>NC_066519.1:8248575-8378629 GCF_024679095.1 Eriocheir sinensis
TTGCCTTATCAAACATACATAACATGTTTTATAATTTCTTGTCATCTTACCTCAGGTTGCCAGTGGGCGTGGATGGTGAAGAGACGATCACAGATGCACTGAGACATTTTCTGATCGCCTGTAACCGACAGGGCCGCACACGGTGTTGAGCGTCATAGACCTCGTCGAGAACAGATTCTCAGGACTCAAAGGCAGAGAATAGCGTACATCGTATCGCCGCATATGGCGCATATAGGCATCACCGGAAAAAAATATATATATATACAATGGTTAAAAATCTGACACATAAATTTTGGTTATACACTTTAAAAAATACACGTTAGAAATAAAATATCACTATTGGGTACTAACCATTTAAAAGGGCCTACATATAGATGATACCTCTCTCCTGCAGATTGCAGATGGATCATTTTTCGGGAAAGCACACCTTCTACTGTAGGAACAGGGTGAGACAGAACCATCTCATTCTGACACGAAGAGATACCGCTCATGCTGGCCTCTAGCTGGAACATTAAACCAGGAAGATTTGAAAAGTGAAAAGGTATCAAACAGTCGTCATATCATGACAACACCTTGGGAAGGGGAATACATCAATGGCAGCGAGTATGACCCGTCTAAAGCCGTCCCAGATGTGGGCGTTCTACCAGACACACCGAAAATCTGTTTATCTTCCACATTTTGGTCGTAACAGTCTGATCCTATATCGCCTTCCTGGCACACACTGGTGTGTACCGTATAGTGGAGTTACATGATAGGAAAAAGCTGAAGGAGAGGACGTGAGGTACGACCCGAACAACGTCACTGGCCTCCTCCACTCCCACGTACTAAGACGTGGGTAGGGATAACAAAAGATAATCAGAGTCGCCATGCATTTTAGCCAAATTGAGCAAGCTAAATCTATATATAACCACTGACTGAGTCCTCATTAAACTCCTGAGTGCAAAAATGCTGTGTTTGAGTCAAATGGGTCCAGCCACAGGCATGGTGATACATGTGCTGTATCTATAAAATAATATGAAGTTCTGCATAAAAATGAAGAGGTCCTAAAACGAAAAAACAACAACCGAGGAAAAAAAGACCTCAAACCCCCAGCATCAACATAGTCCGTAAATCCGAATGCAAACAAACCGTGGTTGGCAGAGTGTGAGAGGAATAACTGCAAAGCATTCCCTCTGCTACAGCAGCAGCACACTGAAAAGAGAAAGTAGCAGCAGAATCGTTTCGGATCAGAAGTGTTGAGCAGCAGTTGAACAATTACTATCAGAAAATATGGTACAGTGATTCCCAAGGCTAGAAGCACGCAAACCATATGGGAGAAGTAGTGAAGGGGTTGTTGTTGAGGTGCCAAATCTACAGTGTCTGATGTAACTTCATACAGGCAAAATTGATTGAATTTGCCGTTATGGACTGAATAATGTAACATATCACAAATAGGTCATATTCCGAAGCAGGTCCAAGGGTGGTATAGCGTTTACTAAAGGGCTTAAAATTTGGAAAGCCCTGAGGTAACCTGTTACCTTGATCAAACTGCAGCATTATGGGCGTCAAGTGTACAGCGGAGAGAGGGGCGTTTCGTATGTGTATACTTAACAGCTGTAAATAAATTTAGGGTAATCTGGAGCTTGAATTTAAGTTCAAGAGAATGAAGTGGTCTACACCAAACGAAATGACTGACAGATATCTAAAAAATCCAACGATATCATTCACTGTCTTTTCAAAGCTTTTACGTAAAGGAGCCACCCTAGTTGCCTGTCGAAAATTATACCTAAAAAACTTGTGATGTTCAGCTACTAGCAAATCAGAGTTACGCACTGAGAAATCACATTATATGAGTGAAGACGCTTCAGACAAACAAAATGTAGGAGTGACCTATTTGGTTAACGTGAGAGTCAGCCATGCCCTTGCCCATTGAGATATCTGTCTCTGTCATGATGTAATCAGCGTTCAATAGTTGACATTCGAAAGTTGGAAGTCAAAGTGCTAGGTCATCGACAAGATGAAAGACGAGACATCACTCCGGGTGTGATAATGTAAAAAGCCATTTTATGGCGACAGTAAAAAAATGACGATTCTGACATTTCCTTCCAACAGGCTGCTGATGAGAGGCTAAATATGACCCTATTCTAAGGCGGAAAATCCGATCCCTGAGAAAATCCGAGAGACAAACAAGGATGCAGTGAAAAGCGACCAGGTCCCGATACCTTAAGGCAAACAAGGGCATCAACCGTGCACCTCGTCACTGAAACGGTGTGTGGGAATACTATAGTCGTAAAATGATTACTCGTGTCCCAGAAATCATACCATGCGTTCCTGCAAAATGTCTTGATGCGATTCTATAGGCTGAAGGCCTCATTTCTATAATTATTTAGCTGACATTCTTGGAAGTATACGCCGATTATAATTCGTGAGTTACTGGGTTACTCTTATATTAATGCTGTATAAACGCACGTACTGGTCCACTATAGTAGTTCCTCGAAGTGAATCCTGCAGACCGTTGTTTCTATCAAGTTTTAACAGTCGTTAAAATGCCTCCAGGGGAGTCATCTTCGATGACAGATTTGATATCGTCAATTCTAGTTTCAGAAACAATAGAAGCCACGTCGTTAGAGTTATCCTACATAATTCAGCCACCGAGTAAAGAATCAACGGAAGTCTTTATCTAGGGTAATTAACTGTTAGCCTTCTTTCAATACCGAAAATATTTTGCTGCTGATGGAAGGTAATTGCGACCTGTTCTAACGCGGAAGAGTCTGATCCCTGAGAAAATCAGACTGACAAACAAGGAAAGCAATGAATATATGGAGGTATGGGTAAATGGTAATTCAAACAGGTTGCCATCTCCTTCCCGCTATAACAGCACGTACCAGAGTACATTTGCAACTCTCATGTGACGACATCCCATTCAGTGGCGGTTGGTAGGGATAGCAGAATCGGATGCAGATGTAGTAGAGGAATATGCCAATATTCGCCTGAATACATTTTCTGAATATCAAAATTAGCGAGTCTGCGGATCATCCATTTGGGTCGTTATTTCCCTTTCTACGTGCGTGGTAAAGGGATGTACATCTCTGACCCTCTGCTATTACTCAAATTTAATTATCATGGGTCATTTTCTACATGGTTCCCCTGCGCTGAGTTTCAGCCATGAGATGGCGCTCATCTAGCCTAAGGTTTACCATTTACCTCCTGAAGGTGTCTTTTAAGCCCTCGAAATCAGCTCTTCTAAGTCTGGCATAACACAGGTGAGTTCATAGATTCTGCATTCTAAGTTAAACCCTCTCCTTGTGATCCTATCACCTAAGCGTTTCAGGGGCCTTGACCCATCGTTTTCGCAAATATCTTCTAAAGAAACAGCTTGAGCAGTGTGGTGTTGTACTCAGCATTTTTTGACACCCTGCCTAATTGTTGGCGATATAGTGACTTTATTGCCGAAGCCTGGCATGGCCACCTAGACATCCGAACAGGGGAAGCGTGACGTTACTGTGACGTGCATACCCACCTCGATCCTGTCTTCCCCTTCCTCCCTCCCCTCCACCCCTCCCTCCTCCGTCTCCTCTGCTCTCCCCCTCGCCCCCCCTCTCTCTCTCTCTCTCTCTCTCTCTCTCTCTCTCTCTCTCTCTCTCTCTCTCTCTCTCTCTCTCTCTCTCTCACACACACACACACACACACATGTATAGATTTCATCCATGCACATGTTATTTTCTTTAGTGCAGGTAATTCGGAAGGATATGCGGTGGCTGAGTGGTTAGCGTGCCGGTACCGTATTCCGTGCGCTGTCCATAATGCGGGTTGGAATCCACCGCTAACCACCTGGGATTTTTCAGTCACCGCCAAGTGGCCTAAGACTACCCACATGCTGTCCTGAAGACCACCCATCAACCCGGACTAGAAAATGCTGTGCAGCGCAAGTGAAATCAAGAATGAGCTCCGGGGGCAGCATGAGCCAATAATTATGGCGCCCCTATAAACCGATCATTAGGCCCCAACGTAACAGCCTACCGGCGCTATAGGCCACATGTAAAAAAAAAAAAATTGGTAGGGTGGATTGGGTATAGCAGTTCCAGTATAGCTTGCGTTCCTCAAGTGCTATATGATATTTTGTGATGATATTATATATCAACGGAGGCTGTATGTGGCCCCCTTTTCCGCAGGTTACTTTGGATGTCTGGTGGGCTGGGGGCAGCTGAGGTATGGTCATTTACAGGAGGTTGGGTAGGGGTCGGAAGTTGGTAAGGGTGGGATTAGGGAAGGGATTCAGGAATAATAAATGGTAAATACGTAAATGAAAAGGTAAGTAAATAATATATAGATAAATTAATAAAATCTTCATGAGGGAAGAGTTGAAAGGAATAGGGAGAGGGTGGTGTTGGCATGTTAAACGGTCAATGTAGACAAGGATAGCAAGCGGATGGGTGGACAATTGATGCAAACAACTGCTGACGAATGCCCGTGACCCACCACGAAAACATTAAGGACACCTTAAAACGGCCAGCCATGCTGGAACAGCTATCACGGTCGTTAGCCCAAACCACTCTACCATACTCAGCATATACATCCAAATTATCTGCACTAAAGAAAAATAGCGTGCATGGCTATATTATGTATGCATAATGCATGTGTGTGTGTTTGTGTGTGTGTGCGTGTGTGTGTGTGTGTGTGTGTGTGAGAGAGAGAGAGAGAGAGAGAGAGAGAGAGAGAGAGAGGGATGGTGGCGAGGGGGGGGGCAGAGGAGACGGAGGAGGGAGGGGTGGAGGGACAGAGGAAGTGAAGACAGGATCGAGAAGGTGGGTAAACACGTCACAGCAACGTCACGCTTTCCTTGTTCGAATGTTCAGACAGTAATGCCAGGCTTCGCCAATAAAGTAAAGAGTAAGTGCCTTAATCATTAACATATTGCAATTCACTATATTGCCAACAGCTAGAGCAGGGCGTCAAAAATGCTGTGCCAAAATACCACACTGCTCAAGCTGTTTCTTAAGAAGATATTTGCGAAAAACGATGGATCAAGGCCCATGAAACGCATAGTAGCTCTCCCCCAACGTCTAGCTCACTGATCATATTCTCGTTGTTAGCTAAGACTAAGTCTAAAATGTTGTCACCTCTGGTGGGCTCAGTTACTGTCTACTTGAGGAAATTGTTTTGTATTACTTTCAGAAAATCCTCAAATTCTAGATCACCCACCACGCCTACCCAGTCTATATTCCTATAATTAAAATCCCCTATTATGCAAACATTTTTGCTCCTGCTCGTCCTGCCAACCTCTTGTAATAATATGTCCGTGTCCTGCCTGCTTAGGTTGGGTGGCCTGTAAAGAATCCCTAGAGTTAGTTTGTCTTTCCCTTTGTGGACGTCCACCCAAACTGATTCTGAGTCGCCATTTGTTTGAGCAGAATTGATAGCGGGACATTTTTTTTACAGCTCAAGGGCAACAAAAAAGGTGTAAAAAAAAAGCCCGCTAATCCCTGTTCCTAGAGACAAAAGTGATGAGCGTCCAAAAGAGAGGTCAATTTCGGGTGGAGAGGTGTCTTGATACACTCCTCTTGAAAGAATTCAAGTCAGAGGCAAGAGGAAATATAGACGAAGGAAGGTTGTTCCAGAGTTTACCAGTATAAGGGATGAAAGAATGAAGATGCTGCAGGTTAACTCTTGCATAAGGGGTTTGGACAGCAAACACACACACACACACAAAGACACAAGTGTGTCTTTAACATAAATTGCTATCCCTCCTCTCCTTCTTCCCTTTCTATCTGTGTGAAACATCTGATAACCATCCATTTCCAATTCCAACATGAAGTTTTTGTTTGAATGTAACTATTTTACCCTCTACCGATACCCAGCGTCGTTGACTACCAATAACGCTCGTATGCTCCCCGCAGTGCATTATTTTTTTTTATAGATAGACACAGTGATAAGTATGTGGTGAGTGAGTTACACACTCCAGGCAGAGCGTCCCTCCACTTCTACGCCTCAGAGGACAGAAAGAGGCATGAATAAATGCTGCTAAGGCCTCTCCGACTCTGCATATCTCCTCTCTCGTTAAACCAAATATCAACATAATACGTTCGTTCTTTTTGCCTTTTGTATGCGCCTATTACCGTTTAGTTGAACACGATAGGAACATTAAGAGCAGTATAACTGATGTCTGAAAACAAGCTCATTTCGGCAAAATGTCAAACTGCTACACGTGAGAGGAGATATGTGCCGAAAACCACCACAACTTGGGGGTTAGTATTTATATGGTTGTCAAAATCTCGTCACCCCTCGAATTCTTACAGAAATACATTGACGCTGCATATAAAGCGAACAGAATGTTGAGCTCCATCAATATATTTTTTCCATCCAAATATAATGATGAAATACTTCCATTTTACGACAATTTAGTACGATTCTTCTTGGAAAAAGCTGTTCAGTTTTGGTCTCCCCGCCATGCGAAGGACATTACTAAATTAAATGTTCAACGTCGGGCAACAAAGATGATCTCTCTTCCTTGCTCATCAAACCTTACGACGAAATACTCTCAACTCTTAACATGTTCTTTTTTTGAGGAACGTTGTTTCCAAGAAAAAATGATCGAATGTTTCAAAATACTCAATATATATGCAGATGTGGACAAATCAACACTTTAAAATCGGTGACACGATTTGAACGAGAAAAAATGGCAAATAATTTAAGTGTAAACACATACAATCAGACCGCATCAATGTTTTTCTTCACCATCGTTGCACTGCGAGCACGGAATAAGCGTCCACGTTCACTGTGGAATCCAGTGCACCGAGATTTACTCGCTTAAAAAAAATCTCGACCGACACTTACTTCGACTTAATATTTACTAAAGTAAAAATGCAAACTCTTGGTGGATTTGATTAATAGTATTTCACTTAGATTTGCAGACAGACCCACTACTGTTGACCATAGGGTCTATGTGGTCTGAATATATTCATAGATCTCTCTCTCTCTCTCTCTCTCTCTCTCTCTCTCTCTCTCTCTCTCTCTCTCTCTCTCTCTCTCTCTCTCTCTCTCTCTTCTGTCTTTTCTTGTGACCATACGTGAAATAGTGTGCATAGGATATGGATGTAAAATTGAATATCTGAGAAGCAGGAACCTACCTCCACCCGACATTATATGTATTATCTGCTGCATTTCTGTTTATGGATTATCTCTTCCTCATGTATTTGTGACAGTCCCGCGGTGTGTACGAGACGCCAGGTCTCACGTTGCTTCACGCAGCTCACCAAGACCTCGAGGTGTTATGTCTGGACCGCGAGGTGAGGAAGATCAAGGTGAACCTCAGCAAGCTCATGGCTGAGCAGGTTTACAACGGTAAGTACTGATAGAATACAAGTAAACTGCTTCACTTTGTCCGGAAAAGTCGCGTAACTAAAATTTTCCGTAACGTAAAATTATTCATCAAACCCCCATGGTTAGTCAACAGGATGTGATAGCGTTAATGAAAACAAAACATGGCAGTTTAGAAATCTCCAATATCGACGGTCGACCCGATCAAGCCTCCAATCATTCTCCCCATCTCAAACCCCTCCAATGATCGATCCTCATTTTCACAGTATAGGAAACAACTCAAGTGCGACCAAAAATAAGTGTAGAAAAAAGCCCGATAATCGTTGCTTCAAAAAGCAAAAAGCAAAGAGCGGCCAAACGGGAGGTCAATTTCGGATGACGAAGTGTCTTGATATACTCCACTTGAAATAGATCAAGTCATAGACAGGAGGAAATACAGACGAAGAAAGGCTGTTCCAGAGTTTACCAGTGAAAGTGATGAAAGAATGGAGATGCTGGTTAACTCTTGCATAAGAGGTTTGGACAGTTTAGGAACGAGCTAGAGTAGAACGTCGAGTGCAGTGGGACCGCGGGAGAGGCTTCCACCAGTGGAAAAACCGAACGGCGCAATAGGCCGCAACGTAAAAATAATATATATAAAAAAAAGAGGAAGGGAGCTGATGAGACGAAGAGCCTTAGACTCCACTCTATCCAAGAGAGCTGTGTAAGTGGAGCCCCCCCACATGTGAGATGCATATTCTATTCGAGGGCGGACAAGGCCCTTATATATGGAAAGCATCTGTGCGGGGAAGAATAAATGGCGGAGACGATACAGAATGCTCAACCTCGAGGAAGCTGATTTAGTAAGAGAGGAGATGTGAAGTTTCCAGTTAAGATTTTCAGCTAAGGATAGACCGAGGATGTTTAGTGTAGAAGAAGGTGACAGCTGAATGTTGTCGATGAATTTTTAAGGCGTTGAAAGATACAAGGTTCCTCTTACCCCAATCGGAAATGAGAACAAGGTCTGAGGCTAAACGCTCTGCAGCTTCCAGTCTGAGTCTTGTAATTCTTGTTATGAGGGTATTCTGTTGAAAGAAGTTGAATAATGCACGGTAGAGGCATCAGCGTATGAGTGAATATGACAGTTTGCTGTAGAAAGATCATTGATGATTAACGGGAAGAGAGTGGGTGATAGGACAGCGCCCTGTGGGACACCACTGTTGATAGGTTTAGAAGAAGAACAGTGACCATATACCACAGCAGAGATAGATCAGCCGGAAGTAAAACTGAAGATAAAGGAGCCCTCATCCAGGAGTTATGTGGGCGTCTCTTTGTTTTCCTCCTGCCTGTGCCTAAGAAGGGTGACCGTTCCAATCCCTCAAACTACAGTCCTATAGCTTTACTTTCCTCTCTATCTAAAGCTTTTGAATCAATCCTTAACCGGAGGATTCAAAAGCAACTTTCCACTTCTGATCTTCTATCTGATCGCCAGTATGGGTTCCGCAAGGGGCGTTCTACTGGCGATCTTCTTGCTCTCTTAACTGATTCTTGGTCATCCTCTCCTACCCGTTTCGATGAAATTTTCTCAGTTGCGCTAGACCTATCGAAAGCCTTCGATAGAGTCTGGCACAAGTCTTTGCTTTCTAAACTGCCCTCTTCCGGATTCTAACCTTCTCTGTTCCTTTATCTCCAGTTTCCTTTCCGGCCGTTCTATATCTGCTGTGGTAGACGGTCACTGTTCTTCCCCCAAACCTATTAACAGTGGTGTTCCACAGGGCTCTGTCCTATCACCCACTCTCTTCCTGTTAATCATAAATGATCTTCTTTCCATAACAAACTGTCCTATCCACTCATACGCTGATGACTGCACTCTGGATTATTCAACTTCTTTCAACAGAAGACCCTCTCAACAGGAATTACATGACTCCAGGCTGGAGGCTGCAGAACGCTTAACCTCCGACCTTACTATTATTTCCGATTTGGGTAAAAGGAACCTTGTGTCCTTCAACGCCTCAAAAACCCAATTTCTCCACCTATCAACTCGACACAATCCTCCAAACACCTATCCCCTATTCTTTGACAACACTCAGCTCTCACCATCTTCAACACTAAACATCCTTGGTCTATCCTTAACTCAAAATCTTAACTGGAAATTTCACATCTCCTCTCTCACTAAATCAGCTTCCTCGAGGTTCGGCGTGCTGTATTGTCTCCGCCAGTTCTTCTCCCCTGCACAGTTGCTGTCCATATACAGGGGCCTTGTCCGCCCTCGTATGGAGTAAGCATCTCACATGTGGGGGGGGCTCCACTCACACAGCTTTATTGGACAGAGGGGAATCTAAGGCTCTTCGTCTCATCAGCTCTCCTCCTCTTAATTATAGTCTTCTACCTCTTAATTCCCGCCGCCATTTTGCCTCTCTTTCCATGTTCTATCGATATTTTCATGCTGACTGCTCATCTGAACTTGCTAACTGCATGCCTCCCTCCCTCCCGCGGTCCCGCTGCACGCGACTTTCTACTCATGCCTTATTCAAGAGTTAACCAGCATCTTCACTCTTTCATCCCTCACGCTGGTAAACTCTGGAACAATCTTCCTTCAATTGTATTTCCTCCTGCCTTCGACTTGAACTCTTTCAAGAGGAGGGTATCAGGACACCTCTCCTCCTGAAATTGACCTCTCTTTCGGGCACCTCTTTGGATTCTTTTTAGGAGCAGCGAGTAGCGGGCTTTTTTTTATTATAGTTTCCTTTTTTGTGTCCTTGAGCTGTCTCCTTTGTTGTAAAAAAAAAAAATGTTACGTTCTGGACAGCTGCAGATCAGGTAAACTTCGCATAATTTATTAGTCTGCGACACTTTTCTATCAGCTTTATCGGGTTTTCGTTAAGTGTGACAAAATAATTGTAATAATTATTATAGTAAAAACAGTTTTCAATATATCAATGTGTTTTGGGTCTCATTGTGCCAAATAATAATAATAACAATACATTGTATTCTTTTGTGATGTGGCTTTTGCATATCATGATATTTTCTAAACGTGTTGTTGTCTTATTTCCTTTCTCTCATGTCTATTCATCTCAGGTTTCTGGTTCAGTCCAGAGTTTGAGTACACCAGACAGTGCGTGGAGGCGTCTCAGAAGATGGTGACCGGTACAGTGTTCCTCAAGGTGTACAAAGGAAATGGTGAGTGCCGTGTGATATTTTGAGTTAAGGGTTGTGACTGGTCCAGCGAACAGGTGACAGTTGTAAGTGCGATTCTGATAATGAATAAATTTGGAACAAAAAGCATATGGGATCAATAAACATAGTTAGCGATTCATGAAAAGTGACATTATGTTGACATGCATGTAGTAGTTAGTTAGTAATGCTACTACCGTTTGGTTGGAAATCGGGTTGTACCAAATTCCGGTGTTCAAAATATCTTCTCAAAACAGATAAAGTTAAACATATTTTGCTCTGGGGGAACGCAGTTCATTCTCCGCCTCCACTCCCGAAAATCACACCGAGCAAGCTACCACACAGCTACCATGTCCCTCATAGTAGGATCGACTGACTTTCCCACCCATGAGTTACGTGGGCGTCCCCTTAGTCCTCTCCATTCAGGGTTGTCTACAACTAACTCTATGAATAGGACTGATGTCCGGGAGGTGTGCCACGTGCCCATAAAGAAGGAGTTGATGTCCACGGACAAAGCAGGTAACAGGCATCGACTCGGTTTTATCACGTAGTCGCTGGTTCGGCATAGTCATTCCAGCGTAAACGCATTATCAAGGGAAGGCACTTGGTACTAAAGGCATATTTGCGGCTCTCTAAGTAAACATCCAGTGTCCATGTCTCATACTTATTCAGTAAAACAGGCGACTTGAAAATTCGAATACTTGTCCGTCTGCATTTTTTTTTTTTTTTTTTTTTTTTTTTTTACGTGTTAGCCCATATGCACCGTAGGCATATTCTGCCTCTTCGGTGTTGCTCAGAGGCAGGCCCGTTAGTGGTGCGGGCGCGGGTTTTATAGTGGCACCTGAAAGGCCCATGTTACCCCCCCAAAGCTCATCTTTATTGCTATGCAACTAGAACTCGGGTGTCAGGGTGACATGTATCGGTAACGCCATATACTCGTGTGGAGTTAGTCCATAACAACGTGGGCCAGGCCAGTTCATCGAGTGGCTTCCTGGTAAGATCCACCGTTGTTATGCATTTCGCTGCCAAGGCATGTGAAAGTTTTGCTGACCCCGACATCCACACCACACGCATTACAAGCTGAACTGTATCTTCAATCAAGCCTCCAAATGATTCGACCTTGGTTTTATCCCAGGAGACCTTCCCTCACAGAGGCTTCGCTTGATCATGCAGCACGTCGACAGCCAACACCAGGACCTCCAGCTAGAAGAGTACCATCAGCAAACACAAGGTTGCCTAATTCCGAGTCCATGCAGGAGATGAAAAATGGTGAAGAAAGGGCGCACCACTTCCTTACACTTTTATTAACAGGGAATAAGCCAGAGACGCCTCCCCGCACTTCTCTGCACTCTCAGTTCCGGACTAAAGGCTAGGCATCAGGTCAATAAGTTTTGCAGGAATCCCACGAATTAGCAGAATGTCCAGAGTGCATTACAGTGCACCGAGTCAAGTCTTTTTGAGGTCGATATAGGATGGTAGTAGCACTTGTAGACACTGAGGTCGGTGTTTCACAAAAACGCAAAGTGCTAGGATCCTCTCAATTGTTGGCTTACCGGACGTGAATCTATATGGCTTAGTTCTCTGAAACTTTCGTAGATGATACAGAATTCGCTTTACCGTCAGATGAGCGACCAATGTTACATTACGGTAACTGCAGCAGTCATGACGGCCCCTTTCAGACAGATACAAGCAACTTCCTTTCCCAATCAAGTGGATTGTCACCAGACAGACAGTAGCGCATGTAACTCACAGATCATGGCATCATCCCCGACTTTCTGCATATTTGCGCTAATATTACAGATCCCAGCTACCTTTCCACACTTCAACTTCCTCACAGACTCTCTCATCTCCGCATAGAGATTGAAGTTTCGTCTATTGGTGGATCAGGTGCCGATATCTGCAACCTAGTCAGAGGCAACTGTCCGGTTGGAGGCTCTGGCGTTGACAACTGCCCAAAGTACTCGGACCAATGAGCCCGGTATCCATCCACATCTGATACTATCTGCCTATCAGCCGTTCGGATAGTGCTCCTCTCAGACGTGAATTTAGAGCGGAGCTTTTTTTAATACTTAGGAGGAGGTATAAGGCCGTTTGCATTTAGACAACCCTCTACATCCTTAGCGAGACCTCTAACATACCTCTCCTTATCATTCCTCAGAACAGTTCTAGTTCTACCTGACAGTCCTTTATTGATCCGAGTCCCCAGTCAGCCTGGCAGCACGCATTTCCCCTATATTCTCCATTGTCTCCCACGAGGGAACGCCGCTGCTAAACCTTAGGCGCTTACCAGTGCACTCCTTGGCAGATTTGAAAGTTTGACGCTTAAGGTATCCCATAACTTTCAAAGGTCTCCCAAAGTATTAAGCAATTCAAAACGATTTTAACTGCCACCGCATACTCCTGAGCACAAGCCACATCTCTCAATTTTTCAATATGGAATCGCGGAGGATGGATGCATTTGGAGAGTTTCTTGGACCTGATGCGTATACTCCTCCCGAAATTGACCTCTCTTTCGGCCACCTCTTTTGATTTTTTTTTTGTATGAGCAGCGAGTGGCTGGCTTTTTTTTTATTATTATTGTTTCCTTTTTTGTGCCCTTGAGCTGTCTCCTTTGTTGTAAAAAAAAAAAAAATGTTTTGCAGAAAGTATGTGGTCGGTCGCAAATGACTCAGCACTCCGGGAAACACTGAAGTTCTGGAAGATCCCAACTCATAACTCGTTGCCAGTTTTCTGCAACTGTTTCGAAATTGGTACACTTGTTAGACTCTTTTAGTATATAACATTTACTGATAAGGAAAAAATAGAATGTACAATTCCCTTATGTAGCCTGAAAGTGACCAGAGAAGCCAGCGAGAGACATGCAAGCAATATATTGCGGTTTGCCGCATTATGACCTGAACTGACCAGTTTTGCGGAACAAGATTGGTCGACCACGGTTAAATTATCTCTGTACGGCTCTGAAATATGGTGGTCAGGGAAGTATGAAAGGAAGTAGGAAATCAATCAAATCCAAGCATACAAAATTATACTTTCCTAGAACTTAAATACATAAAAAGGGAGAAGATAAAAAGGAATTGTGAATAAAAATTGCCTGAATAGGAAGATAATAGCTTTTATTTCTTTATTTATTATTATTTTTTTTTTTTACGTTCCACCTGCAGCACCGGTAGACTTTTCATGATAGCGCTTGCTGGTCGGCCCAAGCCTCTTAGTGGTGCAGAAAATAATTTCATAGTGGGGTCATCTTGTCTGGTTTATGCTTCCCCCCTGAACTCATCTTTGCTCCTCTCTAGAGAGTTCGCTGGAGGCCGAGTTGATAATTGGTCATCAGGATACCAGGCAGGTAGTTTTAAGCCACTCGGCGATGTCCGAATATTGTCAGCTTGTAGCGGCGAGCGAAACTTGAATTCCGGTCCTTCAAGACACAGAGTTTAGGGAGGGACAGAATACTTTAAAAAAAATTAGTGTAACAGACACACTATCCATGAGCCTATTCCGTGGTGTGATGGTTAGCAAGCCTAGCTACAAATCCAGTTTTCCATCCCAGACTGGGATAGCCGTAACCTAGCTCAGCGATCATACTATTTTGCTTATATATTTCATCCTGCGAAAACTTGCAAATTCGATTTCCTATTTAAGAATCCCAGGATCGATCCTGATCAGGGATCGTCGGAACCTAGCTATACAGTTCTAAACTCAGCTGGAATGTCCTTTCCCTTATCTTTCCATCCACACACTGAACCAGCTTTTCTTTCTGATTACCAATAATAAGGCATCATTTCCAGTGGGTGACGGTTATTTTTTAGATTTCCGTACATGACCCCCACATTTGCATAATTAATTCCCTCCTATTCTGCATTATTCCCACCAGTGTACATAGAGGGACGGACTGCTCCTGTGTCCCTCTACAACCAGCAGCTCGTGTCGATGGATGTACAGGGAGACTTCGAGCCTACGGATGCTACGGGCTTCATCCGCCTCAACGCATTACGCCTTCGTGAGCACCGGCGTGTGAAGGAAGCATCTGAGGAGAAACAGTGAGGTTGGCAAAGGCAGTGGGCATGGTACGTTGGGAGAAGAAAAAACAAAATGTTAAGTAGGCAGCAAAAAACAGCAGCAGATTTCGTTAAATATATGATGGGCTTTACCCCAAAAAAATATTACTGATAACCACAGTTAATCAATAGTAAAATAATAAAATGAAAAAAACTTTGTAAACTGATAAATGATATATATATATATATATATATATATATATATATATATATATATATATATATATATATATATATATATATATATATATATATATATATATATATGGTCTAAAAAAAAAGTAGTCCACGGGCCGGGCTCGAAGCCCGGCAGTCGGCGTGCAGCTCACCCAGCTGCTCATCCTCCTGTTCGGGCTGGTCGATAAATGGGTACCTGGGGAAACCTGGGGAAGGTAAACTGTGGTAACCCAGATGTCACATTGGCCTTGTGTCCCGGGGTAATGGGCTCCCTCCACAACAGGCTCAAGGGCCTATGTCACGGAGATGAGCACTGAGGCCACGCGCTCCTACAGCGTATGCCCCCAACTTTACCTATATATAATATATATATATATATATATATATATATATATATATATATATATATATATATATATATATATATATATATATATAAACCAAGTTGGTCTTCGTATATTTTATTTTTTTTACAACAAAGGAGGCAGCTCAAGGGCACACAAAAAAAGAAAACAATAATAAAAAAAAGCCCGCTACTCGCTGCTCCTAAAAAAGAAACAAAAGAGGTGGCCGAAAGGAAGATGAATATATATATATATATATATATATATATATATATATATATATATATATATATATATATATATATATATATATATATATATATAATATTATGTATGTTACTTAGTGGTATAAAAAGACAGTTGTTTTATATGTGTTGGGTTCGTAAATCTGATAAAAAAATATATATACAGATTGCGAGTCAGATAGTTATAATAAAGTTCATAAAATTATATATAAGGCTCAAAGCTTATTAGTAATCAGTTGCAATTTTTTTTTTTTTAGATTTTTTATTTATTTATTTTTATTTTATTTTTATTTTTTTTGTAGCTAAGGAATCAGCTCAATTACACAAACACACACACAAAGAAAAAAAGCCCACCAATCGCTAATTCCTTCGAAGAAAAAAATAAAAATTTGCCAAAACAGAGGTCAATTTCGGGCAGAGAGATGTCTTGATACATTCCCCTTGAAAGAGTTCAAGTCGTAGACAGGAGGAAATAGAAACGAAGGAAGACTTCCAGAGTTTATTAGTGTAAAGGATAAAAGAATGAAGATGCTGGTTAACTCTTGCATAAGGGGTTTGGACAGTATAGGGATGAGCTAGAGTAGAAAGTCGTTTGCAGCTGGGCCTCGGGAGGATGGGAGGCATGCAGTTAGCAAGTTGAGAAGAGCAGTCAGCATGAAAATATCGATAGAAGATAGAAAGAGATGCAACATGGTGACGGAATTTAAGAGGTAGAAGACTGTCAGTATGAGGAGGGGAGTTGATGAGACGAAGAGCCTTTGACTCTACTCTGTCCAGGAGAGCTTTGTGAGTAGAGCGCCCACACACATGAGATGCATACTCCATACGAGGACGGACAAGGCCCCTGTATATGGATAGCATATGTGCGCGGAAAAAGAAAATGGCGGAGTCGATACAGAACGCCCAACCTCGAGGAAGCTGATTTAGTAAGAGAAGAGATATGAGGCTTCCATTTGAGATCTTGGGTTAAGGATAGACCGAGGATGTTTAGTGTTGAAGAAGGTGATAGCTGAGTGTTGTCGAAAAATAGGGGATAGGTGTTTGGAAGATTGTGTTGAGTGGATAAGTGAAGAAATTGAGTTTTTGAAGCGTTGAAGGACACCAGGTTCTTCTTGCCCCAATCGGAAATGATAGTTAGGTTTGAGGTTAAGCGTTCTGCGGCCTCCAGACTGGAATCGTATAGTTCCTGTTGGGTGAGTCTTCTATGAAAAGTAGTTGAGAAATGCACAGTAGAGTCATCGGCGTAAGAATGGAAAGATCACTAATAAGCGACAGAAAGAGAATGGGAGATATGACAGAGCTCTGCGGGACACCACTGTTGATAGGTTTAAGGGAAGAACAGTGACCGTCTACCACAGCAAAGTAATGTGTTGGGAAAATAAATGCAAAATAGTTCTGACTATGGTGATTGGGTTAAAGGCAAACGATGTTACATGGAGAATTTCCTCACACTGAGTTCTGGTTTGTCATTGGTGTGCTAAGGAAATATTGTCAAGTAAAGAGATAGGATCGCTAGGAAATCTTAATTAATATACATGACGTTTCCTGAATTGTTTCTATAAAAATACAGTAAGTGAAACTATGACCTCAGCTGTCAATAATTCTGCAATCTATAGCGTGCTGTCTTATACACCTTTCTTACTCCTGCGGATAATACTGACTCTTTTGATATATAGCAATCTATGTAAATGATATTGCTTTTACAGTGATTGATGACAAAAATATTAATTAAACGAAGATACTAATAAAACAACATAAAAAAGTACATTTTTTTTCCTACTCAACAGAGCACCATTACTCAGAAAATGAATAAAAGCTATATGACAAGAAAATACTGAAGATTAGGAACTCGAACTCCCTGCAGAATCGTAATAGGCCCGTCATTGCCCGTAACAAATTACTGTCGATAATATGAATATTATTTTGTATGAATGTATATCATTTTTAAGATGTTGTATTTAATTTTTGTTTTTTGAGCCAACCACATTTTTGACTAAATGTTCTGTCTCTCCCTGAGCAAAGCACATTTCTCGATCAGCTTGTTATCATGGTGAATGTTGTTTTTGCTATTAAATGTATCATGATATGTTTTGCTTATTATTAACCATGTCTGAGTTACGACGGGAAGATTAGTCAATCGGAAAATTAAGGCGCAGTCAACAATTAACCGAATCCTAACATATTGACTTCTTGTGAAACGCCGACGTGAGTTTCGACAAGGGCAATTCCCAGTTCAAGTCGATCTCACGAAGGCATTCCATAAGAGTATCGTTAAGCCCTTTTGGATATTATGCGGATCCGTGGGATTCATGCAATGATTTTTGATCGATAACCACTATTTAGTCTGGGACTGTAGTGCTGCTGAAAAGCGATATGGGGACGTTTCCGGGTTTTTCTCTGTTCATTCAGGAGAGTGAGGCAGGGGTGCGACCTTGCCCAACGACTTTTCAACACTTACATGGACATTGGATACAGTTCCTGATAAATAGTTACGGGGCATCATCGTGTTTACTGAATGCAGTTAGCAAGTTCAGAACAGTCAGCATGAACATATCGATGGAAGATAGCAAGTCATGCAACACTGCTGCGGAATTTGAAAGGTAACAGGAGGGAGTTTGATGAGACAAAGCCTTAGTCACCACTCCGCCCAAATGAGCTGTGTGTGGAGTCCCCCCAAAACGAGATGCATGTCCCATATACGAGGTCAGGCAAGGCTCTTGTATATGGAGAACATCTGGGAGGGGGAAAATAACTGGTCGAGACGATACAGAACGCCCAACCTCGAGAAGACTGATTTAGTAACAGAAATGTGAAGTTTCCAGGTAAGATTTTGAGGTAAGGATAGACCGAGGATGTTCAGTGTAGAAAAAAAGGTCACAGCTGAGTGTTCTCGAATAATAGGGGATAGGTGTTTGGAAGATTGTGTCGAGTTGGCAGGTGAAGATATTGAGTTTCTGAGGAGTTGAAGGACACCAACTTCTTACCCTATATGGAAAGTATAGGTCTTAGATTAAGCGTTCTGCAGCCTCCAGTCTAGTCTTGCTACTCCTGCTGGGAGGGTCTTTTGCTGGAAGAAGTTAAATACTACAGAGTAGAGTCATCGGCGTACGAATAGATAGGACACTTTGTTTTCGAAAGAAGATCAATAATGAGAAAACAGAAAGAGAGTTGGAGATAGGGCAGAGCCCTGTGGGACAGCATTGTTGATAGTTTTAGGGCATTGGTTCCCAACCTTTTTTTCAGGCGACCCCAATCATGCATCTCTAGACATGACCGCGACCCCACTAGTTTACTTGTATATGTGTTATTATACTGTAATATAATAACACCATGTTTGATACTTTCAGGTCTTGGCGACCCCAGGAAAAACGCTTGGCGACATCAGGGTTGGGAAAGGGGATTTTAGGGGAAGAACAGTAACCGTCTATCACAGCAGAGATAGAACGGCCATAAAGAAAATTGGAGATATAATTACAAAGCGAGGGAAAAAAATCCGTAAGAGTAGCTTATAAATCAAAGGTTTGTGCCAGATTATGGCAAAAGCCTTCGAAATGTCTAAGGCAACAGCAAAAGTTTCACCGAAACGGCTAAGAAAGGAAGACCAGGAGTTACTTAAGAAGGCAAGAAGATCACTCACTAGCAGAACGCCCCTTGCGAAACTTATAGGCGATCAAAAAGATGGTTTGAAGTTGATAGATGCTTAAAACTTTCCTGTTGACGATTGTTTAAAAAGTTTTAGAAGACAGGAAAATAAATCAACAGGGCGGTAATTAGAGGGATTAGAGTCGTCACCCTTCTAGGGCTGTATGTAGGCGTACTGCCAGCAGGATGGAAAGACATAAATGTTGAAAGGCAGAGAGGAAAGAGTTTGACCAGGCAGGGTGTCAGCACGGAAGCACAATTTTTAACGACAATTAGACGCACTTCAACAGGCCCATAAGCCTTCAGAGGATTGAGACCAGAGAGGTATAAAAACATAATTATTAATAATAAAAATAATAACAGGCATAGTGTAGTCAGAGGGTGGATGAGTATGAAGAATACACCCTGAATCGGCCAGAGTGGGTTATTTACCTAGATCAATTATTTAATCATGAGCGAAGAGTTCAGCATTAGAGATAGATGTGACAACGCTGCTGCCGTTAAAATTAAATAGAGGTGGAAAAGATTAAGAAGTGAAATTTTTCGATATATTTTTGGCTAGTCCCTGGAAGGTGTTGGCATTTACTATTGATGAAAGTGTTATCGGTAATTCGAAGAATAGGCTTGGCATGATTCCAGTATAAATGTAAAGATCGTGATTAGCAAGAGTGCGAAGGCTCTGGTACTTTTTTTGTTAGGTGCCTCTCAATCTTTTATAGCACGAGAACAAGCGGTGCATGCCTCCATTCCAGAGACAATCACTTCTGTAATGCACTGGGCTCACTGACAATGACAGAGTTGACTACAAGCTATGTGTTGGCCCTTATGGTTCTGTTACCAGGAACATCAACAGCTCTCTCCTGAATTTTCAAGATCCAGGAGATTGAAAAGTGCGGGGTTTTGGTACCAGAAACCAGAGTTGCAGCTCTGGACTTGGTATAGCAATGTCGGAAGGGTAGTTAGGGAGATTGACATCATCGTATATACTCACTCGTTCGAAGCTCCTTCATAACGGAAGGGTTTCCCGGAATGCTAAGTTCTTCTTCATGGACTTGTGGTTGCAACACTCAAGCTTCATGTCAGGTCAAGAAGAATCTCGAGATGCAACAATACTGGATTCCATCTCGAGAGGCTGAAAGACATAGCATGTGCTCAGGAGAATGAAGAGTGAGTTCCAAATCGGTTGAATGTACTCAGCACCCTTGAGGACCCTGTAGAGTTGTTAAATACTTTCAAACGTGACACTCTTCGAGCTGCCAACTAGTGCATAGGAGAGTGCCCGAGATCTAGGAGTGGCTTTGCCTTGGCGGAGACGCTGGAGAATATTGAATACAGTCGTGCCTCTATGATTGCTGGCAATTGTGATAAATATAGGACTCTGTCGCGTGGTACTAGAGCTCTTCTGAGCAGAGGCAAAGAGTGGTATGTCAGAGGTCTCGCTAAAAAAGTCGAGGATCATTTAAATGCGAATAACCTCCGAGCTCCTTACCTAGTCTTGAAGAATCAAGGTTGCCGTGACAAATTTGAAGGGTGGCAAAACACCTGGTAATCAGTGTGGAACTGCTCAATGCTGGACGGGTGGCCAAGTTCCACGCGGTTTGAACCGCCGTAGCCGGTACCATTCCCATGTGTGGCCGAGGGGGTTGGTCCAGGGGGGCCGAGAGGGGGAAGGCCTAGGCGATGGGGGGGGCTGACTGAGCCAGTCATCAAGGTGAGGACAAGGGTAGCGCGCATTCCACAGTTTCTACCCAGGTCTCTCCACCCATTCCTTCCCGCAAAACAGTGTATATTAGTGGCTTATTTTTGCTATCAGTGTTATTTAGTGATGCCGAACACGTGTGCAGTTCCGAATTGCAAAGGAAACTACAGGTCCGGGCCAAAAGTGCATGTGTTTTCCTTCCCCAAAGATGAAGAACTCCCGGAAATGGCTGCGCTCTATTAAGAGGGACAACTACACACCGAACAAGCACTGCAGGGTAAGTCCTTCTCATTTTCTTTTAACTTCATCGTTATACTTTAGGGACAAGAAGAGACAGAGACAAAGAGACACAGGGACAGAGACAGAGACACAGAAACCGAGAGTGACAGACAGAGAGAGAGGCACACACACAGACAGACAGAGAGAGACAGAGACAGACAGATAGAGAGAGACAGAGAGAGAGAGGCCTGTTCACAACATGAGTCTTTAAATGGAAACAATGTCTCCCAATTGTTTAGAAATTTGGGAATTCTTGCCTAGACCGCACCCATCAATATGCGTGGGCACATGCACCTTGTTTATAATTATTCTCATCCGGTCACACCTAACTACGCTCATCTCACTGTCACATTCTCTTTATGATAGGAAATAGTTTTTACACATAGATAAGGACAAGACATACAGGAACTGTTGATTGTTAGAAAAATATATTACACATATCACTCTTTATATGTATGGATGTATTTACATACGTATGTATGTATGTATGTTTGTATGGCTGAATGGTCAGCGTGACGGCCCCGCGTTCAGGAGCTCCAGGAGGGACGCGGGTTCGAATCCTGGCCGCCGCACAGCTGAGGTTTTTCAGTCACCGCCGAGTGGTCTAAGACTATCCACACGCTGGCCTGAAGGCCACCCATCAACCTGGGCTCTAGATAACCTCTCCAAAGAGAGGCTCAAAGACGAGTTCCGGGGGGCAGCATGAGCCAACACAAGATGGCGCCACTATAAACATTCGCCTGCGCCAGAACGGGTTGGGCCGACCATCTGGCCCCTCCGGGAAGAAGCCTTGGGCCGACCATCAGGCCCCACCGGGAAGAAAGCCTACCGGCGCAATAGGCCGCGACGTAATAAAATAAAATGTATATATGTTTATCTATTCATCCATCTATGTCATATCTAAATATTAAACATATATATATATATATATATATATATATATATATATATATATATATATATATATATATATATATATATATATATATATATATATATATATATATATATATATATATATATATATATATATATATATATATATATATATATATATATATATATATATATATATATATATATATATATATATATATATATATATATATATATATATATATATATATATATATATATATATATATATATATATATATATATATATATATATATATATATATATATATATATATATATATATATATATATATATATATATATATATATATATATATATATATATATATATATATTCTCTTTTAAGCATACGAGATTGAATGAAACTGCTGTTTCTGCATTATTTAGCTTCTGCTGCGTTTTTTCTATTAGTCTTATCAACTCTCTTTTTATGGTGTATAAAGCCCCGAGGAGCTGTCCAAAAGTTGGGTTGTTGGTTGCAACGTTTCGTTCCTACCGAGGGAACATCTTCCGGTTGAATGGAGCTGGGTCGTCTTTTTCTTCTTCTTCGGTGATTTACCCCCTAAAAAGGGGGAACGGGCCTTTGTCTAGCGACGGCCCGTCGCAGGGGGGAACCCGCCGCTGGCGTGCGGCGGGTGTGGGGAAGCCTCCGCCGCCGCCACAGCCACGGGTAGAAGCCGGCGAGCAGCGACGGAGGCACGGGCCCTCCGAGCAGGCGCTCAGGAGCAGCCCGTAGCTGAGCCGAGCGTCTATAGGTGGCCCAGAGGCCGGGAGAGTTGCTCGCTCGACGAGTGCTGGCGGTCCACTGGCGCTGGGTCGTTCTTCTTCTTCTTGGGATTTACCCCCTAAAAAGGGGTCGTCTGGGTTGCTCCTTTTATATGCGCGTTCTGGCTTGTGATTGGCCGGTGTGGCGTGTACAAGTAGCGCGGTGAATGCTGTGCGGCGTCCCTCGCTGCGCAGGTACCTAGGTGTTGTTTTTTCTGCTACTTCTCTTCTGCGTTGGTAAGATTTGCAGATCTTGGGCTTGAGTGTTCATTGTTGGCCCTAGATCTTCAATGTAGAGCTTCAGGAACAATAGTCGGCGCGGGCCAGTTTCCCTGTCAAGTATTTTCGTTGAATCTTCTAGGTGGCTGCGTGCTAAGGTTTCCTTGTGCTTGACTGTGTAGTGGTTCTTGATAGCACCATTTTGTAGGTGGCATGTTAAGCGCCTAGTCAGTTTTGTCCGTGTCATCCCGATGTATGTATGAGGCCCACAGTCCTCAATAGCGCAGGTGTGCTCGTAGATGACATGGTCTTCCTGAAGAGGTGCCGGTGGTGGTGTTTGGCGGTTCTTGATAAGTAGGTTGGCTGTTTTGGAGGTCTTGTAGTAAATGATGAGTGATATGGTTTGGTCTGCGTCTGTTGGTTTGACATTTTTGTGGATGATATCTTTGATTACTCTTTCATCTGTCTTATACTCGGTGGACATGTAGTTCCCGTAATAGAGATTGATGTTGTTTTGGTTTGTAGAGGTGGTTGCAGGGTTGTACCCTTCCTCTAGGGCGCAGTTGATGGCCTGGGTCACTTCACTGTTGGGGTAGCCGTTGTTTACAAGGACTTGTGTAATTCTTTCCAATTCGTTATGTAAATTCTTCCATGTTGAGCTGTGTGAGATTGCTCGCCTTATGTATGCGTTGATTGTGGATCTTCTGTAGCGTTGCGGGCACTCGCTGTTTCCGTTGAGGCAAAGTCCTGTGTTTGTTGGTTTGATGTACACTGAGGTGTTGAATCCTGAGTCTTGTGGAGATACTAGTACGTCGAGGAATGGCAGGCGTCCTTCTTGTGATTCTTCAAAGGTAAAGTTGAGGCCGGAGATGTTGCTGAGCTGCTGCTTAAGTTTCTCTAGTTCGTCTATGTCTTTCACTCTGATAAATATGTCGTCGACGTATCGGGCGTAGATGGAGGGTTGTTGGTCCTTGAGGGTCATGGATTCGATGGTTCCCATGAAGAAGTTGGCGAAGAGCACACCAAGTGGGCTTCCCATAGCAACATCATCCACTTGGCAGTACATATCTCCGCGGGGGCAGGTGAAGGGGGCTTATTTAGTGCATATCTCTAAGAGTGTGCGTAGGTCCTCTTCCGGTATGTCTAGGGGTTCCGTCTCTTCACATCTGTAGACGCGGTCCATGATGATCTGGATAGTCCTGTTCACGGGCACGTTGGTGAATAGGCTCTCGACATCGAGAGAAGTGATGATGTGGTTCTCGGCAGGTGGGGCAGTTCTTAGGATCTCCAGGAAGTCATTGGTGGACGTTAGGGCGTGGCTCATCGGGGTGTACGGGGCGAGGATCTCGTTGAGTTTCTTGGCGACGGTGTAGGTGGCTGTCGGGATCTGGGAGATGATGGGGCGGAGTTTCATTCAACCTCGTATGCTTAAAAGAGAATTTACTCCCTGGCTACACCAATCTAAAATATATATATATATATATATATATATATATATATATATATATATATATATATATATATATATATATATATATATATATATATATATAGACCATGTCATCTACGAGCACACCTGCGCTATTGAGGACTGAGATATATATATATATATATATATATATATATATATATATATATATATATATATATATATATATATATATATATATATATATATATATATATATATATATATATATATATATATATATATATATATATATATATATATATATATATATATATATATATATATATATATATATATATATATATATATATATTTTTTTTATTTATGTATTTGTTTATTTATTTTTTTAAATTTTTTTACGTCTTGGCCTATTGCGCCGGTTGGCTTCTTCCCGGTGGGGCCTGATGGTCGGTCCAAGGCTTCTTCCCGGTGGAGCCTGATGGTCGGCCCACCCCGTACTAGCGCAGGCGCCATCTTGCATTGGCTTATGCTGTCCTCCCGGAGTTCATCTTTAACCCTAGAATCTAGAGTCCGGGTTGATAGGTGGTCTTCTGGACAGCATGTGGGTAGTTTTAAGCCACTCGGCGGCGGCTGAAAAATCCCAGCTTGTTGGCACCGGTCGGGGATTGAACTCGCGTCCTCCTGAACGCGGGGCCGTCTCGCTATCCGTTCAGCCACCGCCTCCCCTAATATATATATATATATATATATATATATATATATATATATATATATATATATATATATATATATATATATATATATATATATATATATATATATATATATATATATATATATATATATATATATATATATATATATATATATATATATATATATATATATATATATATATATATATATATATATATATATATATATATATATATATATATATATATATATATATATATATATATATATATATATATATATATATATATATATATATATATATATATATATATATATATATATATATATATATATATATATATATATATATATATATATATATATATATATATATATATATATATATATATATATATTTTTTTTTTTTTTAAGTCTTGGCCTATTGTGCCGGTAGGTTTTTCCTGTGGACCCTGATGGTCGGTCCAAGGCTTCTTCCCGGTGGGGCCTGATGGTCGGCCAAGACCGTTCTGGCGCAGGCGAGTGTTTATAGTGGCGCCATCTTGCATTGGCTTATGCTGCCCTCCCGGAGTTCAACTTGAATCCTAGAATCTAGATTCCTGGTTGATAGGTGGTCTTCTGGACAGCATATGGGTAGTTTTAAGCCTCTCGGCGGCAGCTGATAAATCCCAGCTGGGTGGCACCGGTCTGGGATTGAACTCGCGTCCTCAGGAACGCGGGGCAGTCTCTCTATCTATTCAGCCACAGCCTCACCTATATATATATATATATATATATATATATATATATATATATATATATATATATATATATATATATATATATATATATATATATATATATATATATATATATATATATATATATATATATATATATATATATATATATATATATATATATATATATATATATATATATATATATATATATATATATATATATATATATATATATATATATATATATATATATATATATATATATATATATATATATATATATATATATATATATATATATATATATATATATATATATATATAATAAGTAGTTTTATATCTATATATCTAAATCAATCTATTTTTTAACCATCTATCTATCTATCTATAATTTTTTAAAAGTGCAATTATTATATGTCTTATATATACATTATGTATTACAGGTGTGTGAGCTGCATTTTAGGCCCGAGAACATCATGCGAGAGGTAACACACTTGGCGAGAAGACTGGAAAGAAACTTAGAGTCAGCTTGATGAAGGTTCACCTCTACGATGGTGCTGTTGCTTCCCAATTATTCATACAAATAAAAATAATGATGTGTATATGAAGTGTTTCTCTATCATTATCATTAAAGAAATGATCTAAGTATGGTTCATTTTTTCTTGAAAATAAGCATTAAGACAGCCTCATGTTTTCATCAACAAAGTACAGTATCTGACACCTAATGAATAAATCAAAAAGCAATAAGATGGGCAGTACTATAAGCCTTAATGTCATCAAGGGTAAGTCGTTATGTAGCGAGGAACACAGAGGTGAAAAAAAAAGTATCAACCCATACACAACGCAGAGCGGGAGAGGAGTCAGAGCGGAGCGCGAGACCTCAGCTTGCTGACGTCACTCCCCATCCCCTAGGCCTACCCTCTCGTAGGCCTTGGTTGGTCGCCCCTATCTGGAAATGGAAAGGGAACAGTTAGGAATACAACAGCTACCGTGGGGCAAGGTGCATGCCCACACATTGCTGAAGTAAATTCGTAGCCATCTGCTGAAGCTGCACCAACCTGAACAGTCTGGTCTAGTATACGTCTGGTAAATTGACAACTGACCGTATCCTAGCTCTTCGCGAATTGGTGAAGGACCGACGTGAGTTTCCAGGGAATGCTTACAACTTATGTCGATCTTGAATAGGCGTTTGATTCAGTGCATCGCGATGCATTCTTGGATCTCCCGTTATTCCGAGGGACTCCTGCAAGGACTATTGGTTTCCTGACTGGTCTGTATTCTGGGACCGAGAGTCTTGTGGAGTGTGTTGAGGGTTTGTCCAGCTTTCCCGTGAACGATGGAGTGAGGCAGGGCTGTGTCCTTGCCCCACCGCTCTTCAGTACTTGTCTGGACTGGGTACTAGGAAGAGGTGTTGACCAGAGTAAGGCATCTATTCGAAATACCAAGGTCACTGACCTTGTTTTTGACAATGATGCAGTAATCCTTGCGTAGTCGCTGGAGGTACTGGTGAGGGTTATCGAGGCACTGCACGAGGAAGCTAATCGCTTGGGACCAAGGCCAAGACCAAGGAACAGGTGTTTGGAAGCTTGATAGATGAAGCAGTGCAGTCTATTCATGCGTGTGGCGAGGACACTGAGATCTCGGGAGATTTGACATACCAGAACAAGGGTGTCTCGCCAGGTAGTCTTACGGCAGATTGGCTTGGCCTACGGTGTTATAGACTCGCTCACCACGAGTATATGGCGTTCTCGATACCTGTGTAGAAGAACAAAGATCTTGGTCACTTGTGCTTCCTCTCTTACTCTATGGCTGCAAGGCATGGATTGTAAATAGGGGCTTGGAGAGGCGAAGTGATGCCTTTGGTAATAAGCGTCTACTCAGAATCATGGGAAATCGCTGATATGAGTTTGTGTCAAACCGACGATTACTCAGATCGTGCTCATCGGGTTGTTTCTGTAAGAGACAATCCTGAGTGGAAGAGGACAAGGGATGCCCAAAAAGTTCGTGGTCTAAGCAAGTTGATAGATCCTACCAGGAGGAGATCAGGATGAGAAGGGGGCCTGCATTGAGACTTGCATGAAGAGATAACCGGGCGAAGAGACGTCCCCCCCCGGTGTATACTACCAGTGATTAATTGTCTGGTAGCGTAGTGAATAACAATAGTTGGTCTGCCTTGAATTTAATCGACGGATTGGCAAGACCTACGGTGTCAGTCGTGCGCTGACCTTCCCACGGTTAAGACGTTGACTTTTGCTCCGCTGCTGTGTGGTGCCAACTAGCCTTTCCCCCTGTTTTTGTGCTGTTTTTGTGGTGTGCTTTGAGGCGTTCTGTGCTGAGCTTGTGCTGAGGACTACGCAAACAGGAGGACTACTGCATACTACAGACCGCTAAGTGTTCTGATTTAGTATTTACCTAGTTAGATAGTGATCCACAGTTAGTTCTAGGCCACGTGTATTAAGCTTCCCACACCTACACCAACTTCAACACTCTTTCACGCTAACCGAGTGTTACACGGTTGTATATTGCTTTTGTGTGAACACAGTTTTATCTTATTTACGTAAGTGATTTCTCAGTATAATAATACAGGCACGTGTTTTGTCTTGGTAGGTAGAAATAACCGCGCCTTTTTTACCGAGCCACACCCTTTTCCCCAGGGAGTTGACCTGACTGCGACCTGACAGCAGCTGCTGGTTTGTTTTCCTAGATACACGTTTTTCCCAAGAGATTTGACCTGACGACCTCACCGCAGCTGCGGACTTTTGTTATTATCCTAACGCGCCAAATTATTTTTGTCTTGCCTCGCCCATATCTTCACCATGACGTCCCTCAAGCGTTGTTCTGGGTGTGGCCTTCGCATGGCCAAGCAGTACTTTCTTTCCAAGGACGTTTGTAGGTTCTGCGTTAAGACTCAGAAGGATGATCAGAGGATCATAAAGTTACAGAATAGGGTTACGACTCTCGCCGCCCAGGTAGACTTATTAGTTAGTACAGCACCAACAAGTCACGCCTCCTCCTCTTCCCCTTCCTCTTCCTCTTCCTCTTCCTCTTCCTCTTCCTCTTCCTCTTCTTCCTCGGTCTCCTCCCCTCCACCACCGGCTTTGGTATTCTCTTCTCCCACACAGCAGCCCCTCCCATCCTCCTCCTCGACCTTTTCCACTTTCCCCTCTTCCCACCCCTCCTCCTTCTCCTCCTCCTCCTCCTCCTCCTCCCCTCCTTCCTCTTCCGTCCCCCCTCTTCCCTCTTCCCACCCCCCCTCCTCCTCTCCCTCTTTCTCCGTCTGAGCCGAGAGGAACTCACACCCTGATAATGAGGACAGGCCGCAGGTGTACAGTACTGCGAAGAATGACAGGTCACCATACCCACATGTAAGGTGTACTGAGGGAGTAGTGAATTAAACATCCACGCAGGTGGTTGGTGATGAAGGATAATTGAGGATAGTCAGGTCTGAAGCGCTATTCCAATAATACGACTGTTGATAGATGGCGCACTCGACGAATAAATTAAACATCTTTTATATAAATGCCCGTAGCATCATGCAATTACTGAAAAACCCGACTTCATTTTGATCACGGAAACATGGCTGAATATGCGCGATAAACATCACTTAGGTGAGGTAGCTATGAATGGTTACAATGCGTTTGCTAAGTGTCGTCTACACAAAAAAGGAGGTGTAATAATATATGCGAAAAATAATTTATAAGTCATTCAGCTAAACATAGCCGAAACAGAGGCTTATGATTCTTTGTATGTACAAGTAACGATCAATAATGAAAAGTATGTTCTGGGCGTAATTTACCGACCTCCTAAATCAAATGAAGATATTGATGAAATGCAATAATTTGCGGTGACTTCAATAACCGTTCCGTTAACTGGAATGCACTTTCTGGCGACAGAGAAGGAGAGAGATTAATTGACTTTGCACAGAATTCATGTCTTAATCAAACTGTTACCATGCCGACACGCGGAAATAATATTCTTGATTTAATCTTCCCGACCGATAGTCATCTCATAACTACCTGTGAGGTAGGCGAGCCATTTGCAAGCAGTGACCACAACATAATAAGATGTGCTTTGAATATTGAAACAAAAGCACGAGTAAACTCACTCTTAATACCTAATTATAGTAAAGCAAATTTTACGGACCTAAAAAGAGAACTGGCTTCAGTAAATTGGAATTATTTGCTCAACAACGTCAGCGTTCAAGAAATGTATAATCGTTATACTGCACAAATCACATCGGGCGTAAATAAATTCATTCCACTCAAGCCACGAAGGACTGATAATCAAAAACCGTTGTGGATGAATAATTACCTACAAAAAATCATCATCGAAAAAAGAAAACTTTATAAGAAATATAAACTGACACATAATTCACAGGATCATACTAATTACATCAATGTCAAGAGAGAGTGCGAAAGGAAAATCAGAAAACAGAAACGCGAATATGAGATGAAAATATCACTTGATGCCAAGAAAAATCCAAGGTTATTTTTCAGTCACATAAGAAACAAAAACACTGTTAAAAATAATATCGGCCCACTACTATTAAGTGGCAATACGATTAGTGATGATAAAGGCATGGCGTCAGTCCTAAATTCAACCTTTAGTAGCGTATTTACAAAAGAGAACATGACATCAATTCCAGCCCCGAAGAAAATTTTTCAAGGCCCTGAAGAACATAAGCTTGCATTGACCGAAATTGATATCAGCGAAGTGCGTGCGTACCTGCAGAGAATAGATCCAAACAAATCTCCGGGCCCCGATAATTTATCTCCTCGCGTGTTTAGAGAATGTAGTCAACAGCTAGAATTACCCATAGCATTAATATTCAACAAGTCATTAACACAGGCCAGTGTGCCTCTCGAGTGGAAAAAGGCCAATATTACCCCGATCTTGAAAAAAGGAGACAAAAAACAAGCCAGTAATTATCGTCCTATCAGCCTTACGTCTGTCCTAATTAAACTATTCGAAAAAACAATGAGGGATAAAATGATCACTTTCCTTGAAACAAATGAATTGATAACTGATAGTCAGCATGGATTTCGTAGTAATCGGTCTTGCCTTACCAACCTATTGACCTTTTTCAACGATGTTTATACATGTTGGGACGCCCGAAGCCCATATGACGTAATTTACCTAGATTTTCAGAAAGCGTTTAATAAAGTTCCTCACGTTAGGCTTATTTCAAAACTGCGTTCCCACGGTATTAACGACCATCTATGTGCGTGGATTCATAACTGGCTCACCGACAGAGAACAACGTGTAGTTCTTAATGGTGAAGCATCGGATTGGCAACCCGTCACCAGTGGCGTTCCCCAAGGTTCTAGTGCAGACGGAGATGTAATTCCGTAGGAATTTCATGCCCAAATTGAGATAGTGTGTGCTTTCACTTCCTTATGGTTTAAGGTAATGGAAAATGATAGGTAACAAATTTTCCCGACACCCGTAGCCATGGTAACAGCCAAAATCCAACATGGCCGCCGTCGCGCCTGGATGTTTCCAAAAGAGTCACATCTCTGGAAATACTCGACCGGTTTCAATGATGTTGGGATCAATATTAGGGTTTTACAACATTTCTGAGCGTTTGAAAAAGGTTTCACAGCGATTGGAAGTCAAGATGATGTAATAAACTAAGGTTAATGTGATATAATTTGGGGTTCAAACACAAATAAGGAAAATATAAAGTGAGAGTTATTTAATTGCACATATTATGTGATTATTTGGTATGAATGTGCATTTTCACAGCTTTCACTTTAGTGACGTAACCTGTGACAGATGTTGAGAACCACCGAATGAGCAAGCCAATGTTTGCATGTAGTAGTGTGATGTAAATCTTCATTCATGTAAACCAACCTTTTCATTGCAGGGTAATGTTTTTGCTATGGATATCAATACAAAAATATGTTTAGTTTGCACATGTTTTTTTTCAAGTTATAAGCAATACAATTTAAGAAAACAAAAATATTCATGAATATTCATTGTAAATTACCAATAATTTGCAAACGCCTAATGTAGAATTGCTGACATACTACCAATTAAATCCACTGAAAGATAAGACTTTTCACATAGCATAATAAAATAATTACTGGTCATACTATACATTCACATTATACACATATGCATTCAAAGGTGTCATTGTAAAACTATGACTGGATGCAAGTTGGGAAAACTAGTGATAGCAGTTACAGTATGTACACCACCATTCAAACTCCTTAAAGCAATATATTTTCACAATCAAAATTACAGATAAGGTATACAAATTTATATCTGCAGAGTCAGCAAAAAACTGGGACAGTTCAAGTATTAGTTATTTTGTCAGTATTTTAACAGTCATGTCACATTTAGCTAGACTCATGCCCCAGAATCTTCCTCATCTATCATTTTGCCTTCATGAAAGTTACTGCAATCGTTACTGTAACACTTGCAGAGTGCAGTGCAGGAAAGGCTGTTCTTTTGGCAAGAACAGTGACTTTTACATGATGTCCGACAACCACATTTCACGAGTTCTATGGCAGCAGATGGAGCTGGCTTGTAGAGGCACCGGACTGGGACATACTCTTCTCCTACAAATATCCATCCATTCTCCTCTAGTGGTGGTAGGCAGGGGTGAGGTGTAGTGTAGGATTTGTCCCGCATAGCCACAAAGTTGGTGCGGATAATGTGTGGCATCAGTGTTCCTCTTGTTGGAGGAAGTTTCTCCCTCTAAGTTTCTGGACCGGAACAGCTCCCAACGCAGAGCTGGTATTGTGGTTGGGCCTAAAGGACTGTATACCGAGCATATGAACCTCTCAAGAGGCTGCACTTCTTCAGGCAGCTCACCATCCATGAGCTCGTGGTTTGCAAGCACTCCATTTCCCAAGAGTTGGAAAACAGAAATGATTGGGTCATTGTCTGGCAAATTCAGGTAAGAAGTGATCCAGGTCTTCTTCGAAATTCCCACAAATTTCCCACCCCAGTCTGCACCAGTGAAGTTGTGGAGACCAATGAGACCTCGACACTTTTCTTGACCAATAGCCCTGACACGTTCTGGAATGTTAATAGATCTATGGTTTTACCTTTTCCAGTCAGCAACTGGAGCTTAGTGAATGTCCCTAGTCGACCATTAGCCACAAGATCCAGCAACAAGATCAGAACATCAGTGTCAGGTGACCACACATCAATGTTCCTAACAGTGGAGGTACCAATGGCATGGAGCACATGTAAAGGAATCAGAGTGTCAGCCTCCTCGTGGTTGTGAGTGGACATCACATCTGTTAAGGAGTGAGGGTAGTTGACTTGGACTGTTGTGCTTTTCACAACAACAACCTTCATATTTGACTCTTTGAATACATTAAGTATAGCATCACCAAGAATGTTGGAAAGGAGTGCTTTAGTTTTGGGTGCTGACAACAGCTCCTTTAGTGTGACCTTTGCAATAGCCATCTCATCATGGACTGCGAACTCCATCTCATTTCCCTGTGCTCGTTTGGCCCTCGTCTTTCGTTTCAAGGAATGAGTGATGTCATATCTGTCAAATATTATATGGGCTTCATCATAAGCTTTTACCATCCTTGTTATTCTTCTGACAAAGGCATTCTTGAAGTTGAGAAATATCTTCATGTCTGGACTTTTCTTCATGGACTGGACCACTGCCATCCCGTCAATGATGATTACATGATCACGGAGTTCAGCAAAAGAATCATCAGGAATGTCAGGAAGGAGATTGTGTGTCTCCTGGTGTTGTTGCCTCGCTAGGTGTTGGGGTCAATGTCACTTTTGGTTCTTGAACAGCTGCTCTGCATGATGTGTCAATCTCAGTCGGGATGGGGATTGCCTCCTCTATAACATGAATGATGGATGATTTGTCTGTTGGGATGAGAAGTGATCCATCCAGTGCAAACATTGACCTGGGTGTGATTGCCATCTCAAAATTGCCAATGGTTTCCGACAACTGAGGAACTAGTTTAGGCCGTGACTGCTGAATGATTAGGAACCGGGCAAGAAGTTGCCTTTCCTCCCGGAGCTTGATAACCTTATCTCCTAGTGTCACACGCGTCTTTGCCATCCAGGTGCAGAAGGTCTTGAGCTTCATCTTTTTCATGGGATCCCAGACAGACATTGGTGAATTCTGTAAAAGTCGTTCGTGAACAAAATTTTGATAACCATTCATTCCCTTCTTATCTCGATTGAGTATGTCAACCTTGGCAGCATCTGGAATCATCACGGATGACACAATGCTCTTGAGTGGTGTTCTTACGATGAATGGGTTGCCTTCACAGTGGCGTTGGATGGATTCTTTCAGCTTGAGAGCATTTCTCGTTGAACGTTGAGCTATGTCACCAGAGAGTTGATAGTGTTTTCTGCAGCTTTGGATGTTGTTGAAAGGCGAGGGAATCCATCCAGCCAGTCTCTAATGATGGAAGTGATATGTGGTAGAGTGGTAATGATTCGGTCAAGTGAAACCTTATCGTGAGTAATACCCACTATACTACCCATTCCTTTCAACTCCTTGATTTTTTGTTCAAGAGCCTGATCTGCAAAAAGCGCAGTGAAGGGAACGGTAGATTTTTTAACAATAAAGTTGCCCTCCTTTAGTGCTTCCCACGTTTTGGGGTCATCCATTTCAAGTTTATTCATTTGTGCTATGTGGACAGGCATTAGACGAGCATAGTGATGCAGGTCATGGGCGAAAAATACTGAATCTGATTGTCCAAGGCAGCAAGATATCCTTCCCAGTCACCTTGACGGCATGCACTGATTATATGCAGCAGACATTGTACCTGTTTAATGTAGTTAATCAAGAACTGAGCTAACTCCCCAGCATCCATGCTAGAAATTAGAGGCTGTACCTGATTAGCATAGTCAGATGCCAGGTCATTGTAGGAATCAATGGTACACTCATTCCTGTCGTGAAGGTTACACTTGAGTTCCTCACACTTTTTCCTTAGAGGTGCATCAGCTGGCATTTCCAGGAGTACTGCATCGAACAGGAGGAAAAACATGCAAGCACATTCATGACATGATACTCAACTCCTCTCTTAAATGCTTTGCCTGCATATATACCCCGAAGGGCTGCTGGGGAGTAAATGCCAGTCTCAATAGCAATTGTATCTAATCCACTGCCCTCAACATACTTGCCAAGGGCATGCAATGCAGCAAAACATATATGCAATTCTCCCGCTCTGAGAACCCAGCGACTGCAACTTGCTGATTCTTGGATCTTGATAGCTCGTTCATACAAATCAAGGTCAAGTGTAATGATGGTGCTTCGTTCTGGACCCATTACTACAGCTGATATTTCTTGTGTAAGACTGAGCACAGTGTACAATGTTGCATAATCTGTTGGGGTGTTTTGAAGAGTGGGCAACCACTTCACTATTTGTGCGGTCAACACGCTGCATTGGCTGCAAAAGCGAATTTGTTGCAGCCCATGTGGGCATGACCTGAGATTTTGTCTTTTTTCTTTCCTTATTTTCTTAGGTGCTACATTAAGAATGGCTTCTTTATATGTGGTGTCAGCATTGTCATCCTTATGGATGCTTGCCATGGCAACATCACTGGTGGTTGGGGTATGGTCATGCTCAGAAATGGATGTTGTGGCAATATCTAATCTCCTTGGTGCAAGACCATTTTCAAGAAGCGTTGTTGTCTTTCCCTCTCTAATTGCTATGAGGTGATCCCTCTCATGGATGGATGATGAAGAAGCATCAGTACTCACTGGGGCAAAGTCGTCATCAAGATTAATTTCTGCAGCGGTATCAAGTGAGACATTGCTTGACTGGGTAGCACAATCATTGTGATTAGCTATATGATTGGCTAGTGCCCAAGTTTCATCAAAGAGCTGGTATGGTTTGAGAATGTTATCCCTTTGTCCAGTTGTATATGAAGTGAACTTGATGGGTTTCAGCTGTAAGAGTGGGTCATCTTTGTACTTGATATTGACATGAAGAGGGCTAGATGGTAGCTTGTCAGGGATGGCCAGGGGTGGGTTGATAAGTTCTGCATTTTCATCCTCCTTTTGGCACACAACAATAACTGTTCCATGTAGAGTATCTTGCCCATATGGAGTGTCCTCCATGAAATCTATATTATCTACTGCAAAGAATAGTGGGATTCCTTTCTTGATGAAATCTGGTAGACAATATCCACCTGTCTCTGACATACGGAGAACTACTGCACGCTCAATGCGCTTCGTAATGTTCAGAACATGTTCATACCCTGTACCCAGATATACACTAGAGAGTACACGTATAAGATTCTTATCACGAACTCTCTGATGAATAGTCAGAGGTAACCCAACAGAGAGTGGTGTCTCCACATGGCGGACAAAACCACTATTTTGGGGGGATTTGTGCTTTACCTGCCTGTCAGTGTTAGTGTTTTGAACCATGAACTGACAACCAATTTCAACACATTTTTTTACCTCTGCATTACGCTGTCCAAACACACTGTCAGCAAAAGACCCGTACCACAGGTGTGTAAGAAAGAGCTGAGAAAGTGGAGGGTTTTCCCAACCACTAAGAAAATTGTCACTGGAGAACTTCCAATCACGTCTACACTTTAGAAGTTCATTGCGCAGTATGTTTGCTGCTTCTAACAAAATTTCTAAAATAGCGTTTGGGGTCTTCGTGGTTGCGTAGTCAATAGCTTCCCCAGCAGATTTTGCCAGCATGACCCGTTCACTCTCATTTCTCTGTGGTGGCTGAATGAATTTTAAGTTGGGGATACGATCACTCAGCAATTGTTTCAGGTGCTTTCTTTGGTTGTCCTTCAAATTTTCAATGCTGTTTTCCTTGAGGATTTCTAGGTAAATGTCATTGATATCTGCCATTTTCAGTACCAAACCATCATCGTACATCAATACAGACTTAACATACTTCACAATCTGAATATCAGAAATGGCCTTCATCATATCATAAGTATTGCCTTGATCAGAATGGTGGGAGCACGTTCTACGTGCATCTTGAAGACAGCTACTGTGGTACCACTTTTCCTGGGCAAAGGCATCACCAGGCTGATGTAAACTGGATAGAGAAGTCCTAATATGATCATCAATAGTGTTAAACTTGATGTCTAGTAGTGACTGACCACGATTCAGGGAGGAAACTTTGTGGAGTTGTTCTTCATGATATTTACATTTAGAAGTGGGGAGCAAATATACATGATATTTCCTTAGGAATGACACCAGTATGTCTGTTAACACGACTTGTAGAAGAGCTTGACTTGGCTGGCCGACCTCTCTTGGCTGGCTGGGCTGCTGTTGGAGTATCTAAGTGAGCTCTTTTCCTTTCGGCTCTCCAAAAGTGATTTATTAACGATTCGCTTACGACAGTCTGAATGATACCGAATCTTTTCCAGTTCAGATTTTGATAGGCTGGAGAGAAAGTCAGATAGGGGTCTGAAGGCAACTTCACCAAGGTTTGCCAGACGTTTAGCATAGTGCAATATATCTTGTATTTTGTCTACATCAGGGCTGGCAACAAGTTTTTTAGAATCACTCTTGCATACAATACACACAGGTGGTGTTTCAATATAATTAGACATGCTTCGTGTATGATGATGATGACTGGAGTGGGGCACCTTTTCTCCACTTCATGCACCATGCCGATACTGAGCCAGGTCACCATACATCTACTGTATTTCATGCACCATGCAGATATTTAAGAATGGCAACCTGAAAAAAAAAATCAGCATATTAATATATTTATACAAAAATATGAATTACCTTTTCATTCTACCAGTTACTTCCCCATATCAAACACAGTTTTCGGCTTGATCATAACCCCCAATCGCTGTGAAACCTTTTTCAAACGCTCAGAAATGTTGTAAAACCCTAATATTGATCCCAACATCATTGAAACCGGTCGAGTATTTCCAGAGATGTGACTCTTTTGGAAACATCCAGGCGCGACGGCGGCCATGTTGGATTTTGGCTGTTACCATGGCTACGGGTGTCGGGAAAATTTGTTACCTATCATTTTCCATTACCTTAAACCATAAGGAAGTGAAAGCACACACTATCTCAATTTGGGCATGAAATTCCTACGGGACCATGATTTTGATACATGGCTGTCTACACTATTCGGTCCTGGGGCCAATACTATTCATAATTTACGTGAACGACTTAGAAACTGATATCCTATCAAAAGTAGCCAAATTCGCCGACGACACCAAATTAGGAGGTACGGTAATGAACAGTCAAAGTTGCGAGAACATTCAATCAGACTTAATAAGATTTGCCGACTGGAGCGAAAAATGGCAAATGAGTTTTAACGTAGATAAATGTAAAGTAATGCACATAGGTGAAAAAAATCCTAACTTTAAATATCAGATTCAAAGACATGAACTCAGCGAAGTAAAACAAGAAAAAGATCTTGGTGTCATTATCAGTAACACTCTTAAAATGAGTGATCAATGTTCTGCAGCGTGTAAAAAAGCCAATATGATGTTGGGATTAATCTCAAGAAACTTTGATTATAAATCACCCGAACTTATGAAGAGATTATATTTAGCATTTGTAAGACCACACCTAAAATACGCCGTTCAGTTCTGGTCACCGAACTATATCAAACACCAAGTTTTGCTAGAAAAGATACAGCGACGAGCAACCAAACAAATTCCAGCGCTCCGAAACCTGCCATATGACGAGCGTTTAAAGCGTTTAGATATGTTTTCCCTAAAAAAGCGAAGGATAAGAGGGGACTTAATTGAAGTGTTCAAAATCCTTAATGGATTCGACAACATTAACCCAGATAGTCTATTTCAGAGAGACACCAACACAAGAACACGCAGCAACGGTATGAAGTTAAAGGGAAATCGATGCAACACATTGGTGCGCAGAAGTTTTTTTCAATAACAGAGTCGTCGGTCACTGGAATAGACTCCCACCGTCAGTAGTTAGCGCACAGAGTATCAATAGCTTTAAGTCTTCTTTGGATAAGTACTTCAGGGATATAAGATTATACTGACCCTTTTTCGCATGTTTTCAGACAGATTGCAGCAAGACCTCAACCTATAATCATATAATTCTCCCCCACAACCAAGACTGCAAGTAGTGAAAGTCAACAATAGAGTAAAGCAACAGTTAATGTCCGCATGACAGGTGGAGTGAGGTGTGGGTGCAGTAAGGTGATAGGTTACTGGTGCGTGCCTAGTACCGCCGGTAAAACGAGAATCAAGCCTCCACCTGTGCCCCTGAAACTACACCTCACCCGTCGTAGGTATTAGGGGGGATTCTGGGGCTGCCCTGTGTAGGCCACTCGTCCTCTTCCAGTCTCCCTGTATTTCTATGTTCTTATGTTCTTATGTAATGAAGTCATTTTCCCCCACAGCTTAGGTTACCAGTAGTGTAAGTTAAGGGTAGTAATTTCCTCTTATTTCTCTTTTTACTGTAAAATTTCCATGGCCCTTTCTTCCTTAAAGGTACATGGTGTTCTCTAACTATTTCCTGCCGGCACGTTGCTGGAGGGAGAGGTGGGTGGGGAGGAGCCTTCATCTTTTCTGTCCTGTCCTACCACACGTAGATTATTATAGTAGCGGTAGTAAACAGACACCCTCGCCATAGACCGATAGGTCTTCTGGTGTCTGTTCTTCCTATGTATTCCTATGTATTCCTCGTCCTCCGCCTCCTCGCTCGACCCTCCCTCCCACACCTGTTCCTCACCTTCCCTTTCCCCCAGGAGAACCAGGTAGAAATGTCTTACAATAATTTAGTTAGAGTAATAGTTGAGGGGCAAGGACAACATATACCACAGCGAACACTTAGAAAAGAAAACAATGACCCTAAGTGGATGACTCGTGGACTAAAACACGAGATAGGGTTAAAGAAGGGAATTTATCAAAAAACAAAGAATGGTGAAACACATCTCAGGGGCCGGTATGTCGAACTATCTAAATTAGTGAAGAAGAACACCAGGATAGCAAAAAGGAATTATGAGATCAAAGTAGCAAATGAGGCGAAAAGTAATCCTAAAGGCTTCTCTCAGATGTATAGAACAAAAACACGGGAGAAAATTGGACCGCTGACAACAAACACAGGGCAGCTAGTAGAAATATAACGAAAATATGAGCACATTGTTGAACGACTACTTCCTTTCAGTATTCACACAAGAGGATCGAATGACTCTTCCGGAAAGGGTTCAGGTGTACGAGGGCGGGGATGGCGATAAATTGAGGGATATAATCATTACCAGACAAATAGTTCAGGATGAGATAGATAAGCTTAAGAATAATAAGTCGCCAGGTCCTGACGGGATATTTCCGAGGGTATTAAAGAAATTAGGTGATGTACTCAGTGACCCACTAACCGACATCTTTAAGATGTCGGTAAATACTGGTTATGTGCCCAGCCTATGGAAAGTAGCTAATGTGACGCCGATTTTCAAAAAGGAGGACAGGTCAGCTGCTTCAAACTATCGCCCAATTAGCTTAACATCGGTTATAGGCAAGATGCTGGAGTCCATATTAGCCAGGAACATTCGGGAGCATCTAGAGATACACAGCTTAATTCACGACTCGCAGCATGGGTTCATGAAAGGTAGGTCATGCCTCACCAATCTCTTGTCCTTCTACAATAAAGTATTTGAGGCGGTAGACAGAGATGAAAATTATGATGTAATCTATCTTCATTTTAGTAAAGCGTTTGACAAAGTTCCTCACCAACGACTGTTGCTTAAATTACAGGCTCACGGAGTAGAGGGTAAAGTTTTGAACTGGGTCAAGGCGTGGCTTAGCAATAGGAAGCAAAGAGTGCAAATCAATGGTAAAAGATCTGACTGGGGATGTGTTACGAGTGGGGTCCCACAAGGTTCGGTATTAGGTCCACTTTTGTTTATTATTTATATCAATGACTTAGATACAGGAATTAGTAGTGATGTCAGTAAGTTTGCAGATGATACCAAGATCGGTAGAGTAACTGAGTCGGATCAGGACACTAGTATTCTCCAGGATGAACTAAACAGATTGTATGACTGGGCGGATAAATGGCAGATGGAGTTCAATATAGGGAAGTGCAGTATTCTGAGTGTAGGTAGGAACAACCCCTCTCACAACTATTGCTTAAATGACACTCTCATAAGCAGGTCTGGGTGCGAGAGAAATTTAGGGGTCTTAGTGAGCTCTGATCTCCGTCCAAGGGCACAATGCATTCACGCTAGAAATCGAGCAAATAGGGTACTGGGCCCATACTTATAAAGCTAACACTTCGTCTCAGGCTCGTCTTAAGAGCCAAAACCGGCCCTGTGGAGTCCTATATCCTGGGTGTTAATCTGAGACGCAGCGCGAGTACCTAAAGTTGGTCCCAGGCAGGCATAAGTCCTGGGTCTTCGTCTGAGGCAGTGACCTTCAAAAGTAAACATTGCCGGGTGTTGCCAGACAGCCAGCGTGCCTCATCAAATCGTTTTACATTCAAACGCTCACTATAGTCTTACAAAACCTTATTATTATGGATATGATGTACTTCTATTCAATATTTTCACCATTTTAAGGAATCTTACCCATTGAATTTTCATATGAGATAACTGATCTCGCCGTTGTTGACAACTTTACTTTCCCCGCTACCCGTGGCGGCTGGAGCCCCAGCTTGGGTGCACACTCGCCTCTGAGACGAGACATAAGTCAAACGCCTTACTTCTTTATAAGTATGGACCCTGGGATTTATTTCAAGGAGCGTAAGCAACAGAAGCGCCGAAGTCTTCCTCAAACTATACATATTTAGCATTAGTTAGACCTCATCTTGACTATGCGGTTCAGTTCTGGTCACCTTACAATAGAATGGATATCAAAATGTTAGAATCAGTGCAGAGGAGGATGACTAAGATGATTCAGGGGTTGAGAAACTTGCCATACGAGGAAAGACTGAAACAGTTAAACTTGCATTCTCTAGAAAGGCGAAGGGTGCGTGGAGACATGATCTAGGTTTATAAATTGGCTTTAATAAGGGAGATATTCAAAAGGTTTTGTTGATAAGAGAACCGGGTAGGACACGAAGTAATGGGTTTAAACTGGATAAATTCAGATTCAACAGGGACATAGGCAAAAATTGGTTTACCATCAGGGTTGTGGATGAGTGGAATAGGCTTAGCATTCATGTGGTGAGTGCCAATACAATTGTCACATTCAAAAATAGATTAGATAAATTCATGGACAGCGATATTAGGTGGGGTTAGATCAACGGGAGCTTAGGGTCAAAGGAGCTGCCTTGTATAGGCCTACCGGCCTCTTGAAGACTCCAACGTTCTTATGCTCTTATGTTCTTATGTGTTATGGACTCGCTCAAAACGAGTATATGTCATTGCCGGTATCTTTGCCGGCGGACAGTGATTAAACCCCTAAAGTTACTTGTGCTCTTGGAGAGGCGTGTCGATCCGTTTAGTAACAAGTGCCTTCCCAGGACCACAGGTTGTCGATGGAATGACTTCTTGTCGAACGAGTGACTACTTCATGAAACTGGATCGAGGCCTGTTGCTAACTTAGTCCACGAACGCCAACTCGGGATATATGGGCACGTGACAGGCTTCTCGGACGTCGATCCTGCTTGTATGATTGTTTTTGTAGAAGGCAACTATAACTGGAGGAGACCAAAGGGACGCCAGCGTAACCCATGGATGAGGCAAGTTGACTGGTCCATGGAGAGGCTTGAATGTAAAAGAAAGATGCATGGAAACATGCTCGGGAGTGGAGGCAGTGAGAGGATGAAGCGAAGTGCCCCCTGGGGTATGGTTCCCGTTAGTTAATTGGTTCATAAGAAAGGAAGGAGCGCAATCAATTTCAGGTTTTGGGAAGACATTCTGATTATGTTTTGATACTAGGAAGCGATGCAGCTGAAATGGGTGGGAAAATGGGGAATAGCCACCTTCTGAACCAGCGATAATTATAGAAAGGGAAAGCATTAAGTTTGCGCTTTACATACAGATCTTGGTTAAGATTCGTTTTAATACCGTGCCAGTATTTCATTACCTACCTTATGAAATTATCACTAGCTATATCTTTTCTACAAACGTTCATCAATCATGGAAACGCTTTCAAAATCCACTTCTAGGAATATTTATTGTTGAAAATAGGGGATAATATTCACGAAAGTGCAGCCTCCTCTGGCGGCGGTCGCGGCGGCGGTGCAGCCGGTGTTGCGAGAAATACCTCCTCGCTGAAACAAGTCGCATATACTTGAAGGGGGGGGGGGGGGGGGGGTCGAGGGGGGCGAAGCCCGTTAGCATGTCGTAAAGTTCGGTTGGAGTACTTTAAATATGCTCCCCCACCCTAAACCCTCTGCGAGCTATTTTTTCGGCTGCGGCGGCGGTACCGTCGCCGTGGTCGCCGCCAGAGAAGGTTACGCTTTCGTGAATATTATCCCCTATTTTCAACAATAAATAGTCCTTGAATTGAATTTTAAAAGCGTTTCCGTGATTTTTGAACGTTTGAAGAAAATATATATGAAGAGCTAGTGATGTTTCATAAGGTAGGTAAGGAAATACTGGCACGGTACTAAAACGAATCTTTACCCGGATCTTTATTTATTTTTGATGGAGTTGCTAAAATTCATTAGGGTGCTTTAAACTTCACATACTTTGTTTCCGGACTCGGAACTGTTTCAGTAATCCTAGATATGATGATGGGAATGAAAGGAGCTTGAACTTTGTAAACTGAAGCAAATTCCTTGATATCAAACAAAATATGTTCAATGTCTTGGCTATCCGTGCAACATAAGGAATTATGGAACATTCGGCTGATCCGTGTGATTCCTGCAAGAATTATTGAGCTGATGACTGGTCTTTACTCTGGGACAGAGTATTGTGAATTGCCAGCGAAGCGTTTCCGCCTTCTTCCTCTTAGTTCAGGAGTGAGGCTAGAGTTAAAGTCGTTGCAAGTCACCTGTCGTGTTTGTTGTTTCTGACCACGCTGTACTTCTCACGGAATTGCTGGAGGTCCCGAAGTGCCGCACTAGCATACGAGGCTACTGTGACTAAAAGATTACTGGGCCTATTGGCTTTCTGGATGACACATGTCAGTCTGTTTATGCATGTTGTGAAGACATTGAGGAGACCAATAGTGCATAACTTGGTAGCGTAGTGCATAACAATGCTGGGTCTAACCAAGAAGATATTCCATGGACTAACCAGGCCCATATTGGCATGGGCTCACTCAACACGAGTACATGACGTTGTTGACTTGTATGCCAGCGGACAAAAATCCGAATCATTGTCACGTGTGCTCCCTGTCTTCTTGTATGAGTGTGAAGCATGGACAGTGAAAAGTTACTTAAAGGTGTGTCGGTCCCTTCGGTACTAAGTGCCTTCGCAGGATAATGGGGTATCCCTTTGATTGAACTCGTGTCGAACGAGTGACTTCTTAATGAAACTGGATCTAGGCTTTTTACCAGCTTAGTTCGTGAACGGCGACTCCAGATATATGGCACGTGGCACGATTCCCGGACGTCGATCATGATAATAGGGTTGTTTTTGTAAACGATAACCTTGAGTGGAGGAGATCGAGGGAACAACCACGTAAATCATGGTTGAGGCAAGTTAATCAAACCTTAGAGGGGTTTGAAATGGGAAGGAGGGATATCTGGAGGCTTTCTCATGGGGACCATCGAGTGTGGAAGTGGTGGATGAGTGAAGCGACGCACCTCCTGGGGTATGCTACCCGTTAGTTAAGTAGCTAGACATGCCTATTATTATTATCATTATTATTATTATTATTATTATTATTTTGTTTTATCATTACTATTATTATTATCATTATTGCTGTTGTTGGTGGTCCTGTATTTGTTGTTGTTGCTGCTATTATTATTATTATTATTATTATTATTATTATTATTATTATTATTATTATTATTATCAGCATTATAGTCAAAATTATTATAAGAAACGAGTCAGGCTGAGAGGGAGCAGTATTGACAGTATAAGCTGCCTCTTCAGCAGCCCCCAAACTCCTGAGATGCCAAGAGAGAGAGAGAGAGAGAGAGAGAGAGAGAGAGAGAGAGAGAGAGAGAGAGAGAGAGAGAGACTCAGAAAAGGGTAGCAGAGGGGTAGGAAAAGGGTATTTTTAGTGATGAAATAGCGCTACTCATTTACAAGCCTTACAAATCTAACCTTTCAAGAGCTAGACAATTCTACCCTTTTTCAACCCGTACCCCAAAAATACATCTACCCTTTTGATACCCTTTGTCGCCCCTTATTCCTGCCTCCCCATCCTCTCCCTGGTACCCGTTCCCCTCCCTGGTACCCCTTCCCCCACCCCCTCCCCTCCCTGGTATCCCCCCTCCCCGGTACTCCTTCCCCCACCCCCTCCCTGGTAGCCTTCTCCCCCCTCCCCTTGTACCCATTCCCCCACCCCCTCCCTAGTACCCCTACCCCCACCCCCTCCCTGGTGCCCCTAGCCCCTCTTCTCTCCCTTGTACCCTTACCTTGTCCCTACCTTCACCCCCTCCCCGAACCTCAACCTCCACGCCCTCCCAGGAACCTCAACCACCACGCCCTCCCTGGAACCTCAACCTCCACGCCCTCCCTGGAACCTCAACCTCCACGCCCTCCCTGGAACCTCAACCTCCACGCCCTCCCTGGAACCCCAACCTCCACCCTTTCACTGGTACCTCTACCCAACTCCCCAGGTACCCCCTCCATAGTTCCCCAAGCACCTGGATGAGCAAAATAACAAACTGTAAGGAAAATATTTATTTACACTGACAGTGCAATAAATACTATATGCACATTTGCATAATAAATCCTTCAGTAATACCTGTTGATGCATAGACAACTAAATAATTGAAATAGCATAAAATTTAATGGATTATCTATCTGGAGACTAGAAAATACATGTATATCCACTCATTTTCACATAAAGTAGCACTATCGCCATGCAAAATGACTGTTGAAGTGACATAAGGAATACATATTTATAGACATGCTGACAGCAAAGAAATTTGATTTGCAGTGTGCTATTTGTAGACAATAGAAAAATAAAAATAAAATAATAACTGCATTGTTCCATTGATCTGACTTCAGTATTTGATTTATCAAATGACAACATTCACATCACACATCAGGAGAATAAGCTGGCGGTTGTTGAAGCCAGAATCAAAGTCTCTATTCAAGTTCGATAGTTCCATATTTTGTGCTTAGGCTACTTGTGAATGATTATATACAAGCTTTTTTTTATGTATAAACTAATTTATTATATAAGGAAGTTCAAATTAGTGTGGTTCTGAATCAATTATTATCCAACATTTAGTATCTGATCATCCATGTCCTGGATTTGGATCATGATGACGATGTTTACACGAGTTTAATGAAAGGTTTGAAATGAATAGAAACATATCATATTGAACCACCCCTCTTTTCCCATTCCATTAATTAAACATGAAACGATCATCCTTGAAGAGGAATAGTTAAATAACACCCACACACACACACACACACACACACACACACACACACACACACACACACACACACAGGATGATGCAAAATATAAGGGTATCGTTCCATTTTATGGACAAAGAAATGATGAAAATAATAACAACAATGATAAGACCAAAACTTGAATATGCTGCAGTTGTGTGGTCACCTCACAAAAAGAAGGATATCAGAAAGTTGGAAAGGATACAGAGAATCGCAACTAAAATGGTCCCAGAACTCTCGAATATGACGTATGAAGACAGACTGGAGCAGATGGACTTGACGACACTGGAACAAAGAAGGGAGAGAGGAGACCTAATCACGCTGTATAAGTTGGTAAATAACTTTGATGAGGTAGACAAAAAATATTTCATCTTAACTGCGAGAACGCAGGGACTGAGCGGACTGGGGAAGAAACTAAATAAAGGAACCTTTTTTTTTTTTTTTACAACAAAGGAGACGGCTCAATGCCAACAAAAAGTGTAGAAAAAAGCCCGCTACTCACTACTCCCATGATAGGCAAAAGTAAAGTGGCCAAAAGAGAGGTCAATTTCGGGTGGAGAGGTGTTTTGATGCACTCTTCTTGAAGGAGGTCAAGTCATAGGCAGGAGGAAATACAGACGAAGGAAGGCTGTTCCAGAGTTTACCAGTGTGAGGGATCAAAGAATGAACTTAAAAAAAAATTATAGTCCACATAGAAGTGTTAACACATGGAACGGCTTGCGGGAAGAGGTGGTGGAGGCGAACATTGTCCAACAAATGAAGGAAGGGCAGGATAAATGTAGATATGGAGACGGGACTATTAGAGCTTAGCTCGGGCACGGTAGACTACAAATAGGTAAATACAAATAGGTAAATACACACACACTGATACAGCTGATGAAAAACTTTGATGGAAGGAAAGCTACGGGACCGGATGAAATCTCGGGACAAGTGCTAAAAGTGTAGAAATGAATTATTGGAGCACTTTATGACATAATAACATGCTCTATAAATACAGGAAAAGTGCCCTTAGAATGGAAGAATGCACATTGTACCAATTTATAAGTGGAGATAATATTGAACCACTAAATTACAGACCAATCTCTTTGACAAGTGTAATGTGCAAGATTTGTGAAAGTATAATAAAAATAAACAATGGGTCGAACATTTAGAAAAGGAAATTATGATAAATAAGGGACAGTTTGGATTTAGAAAAGGGAAATCGTGAGTCATTAACTTCCTCTGTTTCTACTCAAGAGCAATGGACGTGGTGCAAGAGAGAGAAGGATGGGCTGATTGTGTATATCTCGATTTGAAAAAAGCTTTTGACAAGGTTCCGCACTCAAGGTTAATCTGGAAACTACAGCAGTGGAGAGGAATGGGCGGAAAGGTTATCGAGTGGATGAAGGATTACTTAATAGGAAGAGAAATGAGGACGGTGATTAGAGAGGAGAAATCAAATTGGAGGAGAGTAGAGAGTGGAGTTCCTCAAGGCTCAGTATTGGCACCAATAATGTTCATAATATATGTAAATGATATGCCAAAGGGTATAAAAAGTTAGATGAGCCTTTTTGCAGATGAAGCAAAGTTAATAAGAAAAGTGAGGACGGAGGAGGACTGTGAAGAGCTGCAAAAAGACCTGGACAGAGTGTATAGATGGAGCCAGTTATGGGAGATGGGATTTAATGCAAACAAGTGTCGTGTTATGGAAATGGGGAAAAAAAGGGAAACATGCAGGATGGGGCAAGAAAACTTAAAGGTGGTACATGAAGAAAAAGATTTGGGAGTAACGATGCGAGACACACTATCCCCAGAAAAGCACATAAACAAGCTGTTTGAAGAAACCTACAGGATAATGCAAAATATAAGGGTATCATTCCTTTTATGGACAAAGAAATGATGAAGAAAATAACAACAATGATAAGACCAAAGCTTGAATATGCTGCAGTTGTGTGGTCGCCTCACAAAAAGGATATCAGAAAGTTGGAGAGGATACAAAGAATTGCAACTAAAATGGTTCCAGAACTCTCGAATATGACGTAGGAAGACAGATTGAAGGAGATGGACTTGACAACGCTGGAACAAAGAAGGGAGAGAGGAGCTCTAATCACGCTGTATAAGTTGGTTAATAAGTTTGATGAGGTGGATAGAGATGATCTCTTCTTAACTGCGAGAACGCAGGGGCTGAGAGGACATGGAAAGAAACCTAATAAAGGAACATGTTTAAGTAACTTAAAAAAGTATATTTTTCTACAAAGAAGTGTTAACACATGGAACAGCTCGCGGGAAGAGGTGGTGCAGGCGAGCAGTGTCCAACAAATGAAGGAAAGGCTGGATAAATGTAGATATGGAGACGGGACTATTAGAGCTTAGCTCGGGCCCAGTAGAAGTCACAAATAGGTTAAACAATTTTTTTTTTAAACAATGGAGACAGCTAAAAAAAAGGAAACAATAATAAAAAAGCCCGCTAATCGCTATTCCTAAAAAAAAAAAAATCAAAAGAGGTGCCCGAAAGAGAGGTCAATTTCGGGAGTAGAGGTGTCCTGATACCCTCCTCTTGAAAGAGTTCAAGTCATAGACAGGATGAAATACAGATGAAGGAAGATTGTTCCAGAGTGAAGATGCTGGTTAACTCTTGCATAAGGGGTTTGAACAGTATAGGGATGAGCATGAGTAAAAAGTCGTGTGCAGCGGGGCCGCGGGAGGGGGGGAGGCATGCAGCTATGCTGGGATCACACATCCGTGATTTCGCTCTGCGACGGTTGGGGATTTTGAAAATTTTCGAAATCGGCATATACGCTTGACATCGTACCAACGTCCCTGCGATTAGTTGCAATAGTCGCGCGGTAAAGTTCCCACAACTTGCGGGTTCCGGCCCGTCGCTACATCTAAGAGAGAGAGAGAGAGAGAGAGAGAGGCAGAGGAAGGAGGGAGGCAGCAGCCAATCTGGAGGCATCAAAGCGTGACGTCACTGCAGGGGGTGGGGCTAGTCTCCGCGCGACAAAATCCTAACAACATTTTGTAAATATGCTAGCGGGAGGGTGTGAAAAACCGTTGGCGTCTTGGCGAGCGACCGCTCGCTCGCACTCAACACTGTCCTGCCACACGCCGCTACCCCGCCCGCCTGCAAAATAATAGCCTAATATTCATGAATTTATAATAATAGCATATAATTCCGAACTGATAATTAATAGCTTAGTGTTCATGAATGGAAAATAATAGAATAGTATTCCTCAATGCAAAATAATACCCTAGTGTTCATGAATGCAAAATAATAGAATAGTATTCCTAACTGCTAAATAATAGCCTAGTATTCATGAATACAAAATAATAGAATAGCATTCCTAAATGGAAAATAATAGCCTGGTTTAACAAAATGCAAAATTATAAGCTAGTGTACACAGTAAAATTATAATGTATTTATCTTGACTACTTCATTAGCTTGTTAGCAAGTTATTACAGATTGTAAAACTCTTTCCACTTACAATTTATTACAGAAGTTGTAGATACGGTATAACATGCAGAAAACCTTACACCATACGAATAAAATCCAATATTCCTCAAAACAACTTACTTTGTTCCCAGGAGATCACGACCCCCAGGTTAAGAACTGCTAAATTAGAAGGAAGAGGCAATAAAGCAATATCATCGACAGCAAGGGAGGGTAGCACGGGCTACTACTTACTTGAAGCACTGGGTAGTCGTTACTAACCGACTATCAAATTTGAGTTGATACAAGCAGCTGGCGTTGCCAAATGGGGATTATTTTACCATATTGAAAACCTAAAAGGTTGATCAGCCGAAATAATAACCTTAGCGTTAGAGCGTGGGGATATGGAGGGTGCCAAGATTAATTTCTGGTTAGTTAGTTAGTTAGTTAGTTAGTTAGTGTGTGTGTGTGTGTGTGTGTGTGTTTATATATATATATATATATATATATATATATATATATATATATATATATATATATATATATATATATATATAATGTGTGGTGTGTGGGGGATGGATGGTAGAGAGAGCGCGATAGTGTTGCCCGCCTATATGGGTCGTACGGCGACGCGCCCTCGGCGTTTTCTCGACCATGCGTGCGACGTCGAGTGTCGTCGAGCGGCTAGACGAGGGGCGGTCGAGCATAGTCGCCAGGTCCTGCGTCCATCGCGAACCGTCGCAACGGGTTTTATTTTCAAAATTGGGCTCCTCTGCGTACAGTCGCGCGCATTCACGCACGATTCACCTCGACGTCCCCTCGCCTGTCGCCCTCGTGTGCGTATAGGCGAGCGACCCTCCCTCGCCATGTAGCTGTAAGTTGAAACAGAGGCAAACGCGCAGGGACAATGGTGATGCTCCCACGATTTCGTGCATTTTCAAAATCGCCAACCGTCGCAGAGCGAAATCGCAGATGTGTGATCCTAGCATTAGCATGTTCAGAAGAGCAGTCAGCGTGAAAATAGCGATAGAAGATAGAAAGAAATGCAACATCGCGACGAAATTTAAGAGGTTGAAGACTATCAGTAGGAGGAGGAGAGCTGATGAGACGAAGAGCCTTATGCTGGGATTTTGAAAATTTTCGAAATCGGCATATACGCTCCACATCGTAGCGACGTCCCTGCGATTAGTCGCAATAGTCGCGCGGTAAAGTTCGCACGACTTGCGGGTGCCGGCCCGTCGCGCGAACATTTTGAAATGTTCAAAACGTTCGCAGAAACTCTGCGATATTGGCCAAATCGCACGATTATTCGCACGGTTAAGCGAGAGACCATCGCAGTATGCGCTCGCATACCCTCGTCAAACGCAAGGCGTCGTGGTGTATGCGAGCGTATATGCGAGCGACCTTGTACATCGTGCGTATGGCAGCGACGCTGCTTCGGAAAGCGAGATGGCAGCGAGAGAGCGGGAGGGTGTGAGAAACCGTTGGCGAGCGACCCTACACTCGCACTCACACTGTCCTGCCACACGCCGCCACCCTGCCCGCCTGCAAAATAATAGAGTAATATTCATGAATTTATAATAATAGCATATTACTCCTGACTGCTAAATAATAGCTTAGTATTCATGAATGGAAAATAATAGAATAGTATTCCTCAATGCAAAATAATACCCAAGTGTTCATAACTGGAAAATAATAGAATAATATTCCTAACTGCTAAATAATAGCCTAGTTTTTATGAATACAAAATGATAGAATAGCATTCCTAAATGCAAAATAATAGCCTGGTTTAACAAAATGCAAAATTATAAGCAAGCGTACACAGTAAAATTATTAGCTAGAGTACACAGTAAAATTATAATCTATTTATCTTGACTACATCATTAGCTTGTTAGCAAGTTATTACAGTTTGTAAAATTCTTTCCACCTACAATTTATTACAGAAGTTGTAGATACGGTATAACATGCAAAAAAATTTACACCATACGAATAAAATCCAATATTCCTCAAAGCAACTTACCTCGTTCCCAGGGGATCACGACCCCCAGGTTAAGAACTGCTAAATTAGAAGCAAGAAACAATAAAGCAATATCAGCGACAGCAAGGAAGGGTAGCACGGGCTACTACTTACTTGAAGAACTGGGTGGTCGTTACTAACCGACTATCAAATTTGAGTCGACACAAGCAACTGGCGTTGCCAGATGGGGATTATTTTACCATATTGAAAACCTATAAGGTTGATCAGCCGAAATAATAACCTTAGCGTTAGAGCGTCGGGATATGCAGGGTGCCAAGATTAATTTCTGGTTAGTTAGTTAGTTAGTTAGTATGTGTGTGTGTGTGCGTGTGTGTGTGTGTGTGTGTGTGTGCGTGTGTGTGTGTGTGTGTGTATATATATATATATATATATATATATATATATATATATATATATATATATATATATATATATATATATATAATGTGTGGGGGATGGATGGAAGAGAGAGCGCGAATAGTGTTCCCCGCCTATATGGGTCGTACCGCGACGCGCCCTCGACGTTTTATCGACCATGCGTGCGACGTCGAGCGTCGTCGAGCGGCTAGATGAGGGGCGGTCATACGTTCATCGCGAACCGTCGTAACGGGTTTTATTTTAAAAATTGGGCTCCTCTGCGTACAGTCGCGCGCATTCACGCACGATTCACCACGACGTCCCCTCGCCTGTCGCCCTCGTGTGCGTATAGGCGAGCGACCCTCCCTCGCCATGTTGCTGTGAGTTGAAGCAGAGGCAAGCTCGCAGAGACATTGGCGATGCTCCCACGATTTCGTACATTTTCAAAATCGCCAACCGTCGCAAAGCGAAATCGCAGATGTGTGATCCCAGCATGAGACTTCACTCTGTCCAGAAGAGCTGTGTGAGTGGAGCCCCCCACACCTGAGATGCATACTTCATACGAGGGCGGACAAGGCCCCTGTATATGGATAGCAACTGTGCGGGGGAGAAGAACTGGCGGAGACGATACAGAACGCCCAACCTCGAGGAAGCTGATTTAGTGAGTGAGGAGATATGAAGTTTTCAGTTTAGATTTTGAGTTCAGGATAGACCGAGGATATTTAGTGTTGAAGAAGGTGACAGCTGAGTGTTGTCGAAGAATAGGGGATAGGTGTTTGGAGGATTGTGTCGAGTTGATAGTGGAGAAATTGAGTTTTTGAGGCATTGAAAGACACAAGGTTCCTTCTACCCCAATCGGAAATGATAGCAAGGTCTGAGGTTAAGCGTTCTGCAGCCTCCAGTCTGGAATCGTGTACTTCCTGTTGGGATGGCCTTCTACTGAAAGAAGTTGGATGATGCAGAGTGGAGTCGTCGGCATATGAGTGGACAGGACAGTTTGTTATGGAAAGAAGATTATTGATGAATAACAGGAAGAGAGTGGGTGATAGGACAGAGCCCTGTGTAACACCATTGTTGATAGGTTTAGGGGAAGAACAGTGACCGTCTACCACCGCAGAGATAGAACGGCTGGAAAGGAAAATGGAGATAAAAGAACAGAGAGAGGGATATAATCCGAAAGAGGGCAGTTTAGAAAGCAAAGACTTGTGCCAGACTCTGTCGAAGGCTTTCGATATGTCTAACGCAACTGAGAAAGTTTCACCGAAACGGCTAAGAGAGGATGACCAAGAGTCAGTTAAGAGAGCAAGAAGATCTCCAGTAGAACGCCCCTTACGGAACCCATACTGACGATCAGATAGAAGGTTAGAGGTGGAAAGGTACTTTTGAATCTTCCGGTTAAGGTTTGATTCAAAAGCTTTATATAGACAGGAAAGTAAAGCTATAGGGCGGTAGTTTGAGGGATTGGAACGGTCACCCTTCTTTGGCACAGGCTGTACAAAGGCATACTTCCAGCAGGAAGGAAAGGTAGATGTTAATAGGCAGAGACGAAAGAGTTTGACCAGGCAGGGTGTCAGCACGGAAGCACAGTTTTTAAGGACAATAGGTACTCCATCAGATCCATAAGCCTTCTGAGAGTTGAGGCCAGAGAGGGCATAGAAAACATCATTAGGAAGAATCTCGATAACAAGCATAAAGGAGTCAGAGGGGGTATGAGTAGGAGGAATATGCCCAGAATCGTATAGGGTGGAGTTCTTACAGAAAGTTTGAGCGAAGAGTTCAGCCTTAGAGATAGATGAGACGGCAGTGCTCCCGTCAGGGTTAAGGAGAGGAGGGAAAGAGGAAGAAGTGAAATTGGTTAATATATTTTTGGCTAGGTGCCAAAAGTCACGGGAAGAATTACAAAAAGCAAGGTGTTGACATTTTCTGTTGATGAAAGAGGTTTTGGTAAGTCGGAAAATAGATTTGGCACGATTCCGGGCTGAAATGTAAAGTTCATGGTTTGTAGGAGTGCGAAGGCTCTGGAACCTTTTGTGAGCTGCCTCTCTATCTTTAATAGCACGATAACAAGCATGATTAAACCGAGGCTTTTTAGCATGAGGAGTAGAGAAAGAACGTGGAATGTATGCCTCCATTCCAGAGACAATCACCTCTGTGATGCGCTGGGCAATCACAGAGGGTCTCTCTCCTGGAAGCAGTAATCATTCCACGGGAAATCGGAAAAGTACAACCTCAGGTCGTCCCACCGAGCTGAGGCAAAATGCCAGAAGCATAGCCTCTTCGGTGGGTCCAGAGGATGAACAGGAGCGATAAGCCAGGATACAAAAATAAGGTTGTGATCGGAGGAGCCCAACGGAGAGAACTTCTATCGATATTTTCATGCTGACTGCTCTTCTGAACTTCCTTACTGTATGCCTCCCCCCCTCCCGCGGCCCCGCTGCACACGACTTTTTACTCATGCTCATCCCTACACTGTCTAAACCCCTTATGCAAGAGTTAACCAGCATCTCCATTTATATATATATATATATATATATATATATATATATATATATATATATATATATATATATATATATATATATATATATATATATATATATATATATATATATCCATTGTTGTTGAGTCGCTTCATGTTGGTGTAATTCTGTTGCAAAATTTCAAGTATATTTTGCGGATACATTATTTTCATGTCTACATATACAGTTTTACCACTTGAAGATATAATGAGTAAAGCCTGCAAATATAGATATTAGACTTAAAAATGATCGGAAATGAGAACTGGTGAGTAGAGACTGTATAATGGGGGGTTTTCAGCTTTGGGTTGCGTAAACTACGCCGTGCCCTGTCCGATGTTACCGACTAAATATCCAACCATTTATGTTCATTTTTGTTTTTCACATATTTATATGTAATTATTATGTATAGAGATATGTAGTTATCACTTTCTGTATACACGAAGAATGTGTGTAAAAATAAAAGCGTAATAATAGCATACAAAACTATATAAATAAATTTCCGATTTTTTTGACATCTTAAGCGCCATTGTTCTTGGCTCATGCTGCCCCCAGAAGCTCATTTTTTATTTCACTTGGACAGCTTCTTCTAGAGTCCGAATTGATAGATGGTCTTCAGGACAGCATGTGGGTAGTCTTAGGCCGCTCGGCGGTGGCTGAAAAATCCCAGGTAGTAGCGGCGGATTCGAACCCGCATCATCCACAACGCGGCGAATGCGCGGCCAGCAAGCTAACCACTCAACCACCGCCTCCCCAAAACTAAACATAAATTTCCGATTTTTTTTTACATACATTCTTCCTGTATAAAGAAAATAATAACTGAGATCTCTTTACATCTTGGCCTCGCAAGGAAACGATACTTCCCGTAAACGCATGAAATAAATATATACACCAATGGATTTGTAACCAACGGCAACTGACTCATTTATCTACCTCAAGTCGACACTGTATGAGTTAAATGCACTGAACAAAGAAAAAACTACTAATAGCTATATATAGTTTGTGTACAAAGCACTATTGTTTATGTTCTGCAGGAAAATAAATTTATGGTTTTCTATATTTAATGTTGTTTTATTGATGGACCACAATATTTTTTTAATGTGGGGTAAAAAGCCCATCCCCTGGACCACCCCAGGCTTGGGGTAAAAGGCCCCTTTCTAATGTTTTAAGCAATTCATGTTATAGCTCTTGCAAAAACTCAGCAGTTTGATAAGCCATTAACCAAGCTAACAAAATATATTTCAGATCAATAACTCTAATATTATAGATACAACAGGCACTTCTTTCCTTAGGGGCGGCTTCCTACTCCACTTAACCCTACATATACAAAGTACTCACCGTCTCCTAATTATATTCATAAGGTGAAATGATGAGTGATTGGAATGGGCCTAAGGGTCCACTATTCGACCGTAGCCTCTACTCAGCGCCAGACATATCCTCACCCTTTCAGGTTAGGACGGGAACGTCAATATGTATGTGTGTCATTAGGTGTAACCACGGGTGTGTGATAATGCGTATGCTATTGAGGAAGTGTGCGTAGCGGTGTGGGTGGGTGGATGTGTACGTGGTGTGGATGGCGGAGGTTAGTATTGTGTGGGCGTGCGTGCGTGAGTAGTCGGTAACCGGGTGTGCTGGAGATGGGGCGCTTAAGTTTTGGTGTTGGAAGTGACGGTCCTGGAGACGGCTCGGGACAGTGTTCAGTATCTAGAAAGAAAACGTATATAATGAAAAAACAATACATAAATAAACAAATACGTAATAACAAAATTATTCAATAAGAAAACATCAATATATTGGGAAAAAAATAGCATGAAATAAGTAAACAAATAAGAAATGACGAAAAGTAAGATGTGGATGAATAATATCAAGTAAATCAATAATAAATAACTAATAAATGGAAAACATACGCCCGGGGGCGTTTCGCTTCACTCACTCGCCACCTATACTTCCGATGGTCCCGCAAATCAAGCTCCCAGGCAGCATCCCTACCCATCTCAAGTCCTTCCCGGCAAGATCGACTGATTGACCCTATCCATGAGCTACGTGGGCGTCCCCTCGGTCTCCTTTGCAAGGTTGGTTATGTACTCTCTCTCGCACATAACCAACCTTGTGAGCAGGATCGACATCTTTGGGGGGTGCCACGTGATCCTATACCAGGCGTTGGCATTCACAGACTATATACACAGACTGCATATTCAGTTTCATCGCGTAGTCGTTCGACAGGAAGTCATTCCAGCGATATTCCATGATCCTGCGAAAGCACTGGGTACCAAAGACATCGACACGCCTCTCCAAGTCACTATTCAGTGTCCATATCTCACAGCCATACAGTAGAGACAAGGGAACACAAGTGACAATTATTCGAATATTTGTCCTTCTGCATAACTAACTAATGGGGAGCATACACCCGGGGGCGCGTCGCTTCACTACCTCGCCGTCCATATCCCCACTAACTGCCTGGGTCGTGATTCGAAGTCCAGCTGACTCGTGCTAACGCGTGCTAATCCCCATACCACACATACACTATTGAGAGGCATTGTATGTCCGTCATCTTCACGCCGAAAACGAACACAGATAGAATGCTGCCGCATACATAAATCCAGCTAACAGAGTCCCCATTCGGTTTTCTCCTTCTCAGCCCCTCTCCTCTCCTCGCTTTCCGTAGCCCTGTCACACTATGCATTGCCTTCCTCCAGCTTCCCACCTCTTAGACTCTATTACCAATCACTTGTTTACACTGGTGGGCACGGTTCCGCTAATCCGCTAACTGCTAATTAGCGAAGCTAACTTTTCCGTTAGCCGATAAGCGTTTTCGCTAACTTTGGAAACAGTTACCGAACCAAATAGCTTCCGCTGAATGTAGCTCCTTCTCCGCTAACTTGAGTCCACTAAAAAAATTCATACAGGTTTGTCCTTGTCCGTTGTGGGCAGACTCAGCACCAGTTGAGCCACATGGCGCAATAATTCCAGGGCTTCCACTTTTGGGTAAATTACGCCTTAAAGTAGGGAAATTGGACAATTATTAAAGAAACTTTTTGGTATTTTACGGTAATGCATCTTCCATTTCCAGTTCTTTGATCTCGGGATTTAATAACAAGAATTCGATATTTTCCACCTGACAAAAAAAACAACTTAGAATAATAACAAGTGTCAGTTTTGGAAAAAAAAATGCTTAAAGTTGTTGGAAATCTTGGGTAAAATACATGGAATTATGATAAACTGGAATCTTTCTCTTATTGTTGTTGCTTGTTGGGCTACAACATATTGAAATTTCAGGTCACTAGTCCTTGTTTAAGGATTTTAGAGCCAAAATACAAAACCGAGGTTAAATTCACATATAAAAAAAAAAATTAGCGGGTAGAGGTTAGCATTAGCTTCCACTAATTTCTTTATCAGTTCAACGGTTAAGCGTAAGCGAAGCTGACTTTACGGTTTCTCAAGAAAGGTTAACCGATACGCATCATGGGGTACCGATCGGGGGGAGGGAGGGGGTGCGTGACGTCAAAATGACGTAGCCCGCGCCCCGGATGAATTAGCTCCGCCCCCGGCCGAGGCTTGAGGCTGAGGAAGCAAGAGAAGAGGTGAGGGAGGGGGGTGAAGAGAGGTGACGGCATGAAATATATAAAGACAGAGCTTGAGGCTGAGGAGGCAAGAGTAGAGGGGAGGGAGGTGGGTGAAGAGAGGTGACGGCATGAAATATATAACAGCAGAGCTTGAGGCTGCGGAGTCAAGAGTAGAGGAGAGGGAGGAGTTACCCGTCCCTCAGCGCGTGCCACGGTGCCAGATTGAGCCCGAAAGACCGGTGTAGCGTGAAAAACAGTTGCCCGTGAAAAACTGTTGCCTCCCATCTGCGCATGCGTGGCCCAGCTCGGCCTGTCTGCTAGGGATGGGCAAGTACCGTTAATTTGAGTACCGGTAGTACCGGTACCGAAAACTCAAGTGCCGTTAGTACCGGTACCGGTACCGGTACCCAAAGGAGTTTTTTTTTCTTAATGACTTCTGATGAAATTCCCAAACAAATTTCCTGTAAAGAAAACCCTCGCTCTTCCTTCAACTTAATATCAACTAGAGTAGAAATGCAACGTTTAGGAGCCTTCTGATTAATGTAAAATCAGCTCGGTGCTCGCCCGCCTCCATGTGGTATGAGCCCTGTGTGTAGACGCTGAGTCATTGCCCCGCTGACCGTCTCCCCAAGTTCCCACCATTTTGTCCTGCTTTCCGTTTCCATCACAGCTCCCGTTTCCATTATTTTATTTATTTATTGGAGTTACTGGATAATTTTTCATGTCCGATTCTTTTTCTTTTTTAGGTTGCTAATAAATATTGTTATTGTTATTAGACTATGATCGAGTACCCACTACCCATATCACCGAGATATCCACTCACTAAGTGGTGATCTCTCTCTCTCTCTCTCTCTCTCTCTCTCTCTCGCCTGCTACACCTCCAATATTTAATCATCTTATATAATTCATCATGCAATTCTTTATAGCCAGAAACTCTCGCCAAGGGATTCAAACTTTTTTCGTTAATGCTTTATTGGATAAATATGATCTCTCTCTCTCTCTCTCTCTCTCTCTCTCTCTCTCTCTCTCTCTCTCTCTCTCTCTCTCTCTCTCTCTCTCTCTTTAAAAGTTAACGAGTCATACGAATTTAACAGTGGCAAGTAAAAAGAAAACGAAGTCTTGGGTTAAAAGTTAGTGAGTCCCACGAGTCTTTAGAAAACGCTAATATATATTGTTATTGTTATTAGACTATGATCGAGTACCCACTACCATATCACCGAGATATCCACTTACTAAGTGGTGATCTCTCTCTCTCTGAATGAAGTGAATATTTATTTTTTCGATAAAAAATAGCATGTATAGTTATTATGGATGTACTCGATCATAGTCTAATAACAATAACAATATTTATTAGCAACCTAAAAAAAAAATCGGACATGAAGAATTATCAATAAATCCAATAAATAAATCCGAGCAACTGGTACCGGTACCGAGCAATCTGGTACCGGTACCGTACCGTTTAGCTGGTACCGTTAGTACCAGTACTGGTACCGGTACCTGCCCACCCATACTGTCTGCTCCCAGACTCGGCAGAGCACGGAGGCCTCGCGTCTCCCATCACGCAATGCCTGATGCCTTTGTAACGGCAACACCTATATATAAAAAAAAAAAATAGCACACAGAAACAAACAGTACCCATCATACTTTCTACTCCCTACTCCTAACATACCACATTCATTCTCTCTAGGAACTCTTTTACTGCCACAATCCTCCTCTCAGTCGTCTCCCCACACAGCCCCAGCAGAAGCAACATCCATTATCTCCCTGTCCTTTCAACCACTTCTTTCGTCTCACACAGCCCATTTCAGGTGGGATAATTATTCTCATTACATCCATTCCTAATCGCTCATACTTCTCACATTCCAGCGTCGTGCTCAACTGTTTCATACTCTCTCATGTCACACCTCTGGCACACTTTGCTGCGGGACTCTGAGAGAGCGAGAGAGAGAGAGAGAGAAGGGGCGGGGCCACGCACGCGCAGATGGTGAGGCAACAGTTTATCACGGGGCAACTATTTTTAACGCTACATCGGAACCCTCCTCCCTCCTTCCTCCTCGAGCGCAGCTGACGCGATGCGCATTGGGTTGGCACTGGATCGGTTAACCTAATTCTTCAGGAACCTCGGCTAACTTTTTAGTTAGTGGATTACCAGTTAGCGAAACTAACTTTTCGGTTAGCGGCGCCCACCACTGCTTGCTTATAACACCAGTTGTATGATAAGTAAATATATTACATACATGATGAAAAACAAAACTTTACTAAACCTACTAATTTACTCTAAACAGTATCTACTATTACTGCTAGTACTACTATTAGGACTACTACTATTTATATTACAAAATAATAATAATAATAATAATAATAATAATAATAATAATAATAATAATGATAATAATAATAATAATAATATACTACTACTACTACTACTACTACTACTACTACTACTACTATTACTACCATAGCCTATTCAAAAGTAAGTGTTCCTCTGGCCCCTAAGCAGCATGTGTTGCGCCGCACCTCATTGGCTGGCCTCCCATTTCGGTTCTCGCCCTGATTGGTTGGTTTCCTCTCCCGGCTTTCGTGGAGGCGACAATCACTCACACATGCACTTGGTGATAAATGTTTTAATACTATTTATCTTAGCTCACATTTTATACAAGATAGACAATTTTACTTAACATCATTAAACACAGCAGTGATTGTAGTATGTAGATCCTAAATATTCTTTTTACAACTCGATAAAACCAGAAGTAAATAAATAATCAGTTAATAATTGGGGGGGGGTGGGGAGGAGCCTTCGCCTTTGCTGTCCTTCATCTTCCACCTTTGATTAGATAGTTAGTGTAGCTTGTCACAAACAGCCTCGTAAGGACCAGCAGGTCTGCTGTTGTTTGTTCTTCCTTTGTGTTCCCTTGTGTTCTTCCATGTCCACCCGTTAATCCCTTCCCTGCCTCTGTCTACTTCTGCGTCTACACACACACACACTAGTTAAAATATAAGTCACACACACACACACACACACACACTAATTAAAATATGTCATTCATATTGATACAAGAATCAAAGCAGGCTCTCACGTATCAAATGTCCCCTTTACTGATCCAGATATTTCCAAACGAACATCATAACAAGAATTATTGTATGAGAGAGAGAGAGAGAGAGAGAGAGAGAGAGAGAGAGAGAGAGAGAGAGAGAGAGAAGCTATTTATAGATGACACTTGTCAGTCATTAGTCTCTGGGGATGGGGAGAGCGTACAGACGGTGCCGTTTCTCACAGTGGTGCCACTCTTGGGTTTTTTCATCTAGATCTAGGTTTTATTGCAGTGATCTAGGTTTCTGGGTGTTTTTTTTAATAAAAGTCCATAAATCTAGTTTTTTTTTTGTTAAGCTAATTTTTTACACAATTTTTTCTATTCGAAGCGGTAGTAGTATTTTGAAATATACAATGACGAACAGAGTGAACGCCTGAACGGACATCAGTATACCTGCCGTACGCTTTTTTGCGACAATCCCTGAATCCCCCTTTTTAATAAAGGTGTGGCTTGGACGATTCGCAATGACAAAGGCCCGTTCCCCCTTTTTAGGGGGTAAACCCACAGAAGAAGAAGAAGAAGATTCTGACAGCCCGGAGCTGCCGATTTGTTCCGCGGAGACAAAAAAAAGAAGGCTACGATTTAAGCTGATAATTATGCTACCTGAGGATTAACTTTAGGGTCAGAGGAAGGAAAAGGTTAATTATAGCTCCTTTAGCTAAAGGAGGAGTAAGAAGGAGGAAGTACACACACACACACACACACACACACACACACACACACACACACACACACACTCATAACTCATAACTCATATATTGCCTCTATAAGATGATGAGTGTGTGTGTGTGTGTGTGTGTGTATTTACCTAGTTGTATTAACCTATATAGTTGTAGTTTTACAGGGCCTGGGCTTACGCGATCGTGTGGTCCCGTCTCCGTATCTATATCTGTTTTGTGGATAAAAGGTGTGTGGGTGTGTGTGTGGGTGTGTGTGTCGAGAGAGAGAGAGAGAGAGAGAGAGAGAGAGAGAGAGAGAGAGAGAGAGAGAGAGATTTACATAGATTTACATAGAAAATCAGACCACACAGACCCCATGGTCCAGACTTGGTGGTCTGTCCTTAAACCTAAGTGATTTTACATTAATCAGAAGACTCCAAAACGTTGCATTTCTACTCTAGTTGATATTAAGTTGAAGGAAGTGACGGTCGAGCTTATTTTTGAAGGAGTCAATCGTGTTACACTGGACCACTGATGATGGGAGCTTATTCCATTCTCGCACTACAACGTTGGTGAAGAAAAATTTGGTGCAGTCTGAATTTACTTGTCTACATCTGAGTTTTACGCCATTGTTCCTCGTGCGCAAAGTGTCATCGATCATAAACAATGTTGATCTGTCTACATTCGTGAAACCATTAAGTATTTTAAAACATTCGATCAGTTTTCCTCGGAGGCGACGTTTCTCAAAACATGTTAAGGGTAGAAAGCCTTTCTTCGTAGGATTTGTTGCGCAAGGAAGGGATCATTTTCGTTGCCCGACGCTGAACACCCTCTAATTTAGCAATATCCTTTGCATGGAGGGAGACAAAAACTGTACCGCATATTCCAAGTGGGGTCTGACTAAACTGTTGTAGAGCAGTATTACATCTTTATTCTTAAATAAAAAGTTTCTTTTAATGAAGCCCAACATTCTGTTCGCTTTATTTGCTGCATCGATGCATTGCTGTGAGAATTTGAGGTTTGACACGATTTTGACCCCCAAGTCCTTGACGCATTGAACGCTTTTGAGTTTAACGCCGCGCATTTCGTAATCAAACTTTTTATTCCTCGTTCCAACTTGAAGGACCTGGCACTTGTCTACGTTAAAGGGCATCTCCCATCTATCCGACCAAGCTGAAATTTTGTGCAAATCCTCTTGGAGGCTTTGCCTGTCTTCGTCAGTGAGAACCGAGTTACCAATCTTTGTGTCGTCTGCAAATTTACTAATGCGGTTATTGAGTCCAACATCCACGTCGTTGATGTAAATAATGAAGAGCACTGGGCCAAGAACCGAGCCCTGAGGGACGCCACTAGTGACCGGCGCCCACTCTGAGTTAAATCCGTCAATCACTACTCTTTGTTGTCTGTTGCTCAACCAATTCGCGATCCATTGGTTTACCTGACCGTCAATACCTATTTGCTTTAATTTGTAAAGTAATTTATGATGCGGGACTTTATCAAACGCTTTCTGGAAATCAAGATAGACTACGTCCAGTGATTTGGTTACGTCATAAACAGTGAAGAGGTCGTTATTAAAGGTTAATAGATTTGATAGGCAGGATCTTTTGTTTCGGAAGCCATGTTGTGAGTCCCCAATTAATGAGTGGCTTTCAAGTTAACTCACAATTTTGTCTCTAATTATGCCCTCAAGTAGCTTACCTACAACCGAAGTTAGACTAATGGGCCTGTAATTACCTGGTACTTTGTTGTCTCCTTTCTTAAAATCGGTGTCACGTTAGCCTTTTTCCAATCTGAAGGGACTATGCCTTGTCGCAAGGACATATTGAATTCGGTTGTGAGGGAGGAGAGTATTTCGCTATTTGTTTATTTAATCATAGTTGTATATACTTTATCAGGTCCAGGACTTTTATTTTTTTTAAGTGATTTGAGGGCTTTAAGGACTTCATCGGGTTTTATTTCAAAGTTAGACAATGCATGCTCGGGATTTACATTAGTACTGGTGTTGGTGGTGGTGGTGGGAGGACTGTTATTATTAAACACCGAGGAAAAGTAATTATTTAATAGGTTTGCAACGTGTTGGCTGTCAGTCACTAGTGCACCGTCGCTGTTTGTTAAAGGTCCAATTCCACTTCTGATCGCCTTTCTGTTGTTTATGTAACTGAAGAAGGATTTCGGATTATTTTTACAGTTGGCTGCAATATTTTCTTCATATCTACGCTTTGCCTGATGCACTAATCTTTTTACTCGTCGCCTTGCATCATTGTAAAGTCTAATGTATTCTGGCGTGCTTTTGTCTTTCTTTAACCTGTAAGACAATTTTCTCTCCTTGACTGAGTGTTTAATTTCGCTATTAAACCACGGTGGACTTTTATTAGTGTTAATTCGCTTCTCGCACAAGGGTACAAATGTGTCCTGCTGAGTGAATAAGTGATTTTTAAAGTTTAGCCAGGCGTCCTCTGCATTGCCGTCATCTGATAGTTGCATATCTATTAGTTTTCGTCGGATTTCTACGAAGTTGGCTCTTTTGAAATTGGGCACCTTAACTTTATTTTCAGTCACCGATGTTTGAGCTCTAATGTCAACGCGCACTAGTTTATGATCGCAGGAACCGAGGTGTTCTCCTACCGTGACATTACTGACTAGGTTATCTTGGGTCGCTATAACAAGGTCAAGTATGTTATTTTGTCGAGTTGGTTCAGAAACCAATTGGCTTAGATAATTTTCCTCTAGAAATTCGATCATTCTATGGGACTCACCTTCTGTACCCGACAGTGTCGCCCAGTCGATATGGGGGAGGTTAAAGTCTCCTAGTATCAGTGAGTCGCTGTTATTAAGTGACTGCCTTAAGACGCTGTACATTTCAAGATCGCCATCAAGTGATTGCCCCGGAGGCCTGTAAGTGACAGATATATTTAAATTGACTTTTGCAATGTTTACTCGCACGCACAAATGTTCAACGTTACTGTTTCTTGGTGTTTTGTCAGTAGGTTGCAAGTAGCTTTTTTGACAAAAGGGCGACACCACCCCCTCTACGGTTTACACGATCATTGTTGAAGAATCTGTAGCCATCTATGTTGTATTCGGAACTTAAATCAATATTAGTGGTGTCAATAAATGTTTCGGTTATAGCAATTACGTCAAAGTTTTCTGTCAAAGCAAGACATCGCAGTTCATCAAACTTGTTTCTTAGGCTACGCGCATTGAAACTAAGGACTCTTAGGTTATCTTGAAGCTTGGTAATAGAGGTACTGGAGGGTTCAATGTTACGAGTCTGTTGCGGTGTATGGTGTCTATTTACACGGGCGGGATGGAAGGACGTGGCTGAGAGTCGTTTTTGTTGTTCGGGCGTTACGTACGGCGTTGTTGAGGAGCCTTCCAAATCTGGCTGCCCCGATGGGGGACAGGTGTATGCCGTCCCTTTGGAAAAGTCTACTCTGGCCGTAGAAATCGTTCCAGGCGTTAAAGAATTCGACGTCAAGCTCTCCGCAGAGAATCTGCAGGCGGTTGTTGAGGCTGAAGGCCTTACTGTAGAAGTCGCCCTCATCCCATGTCCGTGGTAGAATTCCTGAAATCATAATATTAGGGGATTTAGACTTATACTGCTGGATGAGCCTACGGTACTTGTCCAGCAGTTCCTCAGACCGGGTCGTGGTGACGTCGTTTGTACCTATGTGGAGAACAAAGAGTGAGTCATTAGAGGCCACAGCGGAGACCTCGTCCAGGGCAGCTGTGATGTCGTCAACACCAGCTCCAGGATAACAGTAGTTACGCCTACGACGGGGGACTCTGCCACAGAATTCAACCACCTGATGGCGAATCATAGAGTCACCGACCAAGAAGGTGCTCTGTTCCTCGTCCTCCTCCTCCAGTATGGCAAATCTGTTGTAGCAATGAGTAGGATAAATGGCTCTAGGGGCGGGTCTGGCTCCTCCTCTCACGGGGTGAAGCATTCAGCGTCAGCTCTACCGGTTCCCTGTGACGTGCCTTCTTCGGAAGGTGGCTGGGCATCGAGTGCAGGTGAGGAGGGTGATGAGGCGTCCGTTGCAGCAGGGGCGACGATGTTGGCCTGGATAAACTCCTGCAAGGTATCAACAGTACTTGTTAGTTCGGTGATCTTCTTCTCGCCAGCCGTCAGCCTTTCGTCCTGTTGAAGGAGTCTCGTTTCCATCTGCTGTGTCAACAGGCAGATCTTGCAGACAGTCGATCGTCCTGAGAAGAAATGACCAGAGAAGTTTCCTGTGCAAGTCGAACATTTCTTTAGCGCCATCTTGGTAAGGAGGAAAGCAAGTGAGTAGTGTTTATCTATATATTTGCTTTGCTTTTTCTTTTCGTAGGGCAGAGGGACGCGTGCGTGAATAAGCGAGAATAAGTGAGAGAGAGAGAGAGAGAGAGAGAGAGATGGGAAGGCGTAGGAGGAGATAGGGATGGAGGGAGGAAGAGGGCGAAGGAAAGGGGGAGAGAGAGGGTGGGAACGAGATAGGGAGTGAGGAAGGAGAGACAGAGAGGGGCAAGTGGGGGTAGTAATGAGAGAGAGAGAGAGAGAGGGGGCAATGGAGGGAGGCGAGAGAAAGGAGGAGCGAAACGCGAGGACGAGAAGGAGTGACGCAGGTGATGAAAATTTAGAGGATTACTGTCTCTGGGGAATAATCTGGTCAAGTCAGGTCAGGTAAGTCTGAACACCTGCGTATGGAGTGGCGTCGGAGTGGAATCTGAAAATATATAAAGAATGTGGCGGAAAGAGTGTAACACTGTGTTTTGTGTATATGTGTATATATGTTTTACAGGGCGCTACGGCGAGAGGGTAGATACAGGCAGAGAGAGGTAGTAAAAATAAGGGCAACACTTAATCCTGTCCAGCGAAGCACGTGGTCGCACAGCAAACAGCACACCTCTGCAGGCAGCTAACTCGGTTGACAATAAGCAGTACGCAGCACGACGCGAAATAGCACACGGCACACAGCACAGCAAAATTTACAGTACAGTTCAGTACAGCACACGAGGGTGGAATCGCAAGCGAGAGAGGTCACGGAAGTGGGAGCGCGTGCGGTTTGACCTCTCGGAGTGAGGGCAGGGCGCTGACTGAGGGCAGGGCGCTGACTGAGAGAGAGAGAGAGAGAGAGAGAGAGAGAGAGAGAGAAATGTTGTTAAAGATTTACCCCTAGTATCACTAGGAGAACGGGCCCTTGTCCGAAGACGGCCCCCGTTAATTAAGAGGGTAAATATGCTCCCTTCCTGCGCGGGAGAGAGAGAGAGAGAGAGAGAGAGAGAGAGAGAGAGAGAGAGAGAGAGAGAGAGAGAGAGAGAGAGATCCTATAACCAGCTACAGCTGTGAATTCCGTTTTTTTTTTATTTACTGCTATATAACCATAATATTTAATAATAAATAATAATCTTGTTTTTTTAAGGAATCTTGATGTTTTTAGGCAACCCATCTCGGTTTTTCCATATCTAGAGAGTGGCAACACTGGTACGTCAGTCTTTGGTGGGCTGCGGAGGAGTGTGCACGATAGTACATATATCTGTTATTTTTGTCGGATTTTTACAAAATTTGCTCTTTTGAAATTTGGTATTATTACTTTATTTTCAGCTACTGTTGTTTGAGCTCTAATGTCGACGGGCACTAATTTATGATTGCAGCAACCGAGATGTTCTCCTACCGTAACATTACTGACTAGGTTATCTTGGGTTGCTGTATCAAGAAGAGAGAGAGAGAGAGAGAGAGAGAGAGAGAGAGAGAGAGAGAGAGAGAGAGAGAGAGATAAGCTATTTATAGATGACACTTGTCAGTCATTAGTCTCTGGTGATGAGGAGCTTTTTTTTTTGTCGAGTTGGCTCAATAACCATTTGCCTTAGGTAATTATCCTCTAAAAATTCGGCCATTCTATGTGACTCGCCTTCAGTACCCGACAGTGTCACCTAGTCAATATAAGGGAGATTAAAGTCTCCTAATATCAGTGAATCGCTGTTATCAAGTAATTGCCGTAAAGCGCTGTACATTTCAATATCATCGAGTGACTGCCCCGGAGGCCTGTAGATGGCGGATATATTTATATTATTTTTTGCGGTATTAATTCGCACGCATAAATGTTCAACGTTACTGTCTCTTGGTGTTCTGTCGGTAGGTTCGAAATACCTTTTGACATAAAAGGCGACACCACCGCCTTTACGGTTGACACGACCTTTCTTGAAGAATCTGTTGTCACCTGTGTTGTATTCTGAACTTCTATAACATTAATATGCTAAGGGCTGAGGGTTTGTCTTTGAAATTTGAGGCACTTAAACCCATCGTAGGAACACCAAGTTTTGACCTATTGGCGCGGATTTGGCCGAAGTTTATTTATTTATTTATTTATTTTTTTAGGCACTTAAACCCATCGTAGCAACACCAAATTTTGATCTATTGGTGCAGATTTGGCCGAAGTTTATTCAGTTTATGTTTGTTAAGCGATATAGCCCCTACTTAACGTGAAAATTAATAGGCTAAGGGCTATGGGTTTGTCAGTGAAATTTGAGGCACTTAAACCCATCGTAGCAACACAAAATTTTGACCTATTGCCGCGGATTTGGCCGACATTTATTCAGTTTATGTTTGTTAAGCGATATAGCCCCTATTCAAGGTGAAAACGGTAATTTATTCTCCAATTTCGGGCGAGAGGGACGTTTTTGTTGAGGGGAGAGTATTGTAGCGGGCTTCGCTACAAACCCAATCACGACGCAATTTGCACGGGTGCCAGCTAGTAAAGCAATATTTGTGGTATCAATAAATGTTTCTGTTATAGCAATTTCGTCAAAAGTTTGTTGAAACAAGACATCTCAATTCTTCAAACTTGTTTATTATGCTACCCGCATTGAAACTTGAAGATTATCTTGAGGTTTAGTAATGGAGGTGGTGTTACTTGCGGTTCCACGATTTGGCCTTGGTTGTGTTGCATGCCATATATTTACACAGGCGGGGTAGAGAGACGCAGTCGAGAGCAGTTTTTTGATCGGGTGTCACGCACTGCATCGTTAAGTAGCCTTCCAAGTGCTCCTCAGAGAGAGAGAGAGTGAGAGAGAGAGAGAGAGAGAGGGGGATCACCATAACTCGTAATTGGCTAACACATTTAGGATCAAGAGCGAGTTTTGCTGGCAGAAATTGCAAGTTATTAGGGTTTCAGCCAATCAGCTGCCTGCAATCTTCCTACAATCTTCCCACATTTTTTTTCTTTGGATTCATACATAGCTGGGTTTGTGAGGACTTATCAAGTGGCTGAGTGGTCAGCGAGTGGACGCGGTGGCCTGGTGGACCCGGGTTCAAGTCCCGCCCGTCGCTACAAGATAACAATTCTTGATCCACTCCGAGTTGTTTAAATCCTACATGCCTGAAGATCGCCTATTAATCCGGACTCTAGCAAAACTCTACAGTGGAGCAGAAATGAGTTCCGGATGACAGCATCAGCCTAACCAATATGGCACCACTATGCATACTTCCCTGCAACACGAAGAGGCTGGGGCGGAACACCAGGCCTTAGCAAGATAGCCTACCGGTGCAGCGAGCCAAACGTAGAAAAAAAGAGGTGTCTGTGTGACGCAGCGAGCGCCATACAATATAATACTAATCTATGGGGAACACCTTGCGATGCTAGTCAACACACAGATTACAAGAGGTTCATAAATAGCCTAATAGTTCGTGTGTGTGTGTGTGTGTGTGTGTGTGTGTGTGTGTGTGTGTGTGTGTGTGTGTGTGAATAAATAAATAAATAATTATATAAATATATTAGTACATGATAAAATAAATAAAAATAAACAAATATATCTATTTCTATCTATCTATCTATCTATCTATATTTTATGGGGTTGAGTGAAATGTAGTTATAACGTGTCTGCCCCTGTTGGTCAGTTGCCAGTTCTCGCCAGCCGACTGAACTATTCTGATATCTGTAATTTTTTTGTACGCGAGTGTACATAGGCAAAAATTGGTTTACTAATAGGGTGGTGGATGAGTGGAATAGGCTTAGCAGTCATGTGGTGAGTGCCAATACAATTGTCACATTCAAAAATAGACTAGATAAATTCATGGACAGCGATATTAGGTGGGGTTAGATACACGGGAGCTTAGGGTCAAAGGAGCTGCCTCGTACAGGCCTACCGGCCTCTTGCAGACTCCTGCGTTCTTATGTTCTTATGTACAGCTAATTGATGTGGCATGTTTCTAACTTTATCATCCCTTAGTATTGCTTCTACTATAAGTATTACTGATACTAATCCTTTCACAGCTGCTAGTACAATGAATACAACAAATATATAGTTTATGTGATTATTTGTATAAGTGATAAAATAATATCGAAGACGATAATAATAATAATGATAAAAATAATAATAATGATAATAATAATAATAATAATAATAATAATAATAATAATAGTAATAATAATAACAATAATAATAATAATAATAATAATAATAATAATAATAATAATAATGAAAATAATAATCATCATAATAATAATAATAATAATAATAATAATAATAATAATAACAGCAACAACAACAATAGCATCCCAAAAACTATTATCTTCTTCATCCTCATCACTAGCATTACCTCTCTAAAAACTAGTTAAAAGTGCGGAACGCATGCCTACCCTTCGCCGCCAGAACCGCCACGCCTGTGATGAGACCCACTACGAGCAGACTTAGCACGCACACAGTCACCAGCAAGCGCTTTTCCATGTCGGTGCGAGACAACCAGAACACGCGCACACCACTTCCTCTGTGGAGAGAGAGAGAGAGAGAGAGGTAGGTAAGGAGATAAGTGTGTAGGTATCAAGGAGGTAGGATGGGAGGAGAGAAAGAGGAGCGGAAAAATTGAGGCCATTGTGGTCGGCCGGCGTTTCAGACCTGACCTGACCATAAACCTGCCCATACACCAGACTTGACCCCACCCTGGCTGCTCTCTACATCCACTCACTTAGCTTACACCGAGCCTGCTGGATGGACGTGTCAACGTGTGTGAAGAGACAATAGAAAAAAAAGGTTTGTCTCCTGCGCTGCATATGGTTACACAGCAATATTCAATAAGGTGCAGCGTCCTACATTGACGCTTTAATATTGAGAGACGGCACTACCTCCCCCATCCACTCCCATATCTATCCTAAAAGCAAAGAAAGATTAATACATCCTACAAATGGCGTAATATATATATGAGTAACAGTGAATTTTTATTTTTGACAAATTATGGCCAGCACATAAGTTCCACATTTTACACTGGGGAGAGCGGACTTCCGTAACGTGGTAAGTGCATTCTTGCCGCCTTAAGTCAATGAAAGCATATTGTTTGACGTTAGTGATCGTATGAATGACGTAGAGTCCCATGTATATAATTTACACTTATCAAATAAGGCAGTTGCCGAAAAATATTTGCAGGTGATGTGTTATTATACTGGGAAACAGATCTTCCATGTTGCAGAACAGACTTAGGGTAAGGAGTCGCTAAATCTACAGAAAACTAATTCACTTCACTTGCCAATAGCATACACACACTCTTTATCTTCCATGTACGTTTAGTCATTTAAGTATTATAATTTCCTTACGTGTATTTTACTTTTTAATTTATTACCAATTTATGGCTTGAATAAATGTTAAAAGAAGCCCCGTGGAAATACTTCACTACTGTGTGACAAGCGGATTTTTTTACAATATTGGGCGGACATCAGCCGGACTGTCAAACCTCACTTAAGAATCGCGCTACTAGTAGGGCCTCTCTCACATCCTACCTCCATGATAGGAAGCAGGAAAATAAGCAACTATATAGGTATGTATTTATATATGTATGCATGCATGTATGTAACTGACTCCTATAGTCGGTTCACCCGAGTCTGAAGCGTACATTATCGCGCAACGGCAACCTGCAGCCATGCGGCGTGTCCGATTTCGTGGACACTGTATGCTAGCCTACGTATAGTAAACAGTCGTCAGCGTCAGTACTGTTCAGGCAGCAATAACAAATACCGTCAATTATAGTCGATTATGAGTTGAAAAATATTACTAACATCGCAAATAGCTGTTTTGTTAATTCACAAGATCGCTGATTATGATTATTAAACAGCCGTGAAACTGTCCACCACCCCCCAAAAAATAACAGGCTCTATATTGATAAAACAGCTATTTGCGACATTACTAATATTTTTTCAACTCATAATATTACTGACACTGACGACTGTTTACAATGCGTTGGCTATCATACATTATCCACTAAATCCGACACGCCGTGTGGCTGCAGGCTGCCGTTGCGCGATAATGCACACTTCAGACTCGGGTGAACCGACTATATTCACCGTCTCTTAGTTATTTCGGTGAAACTTTTGCTGTTGCCGTAGACATCTCGAAAACTTTTGACAGAGTTTGGCACAAATCTTTGCTTTCTAAACTACCCTCCTATGAAACCTATCCCTCTCTTTGTACTTTTATCTCGTTTAATATGCAGCAGATTTATCTCTGCTGTGGTAGACGGTCACCGTTCTTCCCCTAAACATATCAGAGCGGTATCCCCCAAGGCTCTCTCCTATCTCTTATTCTCTCTCTATTGTTCATTAATGATCTTTCCAAAACAAACCGTCGTATCCATTCGTACGCCGATGACTCTCCTCTGCATTACTAAACATATTTATTGGCAGAAGATCAGCCCTAAAAGAATTACAAGCCTCTAGACTGAACGCTGCGCTTAACCTTAGTCTAGACCTTGCTACCATTTCTGAACCGGGTAGGATGAACTTGGTGTTTTTCAGTCCCTCAAAAACTATTTCCCCACATGTCAAATCGATACAATCTTACAAACACCTATCACCTACTCTTCAAAAACACTTTCCACACTAAACATTCTCGGTCTATCCCATACTCAGAACGTCAACTGGATGCCTCATTAAATTTATCCTCTCTTGCTGAATCAACTTCCTCGAGGTTAGGCATTGTGTATTGTCTCCACCAGTTTTATTCTCCCCTTCACATGTGCTATCCATATACAGGGGCCTTGTCCGCCCTCGTATGGAGTATGCATCTAGTGTCTGGGGGGTACTTCACACACCCACACCTCCCTTTAGGAAAGAGTAGTGTCTTAAGTTCTACGTCTCATCACTTCCCCTCTTCTTACTGACATCCTTCTTCCTCTTAAATTCCGCCGCATTGTTGTCTCTATCTTCTATCGATAGTATCATGCTGACTGCTCTTCTGACCTTGTTAGCTGCATGCTTCTCCTCCTTTCATGCCCCCGCTGCACTCGAATTCCTCCTCTAGCTCATCCCTATACAATTTAAATCCATTATGCGAAAATTAACCAGCATCTTCATTATTTCATCCTTTTCACTGGTAAACTCTGGAAAAGACTTCCTTCATATGTGTTCCACCTGCCTACGACTTCACCTATTTAAATAGAGCATTATCAAATCACCTCTCCACCCGAAATTGACCTTCATTTGTCCACTCTTCTCTGTTGTTATAAGAGCAATGTTTAGTCTAGTGTCACACATTCACGAACTTTACTCCCGGTGCCTCCCGACGTCAAGACACGCTCCGAAAGTTTTGGAAATTATTAAACAATCGGCGCCCTCCCCGACATCTATCACCCGTCGGCAATAAACCACGATCGTTGGATGTCCATTTCAGCAACGTCTCAACAACGTCGTTTCGACATGGTCTCTTTACGATGATCATAACATAGGTCTGACAGCGCGACATTTTTAACGTCGAGAGTCAAGATCGTGAATGTGTGACTAGCCTTAGTTGGCTCTTTTCTTTTCATTTACTGCTGCCCTTGAGTTGCTAATTTTACTGTAAAAAAAGATATGTATATGATTTTCACATTCAAACACATTCTCTCTCTCTCTCTCTCTCTCTCTCTCTCTCTCTCTCTCTCTCTCTCTCTCTCTCTCTCTCTCTCTCTCTCTCTCTCTCTCTCTCTCTCTCCACCTACCCGCCATGGATAAGGTCAGTACTGTCACCAACACCCATAGACATATTGCCAAGGTTATGTAACTCGTTCTTCTTTTTCTTCTTGTTTACTTGGATTGATACTCTTGAACACCTCTCGTTCCTGATGCTGACTGCTGTGTTGTTTCTCTCCTTTTCTTCGTCTTGTCCTCCTGCCCTTCTTCCTTCTCCTCCTCTTCTTCCTATTCCTTATCCTCCTGTATATTATGTATCTCCCACTACCTGCAACATAGAGATACGCACAGTAAAATATAATGCATATAATTATGTTTGAATCACTTACTTAAGAAGTGATCATGTGATGGAACATAACCTAATCCCACTCAAATCAATGATATAAAAAATAACAGAACTGTCCCATTAATAAGCTCTGGAACATGGAGGCAATACGAATAAATAATTAACAATCCGGGTTCACACCTGGAAAGTCAACAGTTGATCGGATCCAAGCATTTTGCGTCATTGTGGAACGACGACATAACATTTAACTCAGTGCATCGCGAGACACTCAGGGACGTTCTGATTCGTGGGATTCCTGAAAGCATTACTGACCTGATGACAGGCCATTATTCTAAGACCAAGAGTGCTTTGAAGTGTGAGGGGGCGTTTCCGTCTTCCTGTCTTTGTTGATAATGCTGTACTCCTCTCAGAATCGCTGGAGATCCTGGTGATGGCTCTCGAAGTGCAACATGTGGAGGCAAAGCCGTTGGGATTGAAGGTCTCCTAGGCCAAAACCAAGGTCCAGTCGTTTGGAGTCTAGCTGGATGGCACAGTTTAGTCTGTTCATGCATGTGGTGAGGATGTCAAGATCACCAAAAGTTTCACATACCTTGGTAGCATAACAATAGTGGGTCTTTCCATGAAGTCACTCGACGGATTGGCCTGGTCCGCGATGTTATTGATTCCCTAAATATGGCGTTGTCGATATCTTTGCAGAAAGACAAAGATTCGAATCTTTGTCGCTTGTGCTTTCTGTCTTTCTGCATGGCTGTGAGAATACAGACACCGAACTTCGAGAGGTGTGTCGATGCCTTTGGTTCTAAGTGTCCTCGCAGGATAATGGGGTATCGCTCGAATGACTTGTCGATCAGTGACTACTCCATGGAACTGAATGGAAGTGTGTTACCAGTTTACTTCATGAATACCACTTCCGGCTATATGGGCACGTGGCGCGTTTTTTAAACAAATCCTTAGGGGACAACTCCTTGGCATCTATCAACTTATGACTTTCTGATAAAAAAAACCCGATTCCGCAAGAGGCGTTCTACTGGTGATTGTCTTGCTTTCCTAACTGACTTCTGGACATCTGATCTTACCCTTTTCGGGAAAACTCTTGCCCTTGCCTTAAGGGGGGGTTGTAAAATTGCGAATCCTATGTTAAATTCCTTATGTTCTAAGTGTATTATTTTTTCATCAGACTCATTCATATACCGAAAGAAAGAGGAAAATTCACAGAATTTTATAAGCCAAAAAAAAAAAAAAAATCAGGCCGATCATTTACAGCCCCTCCTTAAACGTCTCAAAACATTTTGACAGAGTCTGGCAGGCATTTTGTCCTCCTAAACTGCCCCCCAACGGATTATTTCACTCTGTACATTTATTTCCAATTTATTTTCAGGCCGATCTATCTCTGTTATGGAAGAGTGTCCCTATTCGAATCCTTGAACTATCAACGGTGGTGTTCTGCAGGACTCTGCTCTATAACCCAGATTTTATTGTTCAATAAACAACTTTCGAAAACAAACTGTTCTCCCCACTCCTACCCATGGGCCTCTACTTGCGCTACTCAATGTATGTTATTTCCCAACAGGAATTACAGGACTCAAAGCTGGACGTTACATAACTCGTAAACTCTGACCTTACCATCATTTCCGAATGGAATAGAAGGTGCTTCCTGTCTTTCAATGCGTCTAAAATTCAATTTTGGCGAACCCTCCATGAATAGCTCACGATAGCTATTAGGAGAGAGGGATACTTGCTCTTGTGATAAAGCCAAGAGAAAAATGGCAAATATCCCAACTTCTAGACGACAATGAGTCTAACCTGCACTAGAAAAATAAAATAAAAACGTGTGAAGCAGTCGAATGAAGCAATCGAGCAGGGTGCCGACAGCGCCTCCTGGACACAGGTAGAGAAAGGTGCCGCAAGCCCCATCCCTCATTTTTTTTTTCAAGCCTCCTCGGTCCGTCAAGACGCACTCCACTGCTTGGCTCACTTCGCTACGGTGAACGGTGTTTCTGGAAGTTTCAGTTTTCTAACCCTCTTCCCGACAGGCGCTCTCTCTCCTCGTACCATCGGGGGTGAGGAGCGGCAGTGTTTCTAACGAGTAATTAGCGTTCATATGGTTCGCTTTCGTTCCTGGAGGTGCGGATCTACGGTCCCCTTCCGGACCGGCGTTCTCTCTCCCCGTGCCTCCAGGCGAGAGGAGCGGCCGTGTTTGTGGCGAATTACTGGCGTCCTTATGGTTCGCTTTCGTCCCTGGATGCGCGGATTTATGACCCGCGTGTAACAAGTGCTCATCGTCCATATAACTCGCTTTCGTCCCTGGAGGCGCGAGTCCACGACCCCCTTCCGGATCGGCGTCCACTCTCCACGTCACATCGGGCGTAAGGGGCGACCGTGTTTGTGACGAGTACTCAGCGTCCATATGGCTCGCTTTCGTCCCTGGAAATGCGGATCTCTATCCCCTCCCGGACCGGCGCACTCTCTCCCTGTGTCACCAGGCGAGAGGAGCGGCCGTGTTTGTGACGAATGACTTGCGTCCACATGGTTCACTTTCGTCCTCGGAAGCGCGGATCTCTATCCCCTCCCGGACCGGCGCTATCTCTCCCCGTGCTACGGGTGCGAGGAGCAGCCGTGTTTGTGACGAGTGATTGGTGTCCTTATGGTTATTGGCACATTTCCATCCACCCTCGTTCCGTTAGCTCCTCGCTTTCCAGGTTGGAGAGGTAACTTTAAGTTTACCAGGTTTCCCTTGGGACTCGAGGTTAGCCATGGTAAGGTTATCTGAAGATAATGCGATAGAAAAACGAATAAAACTCTTTAGTGCTTCAGTTTCCCTTACCATGTCTTGCAGACAATGAGAATCCCTGCTGGGCTTCTTCGATTTCGGGTTTCTCTTTTCTTTCTTTAGGAGAACCCCGACCTGGAGGGCACGGCTATTTGTTTCGACATTTATAACATGACGGTGGTCCACTGCTTCGACAAGCATGGCACCTTCTGTTCAGGAAATCTGCTGTCACTGTCGGAACAGATTTTTGCCCTCGCGGCATCACGTCAACCCAGCAGCTGCCAGGGGAAGACCACGAGTGGGCAGATGCTTTCTCCCGCTTCAAGAGGTCCTCAGTGGAATGGACCTTGAAATGGGAGTACTTCGAGAAACTATGCATTAGGTGAGGGACACCGCAGATCGATTTCTTTGCCTCCATAAGATCGGATAGGCTTCTCGATAGTTCAGAAAACGGAGGGCGGTCCGGACGCTTTCATCGAACATTGGAACAGTTGGGACTTTATCTGTTCCCTCCCCCATGCACTAGCATTCTATTAAAAGTGCTGCATAGTCCGAAACCCTTCATGGTCAGGGTAGCATTTATTGATAGCGCCGTGGTGGCCAGCACAATCATGGTTCGCGGAACTTAACCAATGGTGCCCTTCCCCTTTCCCGCCAGAAGCTCATGCTCTCGAGGGGATTCGTCCTGACAGTCTCTTTTCCACACTGGCACTTCACGCATGGAGTTTTTCAGGCCTGTCTAGTACGCCTCTTCCCCTAAAAGGTCGTATGGGACATGGTTTCCGCTTTTCTTCCTTTCTCTTAAAACATTACGAATCTCATTAGAAGGGTTTCCGATCCTTCGTGAGGGTAAGACATACAGAAAGAATCACCGAGGCCACAATCTTGGAATTTCTTTATTTTCTTTCCCACATGAAGGGGAAGAGGTCATCTACAATTGCAATTCACCTTGCTGCTCCAACTGACCCACTTAAGTATGGCTGGGGATTTGGCCTAGACCCTCACTCAGTTCAGCTTCTTTTAAGCGTGGTCATTTCATTAAAATTCCCCAAGAAGGGGCAGCACCTTTCGGTCCCTAGAAAAGGTTATAACGTCCCTCGCTTCCACCAATTACCGGGACGAACCTTCAGTAATGAACCTTTCCTGTTCCTCGTAGCACTCGCATCCGGTTTCAGGTCCTCGCAGCTTAGGGTGGTCACACGTTTCCCCGGGTACGCTACATGCACGGCAGATGGTTCTGCAGTTTCCTTCGCTCCGTCTCCTAAGTCGCTAGCTAAGAATGAGCGCCTCGATTACCATTCCCATACCAGTGGTCATACTAGCCTGGTACCTGTAACGGGAGGCTCATCCACTCTGCCTTGTGTCGGCCTTGAGGATATGCATGGCATCCTCTACGGCTCGCAATCAGTATCACCTCTTCAGTGATCCCGCTGATATCCGAGCCACGCACCCCGTGCTCACAATGTCCTGGGTGCCGCTGCATCCCAGGCCTTCGTTCGGATCCATTCTCTGTACCGCTTCAAGAAGAGCGACCAGTAGAGCACGGTTTCCTGTTTTGTGGCCCGCTATCTCTTCCTCTCTGGGGACGACTCCTCCTGCGTTTCACTTTGAGATACATCAGGAAAACGTTTTGACATTACGTCAGCATGGATAGCAGGTGGAGAGGGCAAGGTGCACTCCTACCTCTTTCCTCTTTATTTAGATTTTCCTTTTCTTTTCTTGGGCCTTAAAAGGAAAAGTTGTGCTGGGAGTATGCTCCCTTATCGGTCGTGGTACTTTTGATATTGTAATGAATTTTGGCTTTAATGAATTGACCTAGTGCTCCTTTGGATTTATTGTCCTGGGGCCGAATTCACAAAGGGTTAGGGCCTATTTTTGGGCCCTTAGTGCGTAGTTTTAAGAACACTGAGATTCACAAAGCTCGCGCGGTAATAACCAAGGATTATATACTATAAGGATAGCTCAGTAAGCTGTTTTGTTTTACCCACAATGCACCGCGGATGACGTCACACATGTAAACAAATGGTGCTTGGCGGCAAACTGGTTCACTTCACTATGTGCTCAGCGTAGAGTGCTCAGTGAAAATGGTGATTTGTGCTGTATATGGGTGTTATAGTGGCTCAACTGCGGAAAGTCGTCAAGGTGTTAAGTTCATTAGGTTTCCTAGAGACAAACACACCTTGAAGAAGTGGATTTTGGCTTGCAAACAAAAAGATAAAGTGAAGGTGAAGTCTGCGCGGGTGAGGTCCAAACATTATCCATGAAAGTGATAACATTAAAGAAAAGCCAATAAAGCTCTATAGTGAAAGTTTGGTAAAGGTAAATTCATTTAGTTAAAAATTTGCGTAAATATTATACAATATATATGTATGTATAAAAATAATACTTTCATTATATATGACAGGATTAGTTACCCCTGCAAGTTAAGTTGTAGAAAACTAATGTTAATAAAAGTTGAGAAAACGTAAGCATCGATGGTAAACAGCAATATTTCTGCAGCTTGTTTACCATGCTTTTCACATTATTTATATCATTGTATACTATTAGCCAACGCAACAGCTGCCTAATTTAATTACTTATCCTTAGCAATCAAAAAAGCGCAAAATCTGACCATGAATAAGAATAAATAAGGGTTTTCTAGTACATTTTATACCGTGAGAGCAGGGCGAGAGTGAACCAGATGACGTGCCGCAGTCATGACGTCATCGATGACGTTTCAGTGAGCTATCCTTATAGTATATAGTCCTTGGTAATAACTACCAACTAATCGATGACGTCACTGGTTAGTGTGCCGATTTACAAAGCTTTAACGCGCCCTGTGTGACGCTAAATATGTTGTTAAATAACTACTGCCTTGAAGGTGTAGTAAACGCTAACAATATTATAATTTTTACGTATAAATGCTTATAAATCGCGTTTTTCAACTTGAAATATAACTTTGCGAGTAGAGGAAGTCCATTTCTTTATAAAATTATGAGATATACACACTTTGAGAGGCATACGGTAAGTGTGGGCGGTATTTTTTTTTTTTTTTTTTTTACAACAAAGGAGGCAGCTCAAGGGCACACAAAAAAAGAAAACAATAATAAAAGAAAAGCCCGCTACTCGCTGCTCCTAAAAAAGAAACAAAAGAGGTGGCCGAAAGGAAGATCAAATACGGGAGGAGAGGTGTCCTGATACCCTCCTCTTGAAAGAGTTCAAGTCGTAGGCAGGAGGAAATACAGATGAAGGAAGATTGTTCCAGAGTTTACCAGCGTGAGGGATGAAAGAGTGAAGATGCTGGTTAACTCTTGCATAAGGGGTTTGGACAGTATAGGGATGAGCATGAGTTGAAAGTCGAGTGCAGCGGGGCCGCGGGAGGGGGGGAGGCATGCAGTTAGCAAGTTCAGAAGAGCAGTCAGCGTGGAAATATCGATAGAAGATAGAAAGAGAGGCAACATTGCGGCGGAATTTAAGAGGTCGAAGACTATCAGTATGAGGAGGAGAGCTGATGAGACGAAGAGCCTTAGCCTCCACTCTGTCCAGAAGAGCTGTGTGAGTGGAGCCCCCCCACACATGAGATGCATACTCCATACGAGGGCGGACTAGGCCTCTGTATATGGACAGCATCTGTTCAGGGGAGAAGAACTGGCGGAGACGGTACAGAACGCCCAGCCTCGAGGAAGCTGATTTAGTAAGAGATGATATATGAAGTTTCCAGTTGAGATTTTGAGTTAAGGATAGACCGAGGATGTTTAGTGTTGAGGAAGGTGATAGCTGGGTGTTGTCAAAGAATAGGGTATAGTTGTTTGGAAGATTGTGTCGAGTGTATAGGTGGAGAAACTGTGTTTTTGAGGGGTTGAAGGAATCCATGTTCTTGTTGCCCCTATCGGATTTAATAGTAAGGTCTGAGGCTAAGCGTTCTGCAGCCTCCAGCCTTGAGTCGTTAAGTTCCTGAAGGTGGGTCTTCTATTAAAAGAAGTTGAGTAATGCAGAGTGGAATCATCGGCGTAGGAATGGATAGGACAGTTCGTTTTGGAAAGAAGATCATCAATGAACAACAGAAAAAGAGTGGGAGATAGGACAGAACCCTGTGGGACACCACTGTTAATAGATTTAGGGGAAGAACAGTGACCGTCTACCACGGCAGAAATAGAACGGTCAGAAAGGAAACTGGAGATAAAGGTACATAGAGAAGAATAGAAACCGTAGGAGGGTAGTTTAGAAAGCAAAGATTTGTGCCAGACCCTATCAAAAGCTTTTGATATGTCCAGCGCAATAGCAAAAGTTTCACCGAAACGGCTAAGAGAGGATGACCAAGAGTCAGCTAAGAAGGCTAGGAGATCACCAGTAGAACGCCCCTTGCGGAACCCATACTGGCGATCAGATAGAAGGTCAGAAGTGGAAAGGTGCTTTTGAATCTTCCGGTTAAGGATTGATTCAAAAGCTTTAGATAGACAAGAAAGTAAAGCTATAGGACGGTAGTTTGAGGGATTGGAGCGGTCACCCTTCTTAGGTACAGGCTGTATGAAGGCATACTTCCAGCAAGAAGGAAAGGTAGATGTTGACAGGCAGAGGCGAAAGAGTTTGGCAACACCGGCCGGGGGATTGTCAGACCTCCCTCCTCCTTCATCTTCCTACCTCCTCATCCATTCGACCATCCATCCATCTCTATATTTGTCCCTCCGTGAGACCATGGACCTTTATCGGGTGACAGCCCATGAGTTGGGCTGCAGATATGGCAAGACACTCTTAACTTTTCCTCGTTCCTTCCTTCCGTCCTTGTCTGCCTCGGTATATATGTGCCACATTATTTTTAATTTGCTTTCTTCCTGCCTCAATCTCCTCCTTATCTTCTTTTTTTCCCCTTAAGCATGTTCTTAGATAACAAGACATCGAACAGCAGAGTTACCTTGACGTTAATGTGCAGCAAACGACGAAATAATTAAGTTCCTAGATTACGATTTAGTACAGTTTGCCTTAAAAGGAAGAAAAATGGAAAAAGAGAACGGGTTGTTTTGAGCGGCAGCTGGAGGGGCATCTCTACGATTGGCTGACGGTTTTGTGAACATGCTTGTGATTCGCTGCAAGGCCAATGACGTCATCAACCAATCAGCGGCCTCGCTGACTTAGCGCACCTCTAAAGGTTTGCTTTATGAACCTGGTTTTCCCCCTCTCGGGTAACGGAGAGGATTCTTCAAGATTGTACGCTATGGTAAGTTCGGGTGACTCAGGTCGTCTCTACGCTCACCGACTAGGGACGCAAAAGTAAACTCAGGTTTGTGGCACTTCGATGGAGTCGCCTTCTCCCCTGCTCCAAGCTAGCTATCGTGCACTAGTCATGGAGGGTTCCCAAAATGACGGTTTTGATCTCTGAAAAAATATTTTTGGGAACCCGGAATGACTAGTGCACCTTCAAGGCCAAGTTATGTATCTTCCGAACCACGGTTTGGGTTCACGTATTCATCGTTGCTTCGGGAGGAATCAAACCTACCAACGCGCTTCGAAGCTTCAGTCACTTCGGACGCTACTCCCCGGCTTTGAACAAAGGTAACGTGGCTTCTCTTGCTCATCACCCAGGAGATTGGATTAACCCACTCTCGACTCCACATTCCTGCCTTGGGCTGAGCAGGGTTGGCAGTCCTTTATCGTCGTCCGGCTCAAGGGACGATCCCGCCGGTGACCCGACTGGCTTGGTACCTCGTGGAGCTGACAGAGGTGGACCCGTTACCCGGTCAGCCGTTGCCCCCGTCTCCTGCCGGACCGAGGGCTGCTTCTACCGGGCTTCGAGAGAAACGGACTGAGGCGTCTTCCATCGTCCTGTGTTGTGGGCTGTATCTATGCCCGCCGTCTGCTTCTATCTACCCGGAAGGAAGTGGGACCAACGTCACCTTGCCAGCCCCGGCTGTCGCTGTCCTCCCGAGGACCCGATCAGTTGTGTTTGTCATCCACCCTTAGCATAGGTCACCCGTGGCACAACCTTTACATGCATATTCCTTACTTCCCAGCTTCCTTCCCCATAGAAGGTTCCACCAGCCTGCTTCGAAGCGCCTTGAAATAATGAGGTAATGGGGCTTGACGCACCTCCCTCTATCTGTTTCCAGGTGGCGCTGCCAGCACCCTGCTCGATTGCAGTATTCGACTGTTTCGCACGTTATTTTATCTTGTTTTTCTAGTTCTACTTCTTTCTAATTCACTTTGTAGTCTAGAAGTTGGGATTTGTGCCGTTCTTCTCTAGGCTTAATCGCAAGGGCGAGTATCCCTCTCTCATAATAACTATCGTGAAATTGTCATGGAGGGTTCCCAAAATTAGGTTTCTTAGAGATCAAAACCGTTATTCTCCACTTATCAACTCGACACAATCTTCCAAACATATCTTATATTTATCAACAATGTTTAGCTGTCTCCTTCTTCTACAACAATCATCAGTGTCCTTAACTCAAAATATTAACTGGACACTTCATATCTCAATTTTGTGCTAAATTTTCTTCCTCGATGTTAGGAGCTCCGTATCGTTTCAACCAGTTTCCCCTCACCCAGGTATTATCCATTTACAACGGCCTTGTCAGTCCCTGCATGAAGTATGCGTTTCATGAGTGTGTGTGCAAAAATATTGTCTCTCTTTCTATCTTCTATCGACTGCTCTTCTGAACTTGCTAACTGCATGGCTATCCCTCCCACGACCCCGATGTACACGATCTTTTCTTTTACCTTATGCCTCCACTATCCAGATCACTTATGCGGGAGGCGGTGGCTGAGTGGTTAGCGTGTGGGCCCTGCATTCCTCTTGTTCTGGACGACGCGGGTTCGAATCCGCCGCTACCACTTGGGATTTTTCAATCACCGCCTAGTGGCCTAAGACGACCCACATGCTGTCCAGGAGACCACCTATCAACCCGGACTCTAGAAGAACCGTCCAAGTGAATAAAAAATGAGCTCCGGGGGGCAGCATGAGCCAAAAGTAGATGGCGCCACTATAAACACTTGCCTGAGTCATGACGGGCAAGAAAGCCTACCGGCACCATAGGCTAAAACGTTAAAAAAGGGCTAACCTTTATCAATTTTTTTCATCCCTTTCGCTGGTAAACTCTAGAGGGCCGCTTGTATTTCCTCCTACATACAAGACCACCCTCATCGAAATTTACTTCTTTTCTGGCTGCTCATTCTGTATCCCTTATGCTGAAGCATAGCTTGGCGATCTTTTGTTTTTTTCTGCTATTTTGTGCCACTGAGCTGTTTTCATTGATGTTACAAAACTGTTTGTAATGATTTTAAAATAGCGCTCTGCAAGTCTAGTAACTGGATGCCTGGCGTGCCAACCTACTCTAGTAACCACATCACGACCTTCGGATGTAATTGGTTGATGCTGGACCAGCATATGGCCCTTCATCAAACCCAAATACTCCAAAGACTATATCTTGCAACCTAATTTAAGGGCTAATGTCCCCTACATTAGGAAAGGGGGTTAATGTTACATGTTATTAAGCATTTTAGATCAGTGTATTATGTCTAGGTGCTAAATGAGGACTAAGACGTTCTCGCTTATAGGATTCAGTCGGTACGAAAACATGAGGACAGGCGGACTTGTTGTTTATTTCATGGTTTGTAATTTATTACTATTTTTTTCTGATAACGCATTTTTTTTTTTTTGGGGGGGGGTTGTATCCTTGTTTAACGTTTGCTGTTCATCCTTGCATTTTAATTATCCGTAATTCATAAGTTTAGTTAACTGTGGTGTCTCCCGTTGTGTGACAATTGTTATTGTGGAATTTCATCTAGCTTGTAACTGAAATTATATATACGTTATTTTTATATATTTTAGAACAGTGTAATGTCTTTGCACAGGTATTGCAAAATTAAACTGATTTTTTGATTGACTATTACAACAACTACTACTATAACTACAACTTCTACTGCTACTACTGCTACTACTACTACTACTACTACTACTACTACTACTACTACTACTACTACTACTACTACTGCTACTACTACTACTACTACTACTACTACTACTACTGCTACTACTACTACTACTACTACTACTACCACCACTTTTACTATTACTGCCACTACTAATTCTCCCACTACTACTACTGCCACTTACCAGTACATATGAGCCATCACAGTTGGATTTGCACTAATATAATCCATTGTGTAACTGAGTTATATTTCCGATATCAAATCTGATGCACTTGTGCGTAGGTAACAAACGACAGATTTACGTTTCTCCTCTCTGAGCTTTTTCTACGCCTTTTTGGTCCTCCACGTTTTCACTTCCTGGTTTGGTGGCGAACATCTGTTATTCGTCCTACCTGCGTCTCCGAATGCTTTTCTTATCTCCGATCCTTGTATCTTATCGATCTTATCACCCTAGGGTGGCTTCAGACACTCGTTCACGGCCTGCCTGCCATCCTGCCTGCTTGCTTCCTGTGACCTACAGTAAAAAGACTTACAGCGTCAACAATAACACACACACACACACACACACACACACACACACACACACACAGATATAGACATACACATACACAAAAAACACACACATACACAAGGGTGAAAGGACACTCATAGATAAGAGACACACACACACACACACACACACACACACACACACACACACACACACACACTCCGGTAGCTCAATCGGTTTGAGCGCCGCGCTGCAAGGCTTCACGGCCAAACAGGCGGCGGTTCGAGCCCCGCTCAGGCCGGATTCTTTCCGTTGACTAGGAGTGGTTACTGTCACCCCTTGAGTAAGGGGGATAGGGTGTGTGGTGTGTAAGGTCCTGGCAGTACCCAGAGATCGACGATAATGAGCACTTGCTCACGTCGGGAGGGTACCTGCTGGCGAATGCGAGTTCAACTCGTGATCAGGCCGTGGTGAATTATACACACACACACACACACACACACACACACACACACACACACACACAAACACACACACATACATACACACGCACTTGACAAAGTAATTATTTACTATTATACCCTTGACATTAATCATCTAATTATGTGTATAACAGGCTAGAAGGAACAATTGATTTTCAGTGATATCACGTCTCAGCTTGTCATTATTGGAATTAAATCATTGCATCGTTTTTTTTCTTCAATAACGAGTTGTTTAAACTGGCGGACTGGATAACTATGGATTCATCACTGGTAATTACATTAGCCAATGCATGTTTTTGCTATCATGAAAAAAAGTTGGCTCAAGAACTGTCGGGAGAGTTTGAAAGCATTACTTTAAAAAAAAATACATGAATTTTTTTTTTTTTAAGAAAAAGACCATACTAATAAATTCCAATAAAGAAAAGTTGGTTTGATAACTGTCCGGAGGTTTTCAAAATAATTAATTATAAGGGATATGTTGATGATTTTTTTTTAATCTTTGAATAAAAACATAACGGTTTCTGGATTACTTTAATTTAGAACACAGAAGTATTACATTTACAGTGGAGCATGAAGCTGACAACCAGTTACCGTTTCTGGATGTCAATGTGAAGGAGGATGGGAATGGCTTTGTCGCGGATATGTATAGGATATGTATAGGGTTAGGTTTCAATTGTATGTCCTTTGTTTCATTACTATTTAAACTAAATTCAATCAAAAACTCGAATTGATAGGGCATACATGTGTTTCTCTTGGAATAAATTTGATATGGAAATCAGTAGACTTCGCCAGTTCTTAACCTCAAACGGGTACCATTTACAAATGTTTGAAACAAGAATATAACGGATTATCTCAAAAAAGGTTTGCACTAGGACCTGCAAAGTTAACTAAGACAAACAAATCAGGTATATAACATTGCCATTTCAAGGACACTTCAGTTACCAAATTAGGAAAACGCTGCAAGCCCTTCACAAGGATTTCTCACAATTGTACTTTAGGTTTATTTTTGCAAATTCTAACACGATTGGCTCCTATATTAGATATAAAAACAGACTGCCCAGCCACTTATGCTCAGGTGTTATATTTTCGTCTTATTGTCTTGATTACCAAATCAGGCACTTGGGCTCAGTGCCCAGGAACCTATGAATTAGAATATCTGAGCACAAGGGGCTGTCATAGAGAAAAGGTAGGTGTCATGAATTCCTCATTACAAGAATAGACGAGAGTGGAAAACTCCGTGTTAGATTCCAGTATTCTTACTCTCCAACGGGAGTACAGCGAGAGCAAGAGTGGGCGGAGCTTATTCAAATAATATTATCGCCTATTGCTGCCAATGCTGAAATATTCGTGGGATGATGACCCACTATAACTTAGTGCATGGTGTTAGGTTATTAATAAATAATAACCCATAGCCGTTAGGGCGTTAGTTTAAGTGTTATGCAGACGAGAGACGTCAGCTGTGGCGAGTGCTGGCATCTTGATCCGCTCCCTCTTCCCTGAGTGACCCAGCCACGACCGGACGCGCCTTCTCCCACTCCCGCCCACGTGTGTTCACCGTGGTGGTCTTTCCTGCCCTGCCGTATCCACAAGTCAGGCGACTGTGTACTGCAGGCGAGGGAAGCCCTGGGAGGTTACGAGAGGCGTGTTTGCTGTGTGGAGCACCTTGGGAGGTTATGAGAAGCGGCAGGAGGACCATCGTGGCGTGAGACCACGTGGCATCCAGGCGGGCTTCAGGCGCGCCCATCTTCAGCTAAGTATATTTTTTTGCCTAGGATGTTTTAAGATAGCTAGGTATCTGTGTGCGTGGATTAATTAATTACTCCTTATTTCTTGCGAGTTTTCCTTATTGAGTTGAATAAACTTAAGAGCAGGTTCAACTGGTCTTTGCTTACCCCTATGTAGTGTGATAAGGTCTGAGAACTCAGTTTTCAGATATTTTATTTTATAATTTTTATTGCTCAGAATACATCGAGATCTCCAGAAGTCCAGACCTTTTCAAGAACCCCACAGTAGGCAACCACTGACCACGTTTTTTTTTTTTTTTTTGTGTGTGTGTGTGTAATTATGAAACATTCAGGGGATAGGAGACATAAAATTAGGTAAGATGATTTCAAGAGCATATATAGAGCTAAACATTCTTCATATTTTAAACTACAGAATCACTTATTTTTTTAAAGCTCAACCACAACATAACAATGCTCAATCATCATTTAAACTACATACTTCGGATTTTGGTTGGTTAGCAATCGAGTTTGTTCGTGTGTTTTTACTTCTAATATTATGTGTGTTGTATTGTAGTGACCCATAACACACACCATTTTCTTTCTAGTTTCATCCACCTTCATTTCTTCAGTCTGCCCTATAACTCACCTAGTCCTCTTCACAAGCCAGCAGTGGTGCAGTGTGTGAGTCTACAGTGACGCCCACGTCTTAACCGCCTACGCGAGTGAGTGTGTTAGTGACGCCCCTTCCGGTAGTGCTCCCCGTTGTTAGTCAGTGCCATCCCGACGTAGTTCAGCCTTCAGTACTCGGTGCATTACTCCGTACACCTCCGGGATGCATGACATGACTCGGCCTCCCGTCGCCACGGCCCCTGGCTACACTGCCAGTGCCTCTAAACGCGGCCAAGGCCTCCACAACCGTCACGGACCCTCCCCTAACGTGCCCCTCCAAGGTGTCGGACAACGACGCTGCGCAGGGCGTGGCCAGCCTCCGTGCCCCCACCGTCACCAGCGACGCTAGTATCTCCAGGATGAACTAAACAGATTGTATTTGGCGAAGTGCAGTATTCTGAGTGTAGGTAGGAACAACCCCTCTCACAACTATTGCTTAAATGACACTCTCATAAGCAGGTCTGGGTGCGAGAGAGATTTAGGGGTCTCATTGAGCTCTGATCTCCGTCCAAGGGCACAATGCATTCAAGCTAGAAATCGAGTAAATATGGTACTGAGATTTATTTCAAGGAGCGTAAGCAACAGAAGCGCCGAAGTCTTCCTCAAACTATATTTAGCATTAGTTAGACCTCATCTTGACTATGCGGTTCAGTTCTGGTCACCTTACTATAGAATGGATATCAAAATGTTAGAATCAGTGCAGATGAATACATAGGAATACATAGGAAGAACAGACACCAGAAGACCTATCGGTCTATGACGAGGGTGTCTGTTTACTACCGCCACTACTAGTAATCTACGTGTGGTAGGACAGGACAGAATAGATGAAGGCTCTTCCCCACCCACCTCTCCCTCCGGCAACGTGCCGGCAGGAAGTAGTTAGAAGAGAACGCCATCTACCTTTAAGGAAGAAAGGGCCATGGAAATTTTACAGTAAAGAGAGAAATAAGAGGAAATTACTACCCTTAACTTACACTACTGGTAACCTAAGTTGTGGGGGAAAATGACTTCATTACATAAGAACATAGAAATACAGGGAGGCTGGAAGAGGCCGAGTGGCCTACACAGGGCAGCCCCAGAATCCCCCCTAATACTCACGATGGGTGAGGTGTAGTTTCAGGGGCACAGGTGGAGGCTTGATCCTCGTTTTACCGGCTGGACTAGGCACGGCACCAGTAACCTGTCGTCTTACTGCACCCACACCTCACTCCACCTGTCATGCCGACATTAACTGTTGCTTTACTCTATTGTTGACTTTCGCTACTTGCAATCTAGGTTGTGGGGAAGAATTATATGAATATAGGTTGAGGTCTTGCTGCAATCTGTCTGACAACATGCGAAAAAGGGTCAGTATAATCTTATATCCCTGAAGTACTTATCCAAAGAAGACTTAAAGCTATTGATACTCTGTGCGCTAACTACTGACGGTGGGAGTCCATTCCAGTGATCGACGACTCTGTTATTGAAAAAACTTCTGCACACCAAAGTGTTACATCGATTTCCCTTTAACTTCATACCCTTGCTGCTGCTGGAGGATGATTAAGATGATTCAGGGGTTGAGAAACTTGCCATACGAGGAAAGACTCAAACAGTTAAACTTGCATTCTCTCGAAAGACGAAGGGTGCGTGGAGACATGATCGAGGTTTATAAATGGATGAAGGGCTTTAATAAGGGAGATATTCATAAGGTTTTGTTGGTAAGAGAACCGGGTAAGACACGAAGTAATGGGTTTAAACTGGATAAATTCAGATTCAACAGGGACATAGGCAAAAATTGGTTTACCAACAGGGTTGTGGATGAGTGGAATAGACTTAGCAGTCATGTGGTGAGTGCCAATACAATTGTCACATTCAAAAATAGATTAGATAAATTCATGGACATCGATACTAGGTGGGGTTAGATACACGGGAGCTTAGGGTCAAAGGAACTACCTTGTACAGGCCTACCGGCCTCTTGCAGAATCCAATGATCTTATGTTCTTATGTTCTTATGACAGTCTGACCCACCAGCTCAAGACTCTCATCACCAAGCTGCAAACGGAGGTCAGCACGCTCAGGGAGGACATCAGGAGCCAACGACGCCAGTCCTCGTCGCCACACAGCCACTCCTCGTCACCGCACAGCCACTCCTCGTTACCACACAGCCACTCCTCGTTACCACACCACCATTCCTCGCCACAACACAATTCCTCGTCACCCCGCCGCCACTCCACCTCCAGTAGTAGCCCCTCACACAGCCCCGGCGTCTGCTACTACCACAGAAGGTTCGGCAAGGATGCCAGGAAGTGCACATCTCCCTGCAGTTTCCAGGATTCGTCACAACAGCTCCGGCGTGCACTAACAGCGCATAGCGTCCGCCAGCACACCTCAAAGCTGTTCCACATCTTCGATCTAGTCTCCTGCACCAACTTCCACATCGACACTGGAGCCGAAGTCAGCGTTCTCCCCGCCACATCAAGCCAGAGGTCCCTGCCAACCATAGCTCGCCTCTACGCGGCTAACGGTAAGGGAATCCCTGTCTTCAAGAAACAGACTCTCCAGCTGGAACTCAACCTCCGCCGGTCGTTCGAGTGGACCTTCTACGAGGCAACAGTTTCGCAACCAATCCTGGGCGCCGACTTCCTAACACACTACAATCTCCTGATCGACCTTAAGAGTCGCAAGCTCCTGGATCCACTAACATCCGTCTCTACCAGAACCAGAGCAGCAGCAGGAGAAAGCACCCACATCTCCACCATCAGTGCGGACAACCGATTTGCGTCTCTCCTCAAGTCCTTTCCGACGCTGACGCAGCCACACACAGCCAACAAGCCTATGAAGCACCACGTAACGCATCACATCGAGACGACCGGACCACCAACATACGCCAAGGCTCGCCGCTTAGTTCCACAACGCTACCAACAAGCCAAGGCCGAGTTCGAGTCTCTGATGCGCCAAGGTGTTATCCGCCCCAGCTCAAGCAACTGGTCGTCTGCCCTCCACGTCGTTCCCAAGAAGAACGGCGACATACGACCATGCGGTGACTACAGAGCCCTCAACTCGCGCACCGTCATGGATCGTTATCCGGTGCCGAATATCCAAGAATTATCCTCACAGTTTGAAGGCTCTACTATCTTTTCCAGGATCGACTTCATCTAAGCCTTCCATCAAATTCCGATCAACCCAGCGGACATCCCGAAGACTGCCATTATTACACCTTTCTGCTTGTACGAGTACGTACGGATGCCCGTTGGACTCAAGAACTCTGCCCAAACCTTCCAGAGGTTTATGGACGAAGTACTGCAAGGACTGACATTCTGCTTCGCCTACATCGACGACGTCCTCATCGCCAGCCCTGACGCTGACACACACCGCCAACATCTCGAGCAAGTTTTCACCCTCACCAGGACTACGGTATCCAGATCAGCGTCGACAAGTCAGAGTTCGGTGCTACCTCCGTCGACTTCCTCGGCCACACCGTCTCTCCTTCAGGCATCACTCCCATCTCTTCCCGATGTGACGCCATTCAACAGTTCACGAGGCCAACAACTCAGCAACAACTCCAGCAGTTCCTCGGGATGATTAACTACTACAACCGCTTCATTCCACACTGCGCGCTCATCTTTCAGCCACTCTACTCCATGATCAAGCCCTGCAAGAGAGGCCAGTCCGTCACACTCGCCTGAACTCCCGCAGCTGACGACGCCTTCATCAAAGCCAAGGAGGCACTGAAGGCTGTTACCACACTCAGTTTCCCTACTCCAGACGCCACTACTTCAATCTCCACGGACGCCTCAGACACCGGCGTTGGTGGAGTCTTGCAGCAGCACATACACGAAGCCTGGAGACCCATTGGATTCTTCTCATAGAAATTCAACAACGCCGAAACGAAGTACAGCGCCTTCGACAGAGAACTTCTCTGTCAAGTGCTTCAGATACTTCGTCGAAGGCCGGGAATTTCACATTTACATCGACCACAAGCCTCTTGCCACAACTTTCATTAATAACAAGTCTACCTACACTCCCAGGCAGCTTCGCCACATCGATTTCATCTCACAATTCACGACGGACATCCGGTACGTCAGAGGCGAAGACAACATCCCCGCCGACACCCTCTCCCGCAACATCTCTGCAACATCCTCCTCCCTCATCGATTATGCCGCCATTGCTGCAGACCAAGTCGACGACGCCGAGCTGCAGCAGTTGAAAGAAAACTCCGCATTGTCGATGAGGCGAGTCGAGTTCCCCGGGACCAACGTGCACCTGTCCGCTGACGCGGCCACCTACACCATCCGGTCTTACCTGCCGAAGAATCACCGGTATCCTCCCTTTCGCCAGCTGCACCGCCTCTCACACCCCGGGATACGAGCGTAGCAACGAATGATGTCCTCGCGCTTCGTCTGAACGGGGATCAACAAGGACGTCCAAGACTGGACCGGCACCTGTGTCAAGTGCCAGGTTTCGAAGGTGACACATTACACCATCTCCCCTCCAGCACCGTTCAAGCCCCGATCCTCCAGACTCGAACACGTACACGTCGACCTCGTTGGCCCACTTCAACACTCCAACGACTACAAGTACCTCCTCACCTGCGTTGACAGGTTCACACGCTGGCCCGAAGCTGTCCCGGTCGAAGACATAACAACGGACACCATCGCCAGAGCCTTCGTCAACACCTGGGTGTCGCGCTTCGGTACGCCTCTCAGCCTCACATCCGACCGTGGAAGTCAGTTCGAGTCAAACCTGTGGGACAAGGTCTTGTCCATACTGGGGATCAAGCGAATCAGGACTGCCAGCTTCCATCCTCAGTTCAATGGCCTAGTAGAACGCTTCCACCGCCAACTCAAGGCCTAGCTGGCAGCAACAGTACAAGACCGCAGCGACTGGATCACGACTCTGCCCCTAGCCCTCCTCGGCATACGGATGTCCCACAAGGAAGACTTCGGCCACTCCTCTGCAGAGCTCCTGTATGGCACGACTCTCCGTTTACCAGGCGAGGTTCTCTTGCCCACTCCTAGCCCTTCCTGCGACCTACAGGACTACACCAGGAACCTCAAGGACGCCATGCAGAGACTCCAGCCAGTGCCGCCACGTACATCGCCCTCGAAGACGTTCGTGAGCCAGGACCTCGACACCTGCACACACAAGTTCGTGCGAGTGGACGCCGCGAAGAAGCCTCTGCAACAACCATACGATGGCCCCTTCGCCGTCATCAAGAGGACGCGGAGGAACATCACAATTGACCGCCACGGCAAGTCCGACGTCATCGCCATCGACCGGGTCAAGCCAGCGTACCTCCTGCGTCCAGATCCTCCATCAACCAACACCGTGTCAATATCTCCGAATCCAGTGCCCAAAGACAATGTCCAGTATCACAAGAAACACGTAACGTTCCTCCTACCTCGTCAATAGGGAGGGAGTTATGTAGTGACCCATAACGCACACCATTTTCTTTCTCGTTTCATCCATCTTCATTTCTTCAGTCTGCCCTGTAACTCACCTAGTCCTCTTCTCTTCTTTCACTCTCGCAACGCACTGATATCTTGTTCTTCACATTCATCACATTGTGGTCACTATATGATAAACACCTATACTCTATCATCAATAATATTATAGCAAAGCCACTTGCATGCATAGCTTCACCAAACCATCAACACTGTAAATATTTCTGTATATGAACTTTTGTAAATAATATTCACAACCTGTAAAAAAGTTTATGTACCTGTAAATAAACTTCTTCGTCAACAGTCCTGCGCGCGACCTTAGAGGGAGCGGTCGCATTCCCGCTCCACGGGCTTGGTCAGGACAGTTTCAGCCCAGCGGCGCATCGGGGCGCCCTGGGTGTGGCGGTCCTCGACCTCCTCGCCTCCCCCGCTCAACACCTCGTTCACCAACGGCGCGTCGGTCCCTTAATTGCTAAGCCTTTAATTGTTGCAAGTACATCTGGCAACGCCGCATCAGGGAAATTCCCTTTCGGGGTCCCACCAAAACGGACTCGACATTTTGGGAAGACTATAGTGTTGAAGAAGGTGACACCTGAGTGTTGTCAAAGAATAGGGGATAGGTGTTTGAAAGATTGTGTCGAGTTGATAGGTGGAGAAATTGAGTTTTTGAGGCATTGAAGGACACAAGGTTCCTTCTACCCAAATCGGAAATGATGGCAAGGCCTAAGGCTAAGCGTTCTGCAACCTCCAGTCTGGAGAAGTGTACTTCCTATTGGGATGGCCTTCTATTGAAAGAAGTTGAATAATGCAAAGTGGAGTCGTCGGCGTATGAGTGGACAGGACAGTTTGTTATGGAAAGAAGATCATTGATGAATAACAGGAAGAGAGTGGGTGATAAGACAGAGCCCTGTGGAACACCACTGTTGATAGGTTTAGAGGAAGAACAGTGACCGTCTACCACTGCAGAGATAGAACGGCCGGAAAGGAAACTGGAGATAAAGGAACAGAGAGAGGGATAGAATCCGAAAGAGGGCAGTTTAGAAAGCAAAGACCTGTGCCAGACTCTATCGAAGGCTTTCGATATATCTAGCGCAAGTGAGAAAGTTTCACTGAAACGGCTAAGAGAGGATGACCATGAGTCAGTTAAGAGAGCAAGAAGATCGCCAGTAGAACGCCCCTTGTGGAACGCATACTGGCGATCAGATAGAAGGCTAGAAGTGGTAAGGTGCTTTTGAATCTTCCGGTTAAGGATTGTTTCAAAAGCTTTAGATAGACAGGAAAGTAAAGCGATAGGGTGGTAGTTTGAGAGGTTGGAGCGGTCACCCTTCTTAGGCACAGGCTGTATGAAGGCATACTTCCAGCAGGAAGGAAAGGTAGATGTTGATAGGCAGAGACGAAAGAGTTTGACCAGGCAGGGTGTCAGCACGGAAGCACAGTTTTTAAGGACAATAGGAGGCACTCCATCAGGTCCATAAGCCTTCTGAGAGTTGAGGTCAGAGAGGGCATAGAAAACATCATTATGAAGAATCTCAATAACAAGCATCAAGGAGTCAGAGGGGGTATGAGTAGGAGGAATATGCCCAGAATCGTCACGGGTGGAGATAGATGATACGGCAGTATTCCCGTCAGGGTTAAGGAGAGAAGGGAAAGAGGAAGAAGTGGAATTGGAGGATATATTTTTGGCTAGGTGCCAGAAGTCACGGGAAGTATTACAAAAAGCAAGGTGTTGACATTTTCTGTTGATGAAAGAGGTTTTGGTAGGTCGTAGAATAGATTTGGCACGATTCCGGGCTGAAATGTAAAGTTCATGATTAGTAGGAGTGCGAAGGCTCTGGAACCTTTTGTGAGCTGCCTCTCTATCTTTAATAGCACGATAACAAGCATGATTAAACCAAGGCTTTTTAGCATGAGGAGTAGAGAAAGAGCGTGGAATGTATGTCTCCATTCCAAAGACAATCACCTCTGTGATGCGCTGGGCACACACAGAGGGGTCTCCCTCCTGGAAGCAGTAAGCATTCCACGGGAAATCGGAAAAGCACATCCTCAGGTCGTCTCACCGAGCTGAGGCAAAATGCCAGAAGCATCGCCTCTTCGGTGGGTCCAAAGGATGACCAGGAGCGATAGGACAGAATACAGAAATAAGGTTGTGATCGGAGGAGCCCAACGGAGAGAACAGTTTGACAGAGTAAGCAGAAGGATTAGAGGTAAAGAAGAGGTATAGAATCTTGGGCCTGTCTCCAAGACGGTCGGGAATACGTGTAGGGTGCTGAACCAACTGCTCTAGATCGTTGAGGAGAGCAAAGTTGTAGGCTTGTTCACCAGGCTGGTCAGTGAAAGAGGGCGGGAGTCGAACTGGGAGCCGCGCCGGGTTATGCATAAGCTATAGGGCCAGGACGGGCGCGCGTGAGTAATTAAAAGTACGCGAAAACTCTCATTATCCTTGTATCCTAATTACTGTCTTAACGTAACATTATTTTGTGACGGAGACGAAGGGAGGGATAAGAAGGGGCGGAGAGAGGGAGGGACACGTGACGAAGGGAGGAGGGGTGAGGGGGAGGGTAAAGGGAAAGAAAGAGGGAAGAGAGGGAGGGAGAGATAGGAGGGAGGGAATGGAGGGAGGTAAGGAGGGAAAGGAGGAGGGCAAGAAGGAAGAAGCATGTGCTAAGAGGGCTCAGTATGACAGGGAAAAAGAGTAATGTAAGGGATTTAAGCTTTTATGTGTGATGTATGTAAGAGTCTTTGTCTTGTGTCCTGTTTTTTTGAAGGGGGAGAAAAAGAAGGCTGGGGGAGGGAGGGAGGGATATAGAGGGAGGAGAGGGAGGGAGAGAAAGGGAGATAAAAATGGAGGAGAAAATGTTCGGTTGATTCTTTTAATCCGGTTCGAGTGACATGTGAATCCCCGACACACAAATGATTTTTTTTTTCTTTTCTTTTTTCTCCTTTCCCCCCTTGAGTGTGTTTATTGCTTCGATTACTTTCTGTCAGAGTCGTTATTTTTTTGTCACCTGATCTGATAAATGTTCTTACCTGCGCCGCATCTTTCTCAGCAAGTATATTTTTCTCTCTCACCTCTCATTTACAGTTTCAGGTTTGTTTTAGTTGGAAATATTGAGTTTAGTTGTTTAGTTAAAAATGGTATAGAAATGTTTGGTTGTAGTAGTAGTAGTAGTAGTAGGAGGAGGAGGAGGAGGACTGTCAAACTTGAACCTTTCTCCCCTACACCCCTCACCACGTCACCCATTTCCCTTCATATCTATCCCAGAATATTATCATCTTACCTTTTTTTTCTATTTACCTTTACTCACTCCATCATTCCCTCATGCCATTCATTCGTCACCATCATAATCTCTCGTTTATCTCTCCTGTATTTCCCAATTCTTCCATATCTCCCTCTACCCTTTCCACCTCTCTTTTACACCCCACCCCCTCCATGTCTCAATCCCTCCCTTCTTCCCTCTATCCTTCACACTGTTATACCTCCATCTCTCCCACTCTTTACTTTTTTCCCTCCATCTTTTACCTTTCCTCCTTTTCTTCATTCCTTTTCCCCTCCATCATCTACACTATTAACCCTACCCTTCCCTTTCACCCTTCCTCCATCTCTCCCTTCCTTCCTCCTTCCCTCCACCTTTCGCACCATTCTTCCTCCCTTATAACCCTTACGCACTTCCCTCCATCTCCCCTTCCCTATACTATTCCCTCCTTCCTTCACGCCATCACCCTTCATGCCAATCTCACTCCCACGCCTCCTTCCTTCCCTCCACCCCTCCCTCCCTCTCTCCCTTCTCCCATCAACCTCTCTCCTAAATTGAACGTCCCTCCCTCCTCATCTTTGTCTCCTCTCCTGCGGTCGCTAATAAGCCATCCATTCCCCTTATGGATAAAAAAAGAAAGGATGAAAGAAAAAAAGGAAGAAAGGAAGAAAGGCAAATGTGATAGAGGGAGGGAGTGAGGCTGAAGAGGGAGGGAAAAAAAGTCACTCACCCTTTGTTTTCCCCTTAAATCAAAGCCGGCCGGAAGTGCCTCACAGGGACAGGTAAAAGGTGTATCGGTGAAGGTGGGCGGGTTGGGTTTTGTGTCCCCGGGTCCTATTTTTTAAACATTTCTCCGCCCAAGCTCACATATTAGACGAGACTTTCATAGGAGTTTGGGGCATTTCCATGGGTAGTTTTATGACCCTTCTGGTAGTTTATCTTCTGTACCCTGAATCTAAAAGAACACTCATTGAAACCCGACTGATATAATTCTCGATCTTTGGAAATGGGTGATGTGAGTGGTGGTCCAAACACACATATTTGACAAGACTTTCCTAGGAGTTTTGGGCATTCCCAGGTGTAGTTTTATGACCCTTCTGGTAGTTTAACTCTTCTTCTGTACCCTGAATCTAAAAGAACGCTCATTGAAACTCGACTGATTTAATTCTCGATCTTTGGAAATGGGTGATGTGAGTGGTGGTCCAAACACACATATTTGACAAGACTTTCATAGGAGTCAACGACATTTTCAGGGGTAGTTTTATGACCCTTCTGGTAGTTTAACCGTTCTTCTGTATCATGAATATAAAAAAAAAACTCATTAGAACCCCACTGATCTCCTTGGTCTTTGGATATAGCTGATGTGAGTGGTGGTCCAAACACACATATTTGACAAGATTTTCATAGGAGTTTTCGGCATTTTCAGGGGTAGTTTTATGACCCTTCTGGTAGTTTAACCCTTCTGCTGTACCATGAATCTAAAATAACACTCATTAGAACCCCACTGATCTCCTTGGTCTTTGGATATAGGTGCTGTGTGAGGTGGAAGCGTCCGACAATACCAACCCCTGTGTTCTCCAGAGCCAGGTAGAGAAAAGAAGAAAAAAAAGCGTTGATAATAGAAAGCTTTGTCACTCTTCATTAGCGGAGTTGGTGAGGACACGTTACTAAGGAGCGTGAGTGGCATTGTGTGTTTTAATTCTTCTTTTGGGTGTTGAATTTTACTTTTTTTTTTCTTCTTTACATTCGTTGTCTTTTGTCTTACTGGAGGTTTTCACTTTTTTATTTCGTGTTTTTATATTTTAGAGTTGTTTCTATACTCTTTCTCTTTCTCTCTCTCTCTCTCTCTCTCTCTCTCTCTCTCTCTCTCTCTCTCTCTCTCTCTCTCTCTCTCTCTCAAAAAAAAAAAAATCCTTTCACCTCAACTCGTCACTACATAGTCTTGCCTCGTCCAACGCCTCCCTCCTCCTCCTCCTCCTCCTCCTCCTCCTCCTTTGCCTCGTCCCACGCCTCTCTCCTCCTCCTCCTCTTCCTCCATCCCATCTTTTTTTTAAATCCTCCTCAACCACCTCTTTCTCTTCCTTCTGTCCTCCTCCTCCTTCTGTCCTTCTCCTCCTTCTCCCTCCCCACCCTCGCGTCATCGTGTAAGCTGACAAACGGCCGTCATTTAGGGCCCACAAAGAGGCGGGGGTTCTCACAGCGACCTTGATAGAGTCTTCAAGGCTCCTCAATGGCGGGCTTCGATCTAGCGTGGAACCGACCTCATTATCCTGATTGTCCGGCGGGAAGGAGCGACACTAGGACAATGGATGACTCGCCCTCCCTCACTCTCCCTCCCTCCCTTCTCCCTCTTCCTCTTCCTTCCCACCTCTCCCTTCGCCGCTCTCTCCCTCCCTTCCCCCTTACTCCGACTTTCCATTCCTTGCCTGCTTCCTCCTCTTCTTATAATAGCTGATATAGTCCACGTGAGCATCAGGTGATATATAAAATTTTAATTGATATATATGTTGATATCTCATTTTTATATGCGATGTAGTTCTATTGCTGGTCCACAAAGTCGCTGTGTGTATGAATGTTGTATATACGAGCGTTCCCACTCCTTCATGTTTAACTAGGTCTGATGAGGTCCCTCTTACATGTCTATATGATTGATGACATTGAAAATGGAATAATGAATGCATAAACAAAAACTTTAAAATAGTTTCTTCTAACTTCACCTTCCTCACCTCTCCCTTCACTTCCTCTACCACCACATCATAACCACACTTCCCTCCGATTACTTACAATAAACTTTCGTAGCATGAAAAATAAAATAGCCCAATTGCACCACTTAATTACTATACATAACCCTGACATAATAGTAGGGACAGAGACTTGGTTGACCCCAGACGTTGACAGTAGTGAGTTTTTCCCTCCCCCCTTTAGCATGACAGTATTCCGTATAGACCGCCCGACAGACCTCGGCAAAGGTGGTGGTGTTACCATCGCCACCAAGCCGGGTCTTTGTGTTCAGCATAGGCCTGACCTTGACACAGACTGCGAAATCACCTGGGTCCAGTTACAAACCTTCAACTGTAAATCTCTTCTTATTGCTGCTTTTTACAGACCGCCTTCTACTAATACAGACTATTTACACAACCTTCAAATTTCTCTTTCACACATACAGGCAGACAAACACATCTGGATCGCGGGTGATTTCAACCTCCCTGACATTGACTGGACTGCAATATCCCCATTTGACCCTCCCGATGCTGACGCCCCCAACCTCATTATTCCCCACACAAACAGACGCCAACTACATGCACGACACATTCATTGACATCATAGATACATTTTCACTCACAAACGGTACTCCAGCCAACACGAACACATACTGTAACACGCCCCGCTGGCCACGGTGGCCCTTTGACCACAGCACATACACTTGACCTTTTTTCACCAACAACATTCTTAACATAACAAACACTCAGGTTGTTCCAGGACTTGGTGACCACGACATAATCATCGTTGACGCTGACCTCCGACCGATTAGACAAACAGAGACCCAGACAGATTTTCCTTTTTTCAAGGGCTGGCTTAGACATGATCAAACAAGACCTAACTGCTTTCAGCACTGACTTTTTTGCGACTGACCCAAACACAGGACTTCCTTCCACCAACTGCAACAACCCGAAACACACCATACACGACTCAATGAACAGACACATACCACAAAAAAACACTTTCTAGTAGGTACACTCCCCTGGTTTTCCAGGGATCTACGCAGACAGCATTGCAAGAAACAAAGACTCTACAGACGCGCGTAGACATACAACACAACAGATAATTGGACCGCCTACAAAAACCACCAAAAGACACGTGCCAAAAACATAAAAGTAGCGGAACGCTCACCTTTTTTTGTTCCTTCCCTACGGTGTATCATACATTGGGAGGAAGGAGGGAGGAGGAGACAAGGGAGGGGTAAGAGAATGGAGGTGAAAGGAAAAGGAAACCAGGGAAGGATAAGGGAATGGGGGAGGAGGGAGGAGACAAGGGAGGCAGAGGTTGGTGTAGCTTGACGGGGAGGAGAGGAAGACAAAACGAGGCAAGAAGGGTTTGGGGGACAGGGAAGGGGAAGAAAGGTGGAGGTAAGGGAATGGGTAAGGAAGTGCAAAGAGGGAGTGAAGGTTTAAAAAGGATGAGAGGGAAAGATGGGATGATACATTAGCAGTAAAGATTTAGAAGGACAGAAAGGAGTGGAGAAAAGTTATGGAAAAGGTTGAGGTACAGACGGAAAAGGGAGAAAACAGGAACTGGGAGGTGCTGGGGTGAAAAGGAAAAGGGAGAAAGGGGTTAATATCGAGGAAAGGGAGGTATATCCGTTGATAGGTGAGGGAGATAATTAAAAAGGGCAAAGAATGAAATAGATACATAAGGAAAAGGGAAAGAGGTGTTTGAAGGAAGGATTTTGTAAGGGACAAGAGAATTTAAGAAAGGGGGGAAAGGCAAAAAAAAGGAAGAAAAAGATGAAAGGAAAGAAATATATGACTAAGGAAAAAGAAACAAGGATGAAAGGACGGAAAGAGAGGAAGAAGCAAATAGGAAAGGAAGGGAAAGGGAAGAACACCTAAGAAGGGAAGAAGGTATAGAATCGAAAAGAAGGCACACGAGGAGAAGGGAAAGGAAGGAGATCTCAAGGAAAGTGGGAGAAACATGGATGGCAAAACGGAAAGAGAGGAGAACTAAAAGCATGCGAATGCAGAGTGTAAATGGAGATAGGAAAGGAAGGAAAAAAGTAAAGGAGAAGATGGGAAACTAGAAAAAAAAGATGGAGGTAGAGCTAAAGATGGTAAGGCGAAAGGCAGATAACGTATGGAAAGAAAGAGGGGAAAAAATGGATGAAGAAGACGAACGGAGAGAGGAGAAAAAAATGTAGTTACGAGATTATTGGACCGATGGAGGTAAAAGAGAGAGAGAGAGAGAGAGAGAGAGAGAGAGAGAGAGAGAGAGAGAGAGAGAGAGAGAGAGAGAGAGAGAGAGAGAGAGAGAGAGAGAGAGAGAGAGAGAGAGAGGGGGGGGTCTGTCACTTCAGGAGCATGACATCACGTTAAGTCATGGAGATGTACACCATAAAGCCTTACAGAAGATGAGGGTCAGAAAGGGAGGGAATAAATGAGGGAGGGAGAGAAAAATTAAAGGGAGGGAAAACAAGGAGGTAAAAGATGAGGAGCAAAAAAAAGGGAGAAAGTGAAAGGGAGGGGGAAATGAATGGGAGGGAAAACAAAGGGATAGAAAATGAGAAGCAGAAATTGAGGGAGAAAAGAAAAAGAAAAGGAGGGTGAAAATGAAAGAGAGGGAAAAATAAAGAGGTAGAATGTGAGGAGCAGAAATTGAGGGAGGAAAGAAAACGAAGGGTGGAATGGAAAAAAATTAAAGGTAGGGAAAATAAAGAGGTAAAAGATGAGGAGCAGAAATGAAGGGAAGAAAGAAAAGAGGAAGGAGGGAAAAATGAAAGGGAGGGAAAATTAAGAGGTAAAAGATGAGGAGCTGAAAAGGGGGGAGGAAATGAAAAGAAAAGGAGGGAGGAAAAAAAAGAAAGGGAGGAAAAATAGGAGGTGGGGAGGAGGAAGACTTACAAGAAATGTTAGAAGGGGTGTATGACAAAGAGGGAAAGAAAAGGAAACAACGACAGAGAAAAGATTGATAGAGATATGGAGAGATAGAGATAATTAGACAAGCGAAAGGAAATAAAAGATAACGTGTGTGAAACAGATGACGAACAGGGGGTGGGGAGAGAAGTTAAGATTTGTAAAGGCAAAGAGGTCGAAAAGGGAAGAGTGTAAGAGAGGAAAAAGGAAAATTAATAGAAGTAATGGACGTATAAAGAACAAAATGACAAGAGGGCAGAAAGCTGAACACAATTACTGCAAATTTATTTGTGTGTGTATGTGTGTGTGTGTGTGTGTGTGTGTGTGTGTGTGTGTGTGTGTGTAAGTAAAGGTTTATTGCTAACATATTTGAAACAAAGGTTTACAATCATTCAACGGTAAATACAATAGCTATGGTCCGTCGAGCCGAAGCTCCATGACGGACGTCGCGATTAATATTTTTGAGGGAGTGAGAAGAAAAAAAATCAATGCTACATAACTAATGACAGCTATCTACATTATGATGAACTCACATTGAAGACATCCAATTAAGTTTAAATAATAAGTCAAAAACAATACGGGTAATAATTACACAAAAGAATACCATACAATAGTAGCAAAAATGATAATGGTAACTTGTAACAATTACAAAAAAATAATAATAAAATTGCTAATCAATACAATAATAATAAAATTGCTAATCAATACAATAATAATAATAATAATAATAATAATAATAATAATAATAATAATAATAATAATAATAATAATAATAGTAGACAGGAGTAGGTAGGGAGACACCTACCGAACGGGCGTAAGCTACTCCCGGTGAGGATATATGGGAAGCGAGGAGGGTACTGAAGCCCTTCAAAGACCCTTCCCATGTCCTCACTAACCGTTTCCCTTTTGTCTCATTAACACCAGAGAGCAGTTCAGCATGCTTTCTAAAGACAGTTCCTCTCTCTTTCTACACCACACTACATTTACAAAACACACACACCTTTTCCCAAAATTCAAAATTCACATTGGCGAAAAAAATAACTGCCTCGGAATCCCCGCCTGGGGGGGGGACCATAAATTCCCCCAGGGAGGACTCCCCTTCTGGCTGCCGACTTGAGAGGTGTCCTGATAACTCCTCGAACCTCCTCCTTATCAATTTCTGCAACATTCGCGGTCTCCGTTTTAATTTTCATTCTGTGGAACACCATCTCTCCTCCTCTAAACCTCACCTTCTCTTCCTCACCGAAACACAGGTTTCTGAGGCTACTGACAGCAACCTCTACTCTGTTCCCTCCTACTATCTCTATCCTAAATTTCAATCCAAAGCTGGATGTTGCGCCTACGTGCGCAACGACATCACTTGCTCTCGTGCCCACGACTTTGACCCTTCTGAATTTTCCACCATCTGGCTAAGACTTCATTGTCATTCTATTACTAAATACATCTGTGCTGTTTATCTCTCACCTAACTCTACTAACTATGTAAAACTCTTTGACTATTTGAACTCTAAAGTGGAGCGCATCTTGACCTACTCTCCCTTCGCTGAAATCTCCATCTTGGGAGATTTCAATGTTCACCACCAGCTTTGGCTTTCATCCTCTTTCACTGACCGGCCTGGTGAACAAGCCTACAACTTTGCTCTCCTCAACGACCTAGAGCAGTTGGTTCAGCACCCTACTCGTATTCCCGACCGTCTTGGAGACAGGCCCAACATTCTAGACCTCTTCCTTATCTCTAATCCTTCTTCTTACTCTGTCAAACTGTTCTCTCCGTTGGGCTCCTCCGATCATAACCTTATTTCTGTATCCTGTCCTATCGCTCCTGTACATCCTCTGGACCCGCCGAGGAGGCGATGCTTCTGGCATTTTGCTTCAGCTCGGTGGGACGACCTGAGGATGTACTTTTCCGATTTCCCGTGGAACGATTACTGCTTCCAGGAAAGAGACCCCTCTGTGTGTGCTCTGCGCATCACAGAGGTGATTGTCTCTGGAATGGAGGCATACATTCCACGTACTTTCTCTACTCCTCATGCTAAAAAGCCTTGGTTTAATCATGCTTGTTCTCGTGCTATTAAAGATAGAGAGGCACCTCACAAAAGGTTCCAGAGCCTTCGAACTCCCATTAACGTTGATCAATACATTTCAGCCCGGAATCGTGCCAAATCTATTCTCCGACTTACCAAAACCTCTTTTATAAATAGAAAATGTCAACACCTTGCTTCTTCTAATTCTTCCCGTGACTTCTGGCATCTAGCCAAAAATATCTCCTCCAATTTCACTTCTTCCTCTTTCCCTCCTCTTCTTCACCCTGACGGCAGCACTGCCGTCTCATCTGTCTCTAAGGCTGAACTCTTCGCTCAAACTTTCTGTAAGAACTCCACCTTCTACGATTCTGGGCATAATCCTCCTACTCATCCCCCCACTGACTCCTTTATGCCTGTTATTAAGATTCTTCCTAATGATGTTTTCTATGCTCTCTCTGGCCTCAACTCTCAGAAGGCTTATGGACCTGATGGAGTGCCTCCTATTGTCCTTAAAAACTGTGCTTCTGTGCTGACACCCTGCCTGGTCAAACTCTTTCGTCTCTGCCTATCAACATCTATCTTTCCTTCCTGCTGGAAGTATGCCTTTGTACAGCCTGTGCCTAAGAAGGGTGACCGCTCCAATCCCTCAAACTACCGCCCAATAGCTTTACTTTCATGTCTATCTAAAGCTTTTGAATCAATCCTTAACCGGAAGATTCAAAAGCACCTTTACACTTCTAACCTTCTATCTGATCGCCAGTATGGGTTCCGCAAGGGGCGTTCTACTGGCGATCTTCTTGTTCTCTTAACTGACTCTTGGTCATCCTCTCTTAGCCGTTTCGGTGAAACTTTCTCTGTTGCGCTAGACATATCGAAAGCCTTCGATAGAGTCTGGCACAAGTCTTTGCTTTCTAAACTGCCCTCTTTCGGATTCTATCCCTCTCTCTGTTCCTTTATCTCCAGTTTCCTTTCCGGCCGTTCTATCTCTGCGGTGGTAGACGGTCACTGCTCTTCCCCTAAATCTATCAACAGTGGCGTTCCACAGGGCTCTGTCCTATCACCCACTCTCTTCCTGTTATTCATCAATGATCTTCTTTCCATAACAAACTGTCCTGTCCACTCATACGCCGACGACTCCACTCTGCATTATTCAACTTCTTTCAATAGAAGACCCTCTCAACAAGAAGAACACAACTCCAGACTGGAGGCTGCAGAACGCTTAACCTCAGACCTTGCTATCATTTCCGATTGGGGCAGAAGGAACCTTGTGTCCTTCAATGCCTCAAAAACTCAATTTCTCCACCTATCAACTCGACACAATCTTCCAAACACCTATCCCCTATTCTTCGACAACACTCAGCTGTCACCTTCTTCAACACTAAACATCCTCGGTCTATCCTTAACTCAAAATCTCAACTGGAAACTTCATATTTCCTCTCTCGCTAAATCAGCTTCCTCGAGGTTGGGCGTTCTGTATCGTCTCCGCCAGTTCTTCTTCCCCGCGCAGTTGCTATCCATATACAGGGGCCTTGTCCGCCCTCGTATGGAGTATGCATCTCACGTGTGTGGGGGCTTCACCTACACAGCTCTTCTGGACAGAGTGGAGGCTAAGGCTCTTCGTCTCATCAGCTCTCCTCCTCCTACTGATAGTCTTCTACCTCTTAAATTCCGCCGCGATGTTGCCTCTCTTTCTATATTCTATCGATATTCCAACGCTGACTGCTCTTCTGAACTTGCTAACTGCATGCCTCCCCCTCTCCCACGGCCCCGTTGCACACGACTTTTACTCATGCTCATCCCTATACTGTCCAAACCCCTTATGCAAGAGTTAACCAGCATCTTCACTCTTTCATCTCTCACGCTGGTAAACTCTGGAACAATTTTCCTTCAGCTGTATTTCCTCCTGCCTACGACTTAAACTCTTTCAAGAGGAGGGTATCAGGACACCTCTCCCGAGTTTGACCTTGCTTTTGGCCGCCTCTTTTGATTCTTTTATGGGAGCAGCGATTAGCGGGCTTTTTTGTATTGTTTTTTTGTGTGTGTGCCCTTGAGTTGCCGCCTTTGTTGTAAAAAAAAAAAGTAATAACAAAAATAATAATAACAATAATAATAATAATAATAATAATAATAATAATAATAATAATAATAACAAGAATAATAATAAAAATAATAATAAAAAAATAATAACAAAAAATAATAACAAAAATAATAATAATAAAAAAATAGTAATAATAATAAGAGTAATAGTAGTAATAATAATAATAATGATAATAATAATAATAATAATAATAATAATAATAATAATAATAATAATAATAATAATAATAATAATAATAATAATAATCAAAGTAATGAAATGTATGTTGTAATACAAACACCCAATATATCTTAACCTAATCACAGCTCATCAAGTATGGACGAAATGTCGAAAGTTAAACGATACACGCGCACGAACCCTTGATTACAGGGTGAGGCGGACAAGTGTACCACCGTCCCAGGTGGAGCAAGCCTTTTAAAAATGAAGGAAGAGTGGAAAAAGAATGGCAGGTAAGTTCTTAAGGTAATTGTAATGGTTAATGATGGTGAGTGATGGTCGTGATGATAATGATAATAATAATAATGATGATGATAATAATAATAAGAATGATGATAATAAAACTACTACTACTACTACTACTACAACTACGAAGAAGAAGAAGAAGAAGAAGAAGAAGAAGAAGAAAAAGAAAACTAAGAAGAAGAAAAAAAAAAGAAGCACAAGAAGAAAAAAGAAGAAAAAAAAAGAAAAAAAGAAGAAAAGAAGAAAAAGAAAAAGAAAAAGGAAAAGAAAAAGAAAAAAAGAAGAAAAAAAGAAGAAAAAGAAAAAGAAGAAAAAGAAAACAAGAAAAAAAAGGAAAAAAAAAATAAAAAGAAAAATAAAAAGAAAAGGAAAAATAAGAATAAGAATATCAATAAGAATAATTATAGTACTACTACTACTACTACTACTACTAATAATAATAATAATAATATTAATAATAATAATAATAATAATAATAATAATAATAATAATAATAATAATAATAATAATAATAATAATAATAATAATAATAATAATAATAATAATAATAATAATAATAATAATAATAATGAAAATAAATATAAAAATAATAATAATAATTAAAATAATAATAATAATAATATTAATAATAATAATAATAATAATAATAATAATAATAATAAGACGAAGAAGACGAAGAAGACGAAGAAGAAAAAAAAGAAAAAGAAGAAGAAGAAGAAGAAGAAGAAGAAGAAGAAGAAGAAAAAAAAGAAGAAAGAAGAAAAAGAAGAAGAAGAAGAAGAAAAAGAAGAAGAAGAAGAAGATCACGAAAACAAGGACAAGAAGAAAAACGAGAACAAGAAAGAGAACAAGAACAAGAAGAAAAAGAACAAAAACATCAACACATCTCATTCAGCAATCCACCACTAACTAATTTAAAAAACACACAAACCAAAGATGAAGCCTCACTAAACAAAACGCATTCCAATTAGAGCGAGACCAAACCCCATTAACAGTCAGTTACAAATAATAAAGGTAGCCCCATTCATTCATTGGTTAGTTTAGTTAGTTATTCATTACGATAAACACAACACCACACTCGTGTCAACCAACCAAGTCCTCACTGCAGGAGAAACACGATCCACCACAGCCAGGAGGAGACCAACCAGGACAACAATGAAAAAGCTAATCTCCCCATCAACACAAACAAGAGGGCCACTAGTGAAATGACCACGGCCCCTCCACGTCCTCAGAGGAGCGTGGAGGGGCCTCACCGACACTCCATGTCCCTCCACCTGACGAAGGGGTGACGGACGTAGACAGACAGGGAGGGGGGGGGGGCTGTCCCGGGGAGGGACGAGGACAGGTCTGGACACAATGGGAAATATTTACGTGATTGAGGAATACTCTGAGTTGCTTGAGAGAGAGAGAGAGAGAGAGAGAGAGAGAGAGAGAGAGAGAGAGAGAGAGAGAGAGAGAGAGAGAGAGAGAGAGAGAGAGAGAGAGAGAGAGAGAGAGAGAGAGAGAGAGAGAGAGAGAGAGAGAGAGACGCAAAAGACGAGCTGGCACAATATATATAGCTAATAATACACTAATAAATTTATAAAAAAAAGCAGAGAAGAAATAAGAACAGAACGGGATAAAAAAATAAGGAAAACAATACAGAGGAGAAGAAGAGGTGAGGAAAGAGAGCGAAGAAGATGAGGGCGATAGGGAGGAGGGCGAGGGGGGTCACTGCCTAATCACCCTCTACAAGTCACTCTGCATCCCCGGCTGGTCAGCGAAGCGGGGCGACACGCGGCCCTGCTCCTGCCCTCTCGGTGACACTCCAATTAGGCCGAGAGGGAGAGCCGGTGGTGAGGGAGGAGGAGAAGGAGGGAGGACGAAGGGAGGGGAAGGGAGGAGGATGGAGCGTAAGGGTAATAAAAACAGGGCCGTCAAATAAAATGAGGGGTAACAAAATGAAAAAAAAAATAGATCAAGTAGAAAAACGTGAGGGTACTGGAGGAGCAGGACAGCGGAGGTGGAGAGAAAGAGCTGACCCTCGTCCACCTAACAGCCATTTCTCTGGCGGGTGTCCGATGTGGCCTTGTCGAGTTAGATGGGTAAGTCAGCCTTGTACATTTACCATTTTCTATTAAGCGTTGTTACGACTTCATGGTAAACACGCGTAATACTACTACATCGGAATTTTAAAGAGGAGGAGGAGGAGGCGGAGAGAGAGGAGAAGAAGGAGGAGGAGGAGGCGGAGAGAGGCGCAGACGGAGGAGGAGCAGGAGGTCGAGGAGATGGAGAAGGGGGAGGAGGAGGAGGAGGAGGAGGAGGAAGGATGAACAAACAACAGCAGAATTGATAGTTCTTACGAGGCTGTTTGTGACAAGCTACACTAACTTTCTAATCAAAGGTGGAAGATGAAGGACAGCAAAGGCGAAGGCTCCTCCCCACCCCCCATCCCTCCAGCCAAAGCTGGCAGGAAAGGAAAATGAACCATGCAGCATGGAAAAACTGCATGGCAATTATGTAGGAAAGAGGAAAGAACTACCATTACTGCTACCACTAACCGGGCGATAAAAACGGACAAGGACACCAGTATTGGAAAGAAATTAACGTTATTACGACAATGAGTAATATCTTAGTTGCTGCTTGGATTCAAAATACTTGTCTAATCTATTCTCGAAGGCCGTAACTGTTGTACTATCAACGACATCACAGGGTAGAGAATTCCAAACAATGACGACTCGATTGAAGAAGTGTTTGGCTTCGTGCGACGATAATTTTTTACCACTAATCTTGAAATTTTTATTTCTTCTTGTTCTATTTGATCGATCAATTATAAAGTAATCTTCCGCATTAATATCACTGAATCCTTTAAACATTTTAAACACTTCTATTAGATCGCCTCGCATTCTTCGTTTTGATAGACTGAATAAATTTACTTCTTTAAGCCTTTGTTCATAAGATAATTTTTTCAATCTAGGAATCATTTTTGTTATTCTCCGTTGAACCCGTTCTAACTTTTCTATGTCTTTTCTGTAATAGGGAGACCAAAACTGTACACAGTACTCTCGCTAGGTCGAACCAGTGAATTATACAGTTTTAATATTACTTTTTCCGATTTATTATTAAAGACCCGTCCGATGAAGCCAACCAATTCGTTTGCGGTTTTAACTACCTCTGAGCCATGCTGACTGGGCTTTAAATCGCTTGATATAGTGATTCCAAGATCCTTTTCTTTACTTACTGCAGACAGTTGTTGGCCATTCATTACTTACTGAACGCGATTGTTATTGTTTCCGATGTGTAACACTTTACATTTGTCAACGTTAAATTTCATTTGCCATTGATTGGCCCAACGTGCAAGTCGATCTAGATCTGATTGTAATGCTTCTTCGTCGAGTGTCGTAGTTACCTTATTAGCGATTTTTGTGTCATCAGCAAATTTTGATACTTTGCCAGTGAGACCATCATCGATATCATTAACATAAATTAAGAAGAGCATGGGACCAAGCACTGATCCTTGAGGTACGCCGCTTCTGACATCGAGCCAGTTAGATGAAACACCGTTTAGAACTACTCTGTGTTTTCGCTCAGAGAGCCAGTCCACAAGCCAATTGTGAATGTTACCCGAGATATCGTGCGCCAATAGTTTACTGAGCAACCGTTTGTGATGGACCTTATCAAATTACTTTTGAAAATCCAGATATATGATATCTACTAATCTGCTTGCATCGAACACCTCAGGAATATAATGAAAAAAATCAAGTAAGTTAGTTAAACACAAACGTTTACTACGGAAACCATGTTGCGAATTATTACCTCCGCCAACGAAGTTGGAAGGAGGTTACATTTTCGGTCCGGTCAGTATGTTTATTACCTCCGCCAACGAAGCTGAAATGAGGTTATATTTTCGGTCCGGTCAGTATGTTTATTTATTTGTTTGTTTGTTTGTTTGTTTGTTCGTGAGCAGTCTCCTGTGCACAATTTTGAGGATATCTCAACCAATTTTTCAGGGAAGCTTCGTGTCCATCCAGAATAGAACACATTAAATTTTTTATGTCAAAGGTCAAGGTCAAGGTCGCACAAAACGTCAGATTGGCCATAACTTCGTTTCTCGTCATCGTAGGGACTTCAGACGTGGTTCATATTTTAGCTCATGGAAAGACACACCTTGCGTGGCCCTGACCTTGACATTTGACCTTGACCTTGACATTTGACCTTGGCCTCGTTAAAGTTCGCCCAAGGTCAAAGTTACCAAAAAAATAGAATTTCATCAAATTTCGAAAAAAATGCTTCCATGTGATGCTTGTTCATCCATAATAGAACCCATTAAATTTTAGATGTCAAAGGTCAAAGTTCAAGGTCAAGGTCGCACAAAACGTCAGATTGGCCATAACTTCGGTTCTCTTTATCGTAGGGACTTCAGACTTGGTTCATATTTTGGCTCATAGAAAGACGCACCTTGCATGGCCTTGACCTTGACATTTGACCTTGACCTCGAAAAGTTCGCCCAAGGTCAAGGTTTCCAAAAATATATAGTTTCATCAAATTTTGAAACAAATGCTTCCATACGATGCAACTTGCATGGCCTTGACCTTGACCTTTGACCTTGACCTCGAAAAGTTCGCCCAAGGTCAAAGTAAAAAAAAAAAATAGAAATTCATCAAATTTCGAAACAAATGCTTCCATATGATGTGTAGGATCACAGTTGATGCCCATACCAATTTTCAGGACGATCTTTGGCGGAGGTGTGAACTCTCCGAGTCTCCTGTGCACAATTTTGCGGATATCTCAACCAATTTTTCAGGGAAGCTTCGTGTACATCCAGAATAGAACACACTATTTTTTTATGTCAAAGGTCTAAGGTCAAGGTCAAGGTCGCACAAAACGTCAGATTGGCCATAACTTCTTTTCTCGTCATCGTAGGGACTTCGGACTTGGTTCATATTTTAGGTCATGGAAAGACGCACCTTGCATGGACTTGACCTTGACCTTTGACCTTGACCTCGAAAAGCTCGCCCAAGGTCAAAGTTTTAAAAAAATCATCAAATTTTGAAACAAATGCTTCCATATGATGCCCATACCAATTTTCAGGACAATCTTTGGCGGAGGTGTGCACTTTCCGAGTGCTATGCGTCAAGTTTGTTTGTTTTTTCTTCGAAGAATTTCACCATATTGTCGCGAATGATAGTCTCCATTAACTTATAAACAATCGATGTCAGGCTAATTGGTCGATAGTTTCCTGGATGAGACTTGTCCCCCTTTTTGAAAATTGGTGTGACATTTGCTAGTTTCCAATCTTACGGAACTTTTCCAGCTGTTAAAGATTTATCGAAAAAGATAGAGAGCGGTTTACAAATTTGATGTTTGATTTCTTTTAAGGACTGACAGTTCATGGTGGAGTGTGAAATAATTGGAGCAAATGTGATAAATGCGTGTTGTTAGTGTGGTGATCAGGTTTATTTTATAGGTTAATGGGATGAAAAACTTATATTTTGTGCACAGGCCGGTGAAGGTTGGTTTGCGATAAACGCTAAAGGTGAAGCCATCCATACACTTCTTTATATGAACATCTAGGAAGGACTAACTGTGATCCTTTTCTAACTCAGCAGTGAATTCGATATTAGGATGCTTGGAGTTTAGGTATTCAAAGAACAAAGGAATTTGTTCAGGGGATTTAAAAGTGAGACATGTGTCATCTACGTATCTGCGATAAAGAGTAGGTTTAAATTCAGACGGGCAGTCTTTTAACCAATTACGTTCGTGATAGCATAAGGAAATGTTACTAAGGGTCGGACCCAGCGGGTTACCCATTGCCACTCTGTCGGTTTGCTTATAGCAATCGTTATTGAAAATGAAAATGCAGTCTTTTGACGCTGTCTCTAGTAATTTTTGAAAAAAAGTTATATCGTACCCCATTACAACATCAGTATCTTTAATGAACCATGACATCGATTCCTGAATTACTCTGTCTCTCTTCACCACAACCACCAATCACTCCTTCCCTCACGCAAACACTTCCTCTCTTTCTCGCCGCCTAGAAAGACCTGCCAAACATTCAGGCCGCCGCCGCCACCCCAGTCACACCTCACCCGCAACACCCACCCTCCTCGCCCTTGCCTACGTCCCTTCCTTTCTCTTCCCAGTACTGCCTTCAAACACAACTTACTTTAATCTTTGATATCCAAGTCTCTGATCTCCAAAAATAATCATTTTCTTTGCCAATTCTGTCCTATTTTCTTGTTTGATATGTTTCCTTCTGCTGTTTCTTTCCTCCTCTTCCTCCTCTTCTTTATCACAATTCTCTTCACTCCCTCCCAAATAGGATTTGCAGGTCTATCTTGGAAAAGGAGAAGTAAGTATCCATCACTGAGGCCAAGTTCATTGTACCAGCATTTATCTATTATATTTACCTGTTTGTTATAGAAGTGAATGTAGTGCATGAGAACAGAAAATATGCTACACATATTTTACTTGATCTGTTACAGTCGAACGACTGATTTTTAGGAAAAATATGAAAGCGAGAGTAACATCTACAGCAAGCCGAAAGTTTGACCAACATTTTGCTTTCCAGTTTATATGCACGTGAAAGTTTTAGTTCCCTGAGACCATTCTTAGAAAACAGTGCCATTGAGAAAATTATGATTTCATGGAAAACAAAAACTTTAGGCTACCGAACAAACTTTACCACCTGCCAAACTTTAAACTGATGAAAAATTTCATCTATACTTCATTTTGATGATTTTAGAAACTTAGTTTTCCTATACTGATGACAAGAAAAAAAATCGGTCACAGTGCTATGGACGAAGCAAGGGTGATATGTTGTCGCATCAGACAAAAACAAGTGGTCTTCGCATAAAGGCATGAACTGATGCGTGAAGGAGACATGCCCAGCTTCGTAAATGTGGGAGAGAGGCAGGGCTGTGTACTTGTCCCATTAGTTTCTAACACATGAATTAACTCGGTATTAGGCAGACTGAGGATTAGAGTCATTGTGAAGCAATTGTTGGCAACACCAAAGTGTCTGACCTTGTTTGCGATTTTTTTTTTTACAACAAAGGAGGCAGCTCAAGGGCACACAAAAAAAGAAAACAATAATAAAAAAAAGCCCGCTATTCGCTGCTCCTAAAAAAGAAACAAAAGAGGTGGCCGAAAGCAAGATCAAATACGGGAGGAGAGATATCCTGATACCCTCCTCTTGAAAGAGTTCAAGTCGTAGGCAGGAGGAAATACAGATGAAGGAAGATTGTTCCAGAGTTTACCAGCGTGAGGGATGAAAGAGTGAAGATGCTGGTTAACTCTTGCATAAGGGGTTTGGACAATATAGGGATGAGCATGAGTAGAAAGTCGAGTGCAGCGGGGCCGCGGGAGGGGGGGAGGCATGCAGTTAGCAAGTTCAGAAGAGCAGTCAGCATGGAAATATCGATAGAAGATAGAAAGAGAGGCAACATTACGGCGGAATTTAAGAGGTAGAAGACTATCAGTATGAGGAGGAGAGCTGATGAGACGAAGAGCCTTAGCCTCCACTCTGTCCAGAAGAGCTGTGTGAGTGGAGCCCCCCCACACATGAGATGCATACTCCATGCGAGGGCGGACAAGGCCCCTGTATATGGACAGCAACTGTGCAGAGGAGAAGAACTGGCGGAGACGGTACAGAACGCCCAGCCTCGAAGAAGCTGATTTAGTAAGAGATGAGATATGAAGTTTCCAGTTGAGATTTTGAGTTAAGGATAGACCGAGGGTGTTAAGTGTTGAGAAAGGTGATAGCTGGGTGTTGTCAAAGAATAGGGGATAGTTGTTTGGAAGATTGTGTCGAGTGGATAGGTGGAGAAACTGTGTTTTTGAGGCGTTGAAGGACACCAGGTTCCTCTTGCCCCAATCGGAAATAATAGTAAGGTCTGAGCCTAAGCGTTCTGCAGCCTCCAGCCTTGAGTCGTTAAGTTCCTGCAGGGTGGGTCTTCTATTAAAAGAAGTTGAGTAATGCAGAGTGGAATCATCGGCGTAGGAATGGATAGGACAGTTCGTTTTGGAAAGATCATCAATGAACAACAGAAAAAGAGTGGGAGATAGGACAGAACCCTGTGGGACACCACTGTTAATAGATTTAGGGGAAGAACAGTGACCGTCTACCACGGCAGAAATAGAACGGTCAGACAGGAAACTGGAGATAAAGGTACAGAGAGAAGGATAGAAACCGTAGGAGGGTAGTTTGGAAAGCAAAGATTTGTGCCAGACCCTATCAAAAGCTTTTGATATGTCTAGCGCAATAGCAAAGGTTTCACCGAAACGGCTAAGAGAGGATGACCAAGAGTCAGTTAAGAAGGCTAGGAGATCACAAGTAGAACGCCCCTTGCGGAACCCATACAGGCGATCAGATAGAAGGTCAGAAGTGGAAAGGTGCTTTTGAATCTTCCGGTTAAGGATTGATTCAAAAGCCTTAGATAGACAAGAAAGTAAAGCTATAGGACGGTAGTTTGAGGGATTGGAGCGGTCACCCTTCTTAGGCACAGGCTGTATGAAGGCATACTTCCAGCAAGAGGGAAAGGTAGATGTTGACAGGCAGAGGCGAAAGAGTTTGACCAGGCAGGGTGACAGCACGGAGGCACAGTTTTTAAGGACAATAGGAGGCACTCCATGAGGTCCATAAGCCTTCTGAGGATTGAGGCCAGAGAGGGCATAGAAAACATCATTTTGAAGAATCTTTATAACAGGCATAAAGGAGCCAGAGGGGGGATGAGTAGGAGGAATATGCCCAGATTCGTCCAGAGTGGAGTTTTTAGAAAAAGTTTGAGAGAAGAGTTCAGCCTTAGAGATAGATGAGACGGCAGTGTTGCCGTCAGGACTGAGGAGTGGAGGGGAAGATGAAGAAGTGAAGTTGGAGGAGATATTTTGGCTAGATGCCAGAAGTCACGGGAAGAGTTAGATAAAGCAAGGTTTTGGCATTTTCTTTTAATGAAAGAATTTTTGGTTAGTCGGAGAATAGATTTGGCACGATTTCGGCCAGAAATGTAAAGTTCATAATTAGCATTAGTTTGAAGGCTCTGGTACCTTTTGTGAGCTGCCTCTCTATCATTGACAGCACGAGAACAAGTGTGATTAAACCAAGGCTTTTTAGCGTGAGGAGTAGAGAAAGAACGAGGAATGTATGCCTCCATTCCAGAGACAATCACCTCTGTGATGCGCTGAGCACACACAGAGGGGTCTCTCTCCTGGAAGCAATAATCATTCCACGGGAAATCGGAAAAGTACATCCTCAGGTCGTCCCACCGAGCTGAAGCAAAATGCCAGAAGCATCGAGTCTTCGGTGGGTCCAGAGGGTGTACAGGAGCGATAGGACAGGATGCAGAAATAAGATTGTGATCGGAGGAGCCCAACGGAGAGAACAGTTTGACAGAATAAGCAGAAGGGTTTGAGGTAAGGAAGAGGTCTAGAATGTTGGGCCGGTCTCCAAGACGGTCGGGGATACGTGTAGGGTGCTGGACCAACTGCTCTAGGTCGTTGAGGATAGTAAAGTTGTAGGCTTGTTCACCAGGATGGTCAGTGAGAGAGGATGAAAGCCAAAGGTGATGGTGAACATTGAAATCTCCTAGGATGGAGATTTCAGCGAAGGGAGAGTGGGTCAAGATGTGCTCCACTTTAGAATTCAAATAGTCAAAGAGTTTTACATAGTTGGTAGAGTTAGGTGAGAGATAAACAGCACATATGTATTTAGTAATAGAATGACAATGAAGTCTTAGCCAGATGGTAGAAAATTCAGAAGAGTCAAGGTTGTGGGCACGAGAGCAAGTGATGTCGTTGCGCACGTAGGCGCAACATCCAGCTTTGGATTGAAATTTAGGATAGAGATAGTAGGAGGGAACAGAGTAGAGATTGCTGTCAGTAGCCTCAGAAACCTGTGTTTCGGTAAGGAAGAGAAGGTGAGGTTTAGAGGAGGAGAGATGATGTTCCAGAGAATGAAAATTAGAGCGAAGACCGCGAATGTTGCAGAAATTGAGAAGAAAGAGGTTCGAGGAGTTATCAAGACACCTCTCGGGTCGGCAGCCAGAAGGGGAGTCCTCCCTGGGGGAATTTGTGTTCCCCCCCCCAGGCGGGGACTCCGAGGATTGATGTAGGTGCGCCATTTTAATGCAGTAAGTAGTAACAAATGTACGGAAGTGGGGTTGCCTCAGCAGGGGGTCTCGGAAGTGGGGTTGGGGGGTTAGCGGGGCGGTTCCGGCAGAGGGGGTATCTGGACCCCCCCTACCCCCCCCCCCTCCGCCCCAATCTTTCACTTTTTCACATGCCCTACCCCCCCTTTCCCCCCCATACCCCCCCCCAAAAAAAAATTCTTTCAATTTGCATGTTATACCCCCTATCGGGGGGGGTACTGGAGCGGGGGGGTGACGGGAGCGGGGGTAGGACGGTCAGCGGGGGGAGGTGACGGAAGAAAGGGTGGTCAGCGGGGGGGTGACGGGAGTGGGGGTAAGACGGTCAGAGGGCGGTCAGCGGGTGGTGACGGGAGTGGGGAGCATGCACAAAGTGAGGGTAATTGCTATTGTTGTTGTTGTTGTTGTTCTTGTTGTATACACACACACACGCGCACACACACACACACATACGTATTATGTGCCATATAAGCATCATACTTTAATAATTACCATCATTAATAGAGTTTCCGCTATGGCTGAGACATATTCAGAGAACCTTCTCGATATTTTCCAATACCCTGCGCGCATAATAGTTGTAGAATATAGCAACTCCGGAAAATCGGAACTTGTACAGCAGCTTATTCTGAAGTATCATGAAAAGTTCAAAAAAATTGTCATATGTGGCTTAACGTCTCATCCTCTTCAAAGAAATAAAGAAATAGGACCTAAAGTTATAGTGTCGTCTGAAATAATTGATCCAATTGCCAACGAGGATACGTTGGCAAAATTGTATGTACTTGACGATATTTTCATTGATGCTGTAAGGAACAAAATTGTGGTTGATGGTTTTACTCGCGGACGGCACAACAATATTTCATGCATATTTATCACTGGGTGGAAAGCATGCAAGGAATATTAGCCTGAACTGTTCTCATTTCCTCTTGTTAAGACAGTGCGATTTATCTCAAATTCACACTCTGGGCAGACAAATATTCGGGAAAGAGAAGGCAAACCAGTTTGTAGATATATATAAATATGCTGTATATTCACGTCCTTATGGATATCTTCTTGTTGATTTGGGTATAAATACTCCTGAGTCCCTACAGTTTCGCTCAAACATTGTTGGAGAACCCCCAGGTGAACGCGTATTCCAATGGTGAACTCCAGGAAGAAGGAACTCTTACACGCTCTATACTCCCAACATAACGAACCCTATGGTTTAAGCTCTCAGGCGAAATTATGGGAGAAAGCAGAAAGTATAAATCCGGCAATAACACGTGATGACGTATTCAACTTTTTGAGAAGCAATAAAACATATACATTGCATAAGCTACAGACTAAAAAAATTCCCAGGCAAAAGATAATATCTTCAAAACCCAAAGTAATCATGGCTGCCGATTTAGCAGACGTGAGACATATAAGAAAGGAAAATAATAACATAGGCTACTTGTTAGTATGCATAGACGTGTTTTCTAGATATATGCAAGTTGTCCCGTGTCGGAATAAAGACGCAAATACTATGTTCGTGGGCTTTAAACAAGTGGTGGAAAATAAAGATTCTGAAGGCTTACGAAGATTAAACACCGCTTGGGCACAGAATTCTGGAATTGAAAAGTAAGAAACTATTTTTGTTCCCGGGGCATTAAGCTGTACAGTGTGTACTCAAGTGAGATCAAAGCAGCCTTGGCAGAGCGGGCCATTCGTACACTTAAAGCACGCATCTACAAGTTCATCACGTCTCAAAATTCTTCAAGATATATTGATCAGCTGCAAAACATGGTCATTGCCTACAACCGCTCGCCCCATTCTGGACTGAAGAACAAACAAACTCCCATTGATATTCATAACTTAAAAGACCCATCTGCAATCAAACGGCAATTCCACGCAATGTATAAAAACCCGAAGCAACAAGCATCTTCCATCAGTCCTTGACTGGCAGTTGGGGAAATAGTTCGCCTTGTTGGAAGTGCTCGTTCCTCTGTATTCCATAGACGATACACGCAGCAAAATACTCACGAGCTCTTTCGCAAAAAATCAATTGAACACAAGAATCGCCCATGAACTTATCTCTTAGAAGATTTGTCTGGAGAACCAATACAGGGGATATTCTACGCGCCAGAGCTCGTCTTAAGCGCTCTGCCTGAGACATACGATATTAAAATACTGCGTTCACGAAAAAATAAAGGAAAAAAGCATTATTTTGTATCGTGGTTGGGATACCCTACTTCATTCAACAGCTGGATTGACGCTAATGATATTGAAGAAAATGCGTAAAAAGACACCACTCCTCAGTGCACACAAAAACTTTGTCTTACTTTTGAAGAAATTAAAAGTAAAAGATAGAAACCGTGCTATTAAGCAAGCAGCTCGAGAACAATTATTGAACTGTATATCTGAAATATTTTCCAATATGTTAAAGAAGCACCTCACCCTCAATAACAAAGTTATCAAGAAATTACGTAACTATCGGGAAGACATACGTGCCATAGCTAGAAAGAAAACTCCTCTCCATAAGAAAAGACGTATATTGACATCGAGACGGGGTGGTAATATATTAGCTGCTATATTACCTATTGCCGCTTCCTTGATCGGAAAATTATTTGGATAATGCGCACGTATTATGTTCCCGAGTCTACCGCTGAGCGTGTTTTAACGGGTATTAAGCCTAGATGCGCCAACTCCACGAGTCCGGGGGTCAACGGTCAATCGTGTTTCAACCCGCAGTCGACCCATCCCGATCACATGCCGGTCTCTGAACATGTGCCAACAAGCAGCAGCGGTCCTGTCGTGTCGTCCCATGGTGCTAGACCAAGCACTCCTACGAGATTGAACCCGTCATCTCGCTCTGTAAGAAAGAAAACTTACAAAAAAAAGAAAATATCGCGATCTGGTGTATACAAAACCACAAAACTACCACCCATGCAACTTAGAGTCACAGGGATTAGGGAGAACAAGATTTCCTCCAATCCTGAAATAAGTAATTTAATACCTCTGTATGTTAAAAGTATCGACGTGCCATACGTCAATATGATGCTAGAACGAATAAAAGACAATCCCATCGTAAAATGGGATAGCCGAGGCAACCTATTGTCTTCTGTTCGAACCTCCAATATCCTGTACATGTTGAATTTACTCTCTAATGCAAGTCAAAAACCAACGATTGCTGACATTGCTGATATAAAACACATCATTGACGCCACGGGTGTATTACCTAGCGAAATAAAATAAAAAAATACGCGCGTACGGCAAAAGATTCAGGGATCTGGTTTCACCAAACAACCATCGATGGCAACTTACAGATGGGTTCCATATTATCCGCTTTTCCAATGTGCTAGTGCAGTCCTACATTGTGATTCAAGAAAGAAACAGAATCATGGACGTTGTAGATACTGAACCGCGTTGGACGCGCGGCTTATACCGAGGGAGCGGCGACGTCATGGAGAGAGAAATGCCGGAGGCGAGGACGAACACGCTCGGACACGGTGATGCCCCGAGCGGGCTTATAAGAGAGAGCAGATGGGACAGTGGAACGCCAGCATTCCTCGGGCGAGCAGCCGGGTGGCCCTTCTGCAGAGGCGCGGTGGCTCGCTTGGTCATCCTCGCTTTGGGTCACCCCTCTGCGATTATCGTCGACTGCTGGGTTGCTCGCTCGTGCACCGCTACGGGCTGCTCCCTGGGCGCCTGCCCGGAGGGCCCGTGCCTCCGTCGCTGGTCGCCGGCTGTTACCCGTGGCTGTGGCGGCGGCGGAGGCGCCCCTACACCCGCAACGAGCTTGCATTGCTCGCTCCCCCTTACAGGGCCGCCATTTGGCCAAGGCCCTGTCCCCCTCTATGGGGGTTAATCTTAAAGGACGATGGTTCAGTGGAACGCCAGCACTCCTCGGGCGAGCAGTCGGGTGGCCCTTCTACGGAGGAGAGGTGGACCCGTGGGGTCATCCTCGCTTTGGGTCACCCCTCCGCGGTCAAGTCGACCAGTCGGCTGCTCGCACGAGTACCGCTACGGGTGTCTGCTGGGCGCCTGCCCAGAGAGCCCGTGCCTCCGTCGCTGCTCGCCGGCTATTACCCGTGGCTGTGGCGGCGGCGGAGGCGTCCCTACACCCGCCGCACGCCAGCGGCGGGTTCCCCCCTGCGACGGGCCGTCGTAAGACGAAGGCCTGTTCCCCCTATTTAGGTGGTAAATCCTATAAGAAGAAGAAGACGATGGTTCGCTACTCGTCCCTCGCCATCAGCTGAAGCGGTACTATTCATCACTCACCAGTATACCAGAGGACACCATGTCGGACGCCTACGTGTTCAACTACAAAGACGGTTCTCCTGGCGATGACATCTACCGCAACAACAAGACCATCATCGTTTCTTCCCTCAACTGCAGTTCCTGCTACGAAAAGAGGGGGTTTACTGGACGCCTACATGGATTATACCCGCACAGTAATCTCTACCGCGAAAGAAGCCCGATCTATCAACTGAACAGGTGTCGCTGGGAAGATCGTGGTATTCCCGGTAGTCTGCATATTCGCTATCCTCCGAGTGAAAATCTTCCTTATGTGGCGTGTATCCTAACCCAATATGCTCCTGGCCGCGAACTGGAAAATAACCCTATAAACCAAGGATATCTTCAGACGTCGAGAGATCAAAATTTCATTCGTGGGGTAAAGGAAGACAGTTATGATAACCGTCTCCGCTGTTTTTTTTTTTTTTTTTTTTTACAACAAAGGAGGCAGCTCAAGGGCACAAAAGAAAAGAAAACAATAATAAAAAAAAGCCCGCTACTCGCTGCTCCTAAAAAAGAAACAAAAGAGGTGGCCGAAAGCAAGGTCAAATACGATCTTTAAAGAGTCCATCACAAAACTGGTAGAATGGGTGATTAAAAGCAACATTACAAGTGTCGTCTTCCCCTACAATATTGCAAGCGCTGGAATTCTTTACGTGTTGTGGAAAGCTGACTACCAACCGCATCTCCAAGAGGCTGCGGCTGAACTCCAACTGCATAATATATCGTGCGTCATCCTGGACAAATGGTGGACCTGCGATGAGCCTGAAACAAAATTAACTCTATCTGTATCTCCCGAGCGAAACAGGAAGAGGAAACTGGTGGATACAGAGGACGACACTGTGGCTGACGAATGGAAAAGAAAACGGGACGGTGCTGTAGTCGACGTGGATCCTAAATAACTATAGCTCCAGACAATTTCCCAATAATTATGTACATCACTAAATGTAAAATATGTCAATAAATAACAATGTAATGATGTTTAGTATGATTTACCTTCAATATGTAATTGACATCTCGTCATGTCTGCCTCTATATAATGAAATAATTATAATATTTTTGCTAGTGTCTTGCTTGCTCTAAATGGAGTCACATCATATATATGTTACCAGCATTGCGGATGGGGAAATTTACCCCAATTCCAACACTAGCTTTACTAATAATATACAAACTCTAACATTAGACAAGGACGTGGAATATGAAGTCGGTCTACTGAACGTGTTGCTTCCCCGTCGGTATTACATTGTTAAACCGGGTGAACCAGAGTGTAGTATACATCTTGAATGTGGTATGACCAACGCTAGATTCAGAAGCTATTGAAAGACGCACACTGTCAGAGGCTATTAATGCTAATATCTTGTATAATGACACTGGGTATTTGCTGATGTGTGTTAACGGTATAATAACGACATTGATAAAGGAGGTGGTCGATGGATACAACTACCATTTACTAGCGTATTCTAGAGAGGTTCTGGCATTTAGCTCAACAAATGATCATTTAACTTTGTTCTGCTACAATGGTTGTACACAAGTTGTATTTATTAAGGTTTCCTTTCATACGCGACTGGCCCAGGTTCTCGGTTTTGTCCCCAACTTAGGTTATGCTGTGTTTTCTTTCTTGGGTACACATGAAGAACAAAAAAAACCCGTTCTTGTTCCGCGACATGGTCATGCCCCTCTGTTGAGAAATGGTGACGTACAGTGTGTTCTCATTTACACTGACCTTGTCAATCCCTCTAGGTATGCAGGGAAAAATGTAAATATTCTTGATGCCTTTTCGCTCTCCGGAGGTCTAACAAAAAGCGTGCATCCAACTATATATAAGTCCCTTAAATCCAAAGTAATTGATTCGATTTCTATTAAACTCACAGATCAAAAAGGTCGTCCTATGCATTTCGAAGAAGGATACCCTGTTACATGTTTACTTCATATCCGATCGCGTTGAATCTTTGAGTACATTTTGCTGTATTAATAGGAATGTTGTCCATTTGAAAAGACAGTCTCCTCTCCGCCACCATGCAGGTTACATTCATCCCTCCTTCCGTAGCAGAATATCATACCCTGTTTTCGAATGGCAAACATATATCATCCCGAGGGAGTGGTATTGATGATATAGTCACACTTTCTTATGAACTAAGCTATCACAGAGGCGGGGGTTTATTCTCGGTTTTAGCAGGACTCGCTAAAAGAGCTTTCCCTTTCCTAGTGAAAAATGTCATTGTGCCTTCAGCTCGAACATTTGGAAACAATGTTCTAGATGATATTTCACAGGGAAGCAACTTGAAAAGCTCTATAAAAAAGCATGGAATTAATTCCTTAAAGCAAGCTGCAATGAAATTGACTAGAGGAAGCGGGAAAAAGAAAGTCAAGCGAGTCGGGAGGAAAAGGTGTTATAAAAAGGACATCTTTACCGAGTTGTAATCATTGTTGAACTAAGAGCAGTATGGCGAGCATCACCAGCGCGGTTGGTGTCGGGGACCCGCGTTCTCCCCTGGGGCAATATGCCGCCGGTGTCAGTGAATTGTTTCCCCGCCCCAACAAAATGAGATTATTGGAAACAACGATTGCCTCCCGTTATGATGCTGAGGTTTTACCTACTAACCTTGGATTCAATATGAAATTATCCGATAGATATATAGAATTTCTCATTCCTGGAACATTTGGCAGTTTTATTGATTTGGGGAAATTGGTGTTGCACACCTCTTTACGCTTAACTAAGCCAGACAATACTACTCCTCTCGAAGACGCTCAACATGTTGAATTTGCAAATAATACCGCGCACAGCCTATTCAAATCAGTGCAATGTTTTTTGGGAGATGTAGCTGTTGACAATAATGTACTTTATGGGTACACGTCATACGTTAAAATGCTGAATACTTTGTCGCCCAACAAATTGAATACAATTGGAGCCAATGCTAATATTACCATCCCAGAGAACGGTTTTATTTCCAAAGTAACAGCAGAATACTTTGACAATGCCAGCGCGCAACACAAGACCATTATGAAGCGGGTTAAGACTCACGGTATACGACTATGTACCCCGCTTCTTCTGGATATAAGTTCTTTAGACAGTTACTTGCTCGATGGTATTTCGGTTAGACTCCGAATGGAACTATCTAGTAATGCATGGCTGCTAAATTCTCCAACTGGCGATAACATTCGTCTGCATATAGATTCAGCCAAGCTGCTTTATACGCGACTGTTTCCTTATCCTAATGCACTTCATGCTTTGAACGCGTCTCTCGCCACAGGGAATCTTTTAAAATCGACATTTACCAAAACCCTCTTGAAAACCTATGTGCTAGCCAAAGACCAAACCTCAGGAACGTATGATCAACCGTGGGGTAATGTTATTCCGGAAAAACTCTCGCTTATTATAACGAGCATGGCAGCTCATTCTGGCGACTATACGCTAAATCCATTGTATTTGAGCCATGGCGATATAAGTCAAATAAGCTTAAGTGTTAATGGTAGAACCATGTATAATATTCCTAGTAAATTCCCTCATGACTATGCTGAGCTCTACCGCCGTACATTGGATGCACTTGGTTTTCACAAAGACCATTTAATCGGAAAGGATATTTTCGGCAAGGGGGCAATGATTTGCACATTTGATTTGCGTGCTGAAAACTTGAATGATAATTTGCCCGTTGAAATGAATGGGGGGCTTAGACTTAGCTTGAATCTAAGCAAGGGAGAAAACGAGAACCGTCTGTTGATACTGTTTGGCGAAACAGTGGGTATAATAACAGTTAATTCTGAAAGACGGCTGCAGTGTGATGTGCGCGCTTGAAGCGGCTGTGCGATGAACAACATGGAGATTGAAAGAGGATTGAGGGGGCACATAGGAAAGCAAGCCTTGTTTTTAGGCGTGTTATTGGCAGACGAGGTAAACTCTATACCTCGATATGGAAAACCTATAGTGTGCATCGTCAATACGCTACCAAGTTATTCTAAAAGAGAAATGGGACACTGGATTTGTCTCTACTATGAACCGGGCATGGCAGTGTTCCTAGACAGTTATGCTCTCGATCCAAAATTATACTCTGATCATTTCAAATATATTGATTGCCCCGGGCTCAGTATGTATAAAAATGCATTTCGACTACAAAGCACGCGAAGCGATGTGTGCGGGGCTTATGCCATGTACTTTGCCTACAATGTTTCACACTTGGGTATAAGAGAAACTCTTGAAATAATATGTATGAGGTCAGGGGTAGGCGGTGGCCGAACTGGTAGCGTACTGGGCCCACATTCACCGCGTGATGGACGATGCGGGTTCGAATCCCCACGCTACCACTCGGATTTTTCAGTCACCGTCGAGTGGCTTAAAACTACCCACATGCTGTCCTGAAGACCACCCATCAACCCGGACTCTAGAGGAGGCCGTCCAGGCGAATCAAGAACGAGTTCCGGGGGGCAGCATGAGCCAATGCAAGTTGGCGCCACTATAAACACTCGCCTGCGCCAGAACGGGCTGGGCCGACCATCAGGCCCCACCTGGAAGAAGCCTTGGGCCGACCATCAGGCCCCACCTGGAAGAAGCCTTGGGCCGACCATCAGGCCCCACCTGGAAGAAGCCTTGGGCCGACCATCAGGCCCCACCTGGAAGAAGCCTTGGGCCGACCATCAGGCCCCACCAGGAAGAAGCCTACCGGCGCAACAGGCAACGACGTAAAAAAAAAAAAAAAAATACTCGAGGAATGATGAACACGTGATGAGATTCGCTTACAGCAAGTTTATAATGCCCGTATGTCGTCAAACATTTAGCACGTGTTCATAAAAAGTAAGTATTGGTAAGTATTGGTTGTATACCATGCTTAAATCAGAGGTCTGGCTCCACTCACAGGCCCTCACTCGTCACCGCCACTACCCCGTGCTGCCCCTGCCCTGCCCGCCCCTGCACCGTCCTGGCCCCGAGCAATCCTGTCGCATCCTGTCGTCGCAGCGCCTGCTGCCGCCGCCGCCGTATTTGGCGGGCAGTCTTTTATGTATGAGCCGGATCGAAACATAAAAGCGTTTTATTCATGTTTCCACAAATCGAATATTTTTTTTTTTCATCCGTTTCTTTTTATTTAATTTTTTTTTTTTTGATAAAGGACATATAAACAAGTCAAACAAACTCAATGTTTATTGGAATTTGGTCAAATTATGATTCCAGATTCATCATGTGCAATTTCATAATATCATAGGCTCCAACATTAGTCCTATATACAGAATATATTTACATATATTTTATATTTAACATAAAAATAGCAGGCAAATTCTTACACTATAAACAGTATATAGAACATTCACACCAGTCCCAATCTTATAAACAACTACAATTTATTCTGAAAAGTCTGTATCTACTAGCATATATTCAAGGGGGGATGATGAGAGCATTTGATTTATTTCTTCCTGTTCCGCGGCTAGCATTAACATGTCATCATCCGCCTCTACCCGTTTTATCAAGGGAAAATATTGCTCGGCCAGCACATCCCGTTCTCCCCACAATTCATAGGTTTCTTCTTCTAGTTATCCCATTTCACCGATCTCTTGCCCACCCATTACCTCGGCTAGTCTCGCTTCTGTTATGCCTCTTTCATCGCCTTCCTCCAAATTTTCTTTGTTTGACAGTGTCATGATCTGGGCCCGTATCCTCGAGAGCTATTAACTTTTACTCTTAAAGTTACTATCAAAGTTAATAGTTTGAAATTATTAAGAGTAAAAGCTATCCTCGTCAACTTTGAGTGTAGGTATTAGCAAATCCTGGCTACTATTGTAACGGTCCGAATGTGAGTGAACGAGAATGTGAGTAAGTCAGTGAGTAACAGAGTGAGTAAGTGTAAGCGAGTGCATGAATGAACGAGAGAATATGAGTAAGTCGGTGAGTGACAGAGTGAGTAAATGTGAGCAAGTGGGAGCGTGAGTGAGTGAGAGTGAAAGTGAATGGGTAGCTGAGGAATGTAAGTGCGTAAAAGGTTATGAGAAGATAACACGGCGAGCGAATGAGCGAATATATGAACGAGAGTTACTGAAATCCCTCATCTCAAAGCCTCGAACCCCTCTAAGAAACCAATAACTAGTTAGTTAGGTAGGGTTTGATTGTAATGCCGAGAGGGAGTCAGGTGAAGAAGGGGGAGGAGCTTAACGAGGAGCAGAGGCGAGAAGGCGAGGGCAAGGAGACCCACGAGTCAGTGAGGAGACAAGCACCACGGCAGCAGACCAGAAGCTTGAGAGAAGTGAGGAGACAAGCACCACTGCAGCAGGCCAGAAGCTTGAGAGCAGTAAGGAGACAAGCACCACTGCAGCAAGCCAGAAGCTTGAGAGAAGTGAGGAGACAAGCACCGCTGCAGGAAGAAGCCAGAAGCTGGAGAGAAATGAGGACGCACACACCACCCACGGCCTGCTGTGTGAGGCGGGCTAGCAGGAGACGAGCAGCAGCCCTAGCAAGGAAAGGGAGTTGAGTGAGAGCGGTGTCCATCTCTCCACTCAGCCCCCCCCGAAAAACCACCCACGGCCTGCGGGGTAAGACGGACTACAGGATGGGAACTTGTATGGCGGGGTAACCTGCCCCTCGACTGTCCTGGGGGCCGAAATACCACTGCCCCAAGCTGCTCCCTACATCAAAGGGCGCCCGCCTCTTCACACCACCCGGGCCGCTCCATCTCCACATCAAGCGGCGCCCGTCTGTCCAGCACCAGGACCGCCCATTCCCATCGTGGACGTCCTCTGCCGAGCCCGACACTCACGCCAGCTCCTCCTCCTCCGCATCCAGCAACTAGAGCTAAGCATTCTGTGTATTCCCCAAATCTCCCTTGTGCCGGTAGCTAGCTAGCTTAGAGGCCTACAGCCTGTCGGTCATTCATTTTTTTTTCATATTTTTATTAGTACTCCGCTAACCTTTGCAAATAAACCAAATACATATTTATATATAACCTTACTGAGTATTATCATTTGGAGCCTGTTTTGCTGCTCATTGGAAATTACTGAACCATACACACATCCCCTCCATAGTACATTATCACCATCCAGTTTCTTAATGCTGTCTCAAAATGTGGTTCCCACGGAAATCCTCCCACCTTCCATAATTAACCACACAAGTAACGCCCTTCTGGTCACAAACTTCGGAACGAGTGTTCACTAACTTGTCCTGAGGCCTTAACATCCGGGACCAGCGCTCGACAACTACCACGCTACCACATACCATCATAACCCTAGTGGTTGTCATAAAAAGGGATGTAGCTTTAATTCATTTATTTATTTAATTTAATATTTTCTCAATTTTCCACGCTACACTATTATCTTCTTCTTCTTTATGGCGGGCTCGTTGCTAAGGACGCCTCCGTGCAAAACGTAAACATCCGACATGAATTAAGTATATATTTCAAAAGAATAATAAAGAAAAGATGTATAAATGTACAACAGAAACATAATAAATGGCAAACACAAGAAAATACTGAGTTTTGTGGCAGACAGAAGCAGCCTCAAAGGCTGTTTTTACTCCGTCACTCGTCAATGCCCGTATCTCCGCTCCTGCGTCACGACTTGCTCTGCTGAAATTACCGCACCATAACCACGTCATCTGCCCCAATGAGCACATCTACGGGCCGGAGAACCAGCGCAGAAAAGGAGTAAGTTTAATTGGTCGCCAGATGAAACGGTCTTCTTACATCAAATTCATGAAAAAAGACGTATAATCAGAGGGTGTTATGGGAAGAGCATCACCCCTGAGGATAAGAAGAGAGCGTGGACTGAAGTGGCAGAAGCTGTAACAAGGTTAGTAATCACATATTCATGGTTCAATTAGCTTACAAACTAACCTAACCTAATCAATTGGGTATTTTTTGCATAATAACAAAACCACTGACCTTCCAAACAGAACATACCTTTTTATTCTGTATCTGAATAGTTTCATTATGACCATTTCTGCCACAACCCCCTCTCACTCAACAATCTAACATAACTAAACCTAACCATGCCAAACCTGCCCCGTCCTACCGAGCACATCCTAACTTAACATGCCAAGTTTGTTGGGGGGGAAGAGGGGGTTGGTATAGATAGTTAAGGCATATTTGCCCTGTTTTTATTCTTTATTTATTTTTATTTGTTTATTATTTTTTTTGTTGGGGGTGATGCTAGGCATGCCAGACTATGGACACTTTTACAAGTACTTTATGTCAAGACTATATGGGAATAGGTAGGTTTTGTGAAAATGGTAAAGTAAGATTAAAATAGTATATTTATAGCATTGGTCAAACAGATTATGGTGATATAATGTTAGATTGGAATGTACTCAAGATAATGAAATTAAGGTTAATGCTTTTATTTTTTTGTTACATATTCACATATTCATGATTCAAGTAACTTGCAAACTAACCTAACCTCGTCAAATGGGTATTTTTGTATACAAACACAACCACAGAGTTTCCAAACAGAACATACTTTTTCCTACTGCTTCACATGAATAGCATCATCATGACCATTTCTGCTGCAACCCCCACTCCCTCAACAATCTAACATAACTAAACCAACTCCTGCTAAACCTGTCCTACCTAACACATCCTAACCTAACATGGTAGATCCCCAAGTGCCAAACCTGCCCCGTCCTACCGAACACATCCTAACTTAACATGCCAAGTTTGTTGGGGGGGAAAAGGGGGTTGGTATAGATAGTTAAGGCATATTTGCCCTTTTTTTATTCTTTATTTATTTTTATTTGTTTATTATTTATTTTTATTGGGGGGGATGCTAGGCATGCCAGACTATGGACACTTTTACAAGTACTTTATGCCAAGACTATATGGGAATAGGTAGGTTTTGTGAGAATGGTAAAGTAAGATTAAAATAGTATATTTATAGCATTGGTCAAACAGATTATGGTCATATAATGTTAGATTGGAATGTACTTAAGATAATGAAATTAAGGTTAACGCTTTTAT
>NC_066519.1:8378729-8391229 GCF_024679095.1 Eriocheir sinensis
CAATATAGCAAAGGAGGTCAATTTTGGGAAGTGCTTTGTGTGTTGGAAGAAATCCCCAGCACATTAGAATTATATAAATGACACCCCTCTCAGCAGGCCTGGATGTGAGAGGATTTAGCTGTCTATTGGTCTGTCTAAAGAGCTGTCAGGTTAGCTGCCTGTCTGCTTGCCTTCCTGTCTGTCTGTCTTCATATGCGTCTCACTTGGTTACATTAGCGGGTTGTTTGTATATCTGTCTGTTAGTCTATATAAATAATTGAAGGTTAACTGCTTGCTCGCGTGTCTGCCTCTCTGTCTGTCTCTGCTGGTCTCAATGGCTGTCTGTTTGTATATGTCTGTAGTCTGTACAAATGAGTCATTAGTAAACTGCCTCTCCAGCTTCCTGTATGTCTGCCTGTCTGTTCTAAGTCTTGCTCTGTACTGGCCTCTTTGTCTAATTTGTCTGTGTGTTTGGCTGTTCGAGCTGCAGTGCGTAAGGAGGAATAAATAAACTTTATGCACGTAAATGATAAAGGAAATGCAACAATGCCACATAAGACAGACCTCGCTGTTTGTCTGTCTTCATGTAGAAAGTGCGTATAAATCAAGACAGACGTGAAAATGGAGGACAATACACTAAGCCGTAACATCCATTGTAACGTGTATCTCATTAAGCACCAACATGAATATAAAACGAGATACTGATCTATAAAAACAAAAATTAATAAATAAACAAATATGTAAGTGAGGAGGAAAAACGAAAGAAAAGGAGAGAGAAAAATAAGAAATTTTGCCATTCAGCATTTCTAACATAGAGAAAACCTCACTAGAGAAACAGTGAAAGGGCAACATGTCTCTTCGTCTTGCTCTGTGCTGGTCTCTGTGTCTGTGTGTTTTGGCTGTTCGACTGCAGCGGATATGGAGGCATAAATAAACTTGTGCATGTAAATAAAAAAAACTGCAACAATGCCACATAAGACAGAGCTCGCTGTTTGTCTGCCTGCATATATACGCCTCTCATATTTACAACAGACATAAAAGAAGACAATGTTTGGCTTCCGTCTCTGGCATAAAGATTTACTCTTAACGATGTCAATAAAGCTCTCTCTCTCTCTCTCTCTCTCTCTCTCTCTCTCTCTCTCTCTCTCTCTCTCTCTCTCTCTCTCTCTCTCTCTCTCTATAACTATCTATCTCTCTCTCTCTATCTCTCTCTCCCCCCCTGTGATATATATATATATATATATATATATATATATATATATATATATATATATATATATATATATATATATATATGAGAGAGAGGAAGGAAAGGAGAGAGAGAGATTATACATGTTTATAACTTCAGTAATAAAAAAAAAAAAGGTTAACACATTCAGACTAAAGATTCAAAGGCTCGTATTTCGAAGATGGAGGAGGAGGGAGGGAGAGAAGGATTTAGAGGAAAAAAAACAAGAGTAACTTTCAGTAGAATCTTACTATAGTGTGCGCGCGCGCGCGCGCGCGTGTGTGTGTGTGTGTGTGTGTGTGTGTGTGTGTGTGTGTGTGTGTGTGTGTGTGTGTGTGTGTGTGTATGAAACCAACACACACTCATTCTCTCTCTCTCTCTCTCTCTCTCTCTCTCTCTCTCTCTCTCTCTCTCTCTCTCTCTCTCTCTCTCTCTCTCTCTCTCTCTCTCTCTCTCTCTCTCTATATATATATATATATATATATATAAAAAAATGATACACACACACACACACACACACACACACTCACACACACACACACACACACACACACACACACACACACAACCACATACACACACACACACACACACACACACACACTCTCTCTCTCTCTCTCTCTCTCTCTCTCTCTCTCTATATATATATATATATAACACTGTCTGACTTACACATACACACACACACAAACACACACACACACACACACACACACACACACACACACACACACACACACACACACACACACACACACACCACAAAAACACAATTTATTGAGATAACTAATATCAATTAACAAGCTCATACGTTGAGGAGGAGGAGGAGGAGAATAAGAAAATAAATAAGAAAAGGAAGAAACAGGAGAAGGAAGGGAAAGATAAGGAGGACGATAAAATTGAAAAAAGGATAAAAATGGAGATGGGGATGAGGAGGAAAAGAAGAATAAGAACAAAAAGAAGAAAAAAAGAAAAAGAAGAAAAAAAAGAAGATAAAGGAAACAATAAAAATGAATAGTAGAAAACACAAAATACCAAAATAAGAAGACGAAGAACACAAGAGTAGCCCAAACAGAAGGAAAGTAAGGCATAATACAGCCTTCATAAATGTACAAGACCCTCACACGGCGGGAAGTGGCGAAGGTCAGTCATATTCGTAAAACATCTCGGCGCCCAAGCACACACATTAGGCAAGGCTTTCGTAAGAGTTGAGGGCCTTTCCACAGCTAGATTTATGACCCTGGTGGTAGTCTGACAAGGCTTCTTCACCATGAACATGAAAAAGAAACTCGTGAGAACCCAAATAATCCGCTTTTTAGTTTTTGGAGACCGTTGATGTGAAGGGCGGAAGCGTCTGATGATACCGAGCAATACGGTAGCTCATAAACACCCTTGATAGCAAGCACGAGTGCCGGCCGCTCTTCCTCCAGCCAACCAACCTTCCTAGGCGATGGCACAACAGCAGCAGGCAGGACAAAATGGACATTATAACTACCGTCCACCATTCTCACAAAATTCCCCATAACAAACACCAAGGAAACAGAGAAAAACTGACAGACTAAAAAAAAAAAAAAAAAAAAAAAAACAGACAACGGGTGTTATGGGGCCAGGTACAGAACCCACACTGATAAAGCAAATACCGAACCCCCGAAAACCTTTTCACCAGTCACTTAGGAAAAAAGCCGCGAACCACCGAAAACCTTTTCACCAGTCACTTAGGAAAACAGCCGCGAACCACCGAAAATCTTTTCGCCAGTCACTTAGGAAAAAAGCCTCGAACCACCAAAAACCTTTTTACCAGTCACTTAGGAAAACAGCCGCGAACCACCGAAAACCTTTTCACCAGTCACTTAGGAAAACAGCCGCGAACCACCGAAAACCTTTTCACCAGTCACTTAGGAAAACAGCCGCGAACCACCGAAAACCTTTTCACCAGTCACTTAGGAAAACAGCCGCGAACCACCGACAACCTTTTCCCAGTCGCCAGGAAAACAGCCGCGAACCACCGAAAACGCACTGCACCATTCGCCAGGAAAACAGCCGCGAACCACCGAAAACCTTTTCACCAGTCACTTAGGAAAAAAAGCCGCGAACCACCGAAAACCTTTCGCGCCAGTCACGGGGAGAAAAAGCCTCGAACCACCAAAACCTTTTGCCAGTCCTTAGGAAAACAGCCGCGAACCACCGAAAACCTTTTCACCAGTCACGCAGGAAAACAGCCGCGAACCACCCGAAACCTACCAGTCACTTAGGAAAACAGCCGCGAACCACCGAAAACCTGCAGTCATTAGGAAAGGCAGCCGCGAACCACGAAAACGCTTTTCACCAGTCGCTTGGGAAAACGGCCGCGAACCACCGAAAACCTTTCTAGCCAGTCATAGAAAACAGCCGCGAGACCACCGAAAACCTTTTCGCAGTCATAGGAAAACAGCCGCGAACCACGAAAACCTTTTCCTTAGGAAAAAAAAAGAGACAAGTGAAGTAAAGTATAAAAAAATAAAAAAATAAATACTGAAAGGAAAAGGATAAAAACTAGTTGAGGTATAATTAATTTTGGAAGTTTGTAGAAAACAGGAAAATAAAATAGGACAAAGTATGTCAGAGCAGAAGATATATATGAAGGTTCAATACATACACACACACATACACCCACCCACACACACACACACACACACTTAAACAAAGCAACACAATGGAGAAATGACCAGCACCGTGAAGAGCAGCGTCCCCAACTCAACAACACAATGAACCACCGGAGAGAGAGAGTGTGTGTGAGGCAGCACCGGGAGAGGACGTGTGCCCCAGGCGCGCTCCGAGGTGCCCGGGCCCGGCCAGTGCCACTCACCCACCACCCACCCGGCCCAACCGATGCACCGACCTAATAAAATCACCCGTACACTACCCCCTTGGCCAGTACACTGCCCAGCGCACTATAATCTCTTGATTGCTTCCGCCACTACCCGTACTGTGAGGTGAACAGCCCTTGTGGTCTGCAAAACCTTCACTCACCGTATTGGGGGCCCACTGTATCCGGCCCTGTTTCTCGCCGGCTTAGAACTGTGTAGGAGGCTACCTATGCCTAGTTAGGCTCATCACGCCCCACCATGGCCACCCTCCACAGGGTGAAGGTGAAATATAAACTCAATGATGGAGCAGAAAAAACAGCCATAGAGAGAAAACTCCTTGAATGCCTAGCCAACCAGAACATCTTGGTGGCAGACATAAAGGAGAGCTATGGGGGCTACTCCTTGTACGTGGCAGATGATTAGTCATTTGACCACATATATCTGGACACAACAGCCAAAATCCTCGGCGACGCGGGCTTCACCCTATACACCCCCCCAGAGGTCAAATGCCGCAAGTGCATTATCATCAAGAATGTACAGGGCTTGGCTGACCATGATGTGCTTCATATCAAACAAGATATTGAACGCATACAGAGCTGGGCATCCGTCACGGAGGTCATTCGCTTCCCGAAAGGCCACACGTATAAAGTCATGTTCAGAACACAAGACATGGCTGCCACGGCATGCAGGTAGGGACTGAAGGTCCTAAATCTCAGCCTTACGCCAGCCCAGCTGGAGGTGGAACAGTTTATTCCACTTACCGTGTGCTTCAGATGCTACCAGATTGAAGGACACACAACAAAGGAGTGCACAAAGCCACAGGACTACAAGGTGTGCTCAATCTGCGCAGAGACAGACCACACGTGGCAGGAATGCGACGCAGGGGAGCAGATATGTGTCCTGTGCTCAGGCCAGCACTTTTGCATGGCCATGAAATGCCCCAAAAGAAAACAGGCACTAAAAGTCAAACGTGCCAGGGTAAATGCCAGCAAGCTGAAACCTAACCAATTGTATTCTTATGTAGCCAACAACAATCAGACTTACCTACAATCCGGCTCATTAGAAAACCAATTGAAGGTTGCAGCTATTACGGCTACTCCCCTATCTCAAGAGCAAAGAACGCCAGGCACATATACCAGGATGTCATAAGGACACTGAGCATTGATAATGGCCTCCCATCACCGGCTAACACGAAATCAGCAAACACAGCCTTGGCTGAACTCGCTCAGACCCTTCAGGCCCTAGTCCCAAGTCTATCAACAACGGCCATTCAGATCCGCCCCCCACCCCCAGCGGCAGGCTCGGCCCAGACTGTCACCCCAACCCAAACAAACGCTGAAGCACCTCGTGAAGAGGTACCAGGGTCACAACTGGGGCAGGAGAGCGGCGGCTCGACCCTTCCACCCCCCCATCGCCCCCACTCCCTCAACCCTCGCGGTCGCTCCCCTCGACCACACAACCATGCCCACCACACCAGGACCAACACAGAGGTGCCAACAGAGCAAGCACTCGCTCCGGGCTGAGGAGCAAGGCAAAAGGAGCAACAAAAACTGGCCCCTAATACTCACAACCATGTCATTCACACAACCTACCAATCAACTAAAAATACTACAGCACAATGTCCACCATTGGCACACCAAACGCATCAATCTAATAAACACTTACACACATGAGAACCCAGATGTAATCCTCATAAATAGCCATGGCCTCCCCAACACCCAGGCTCTAAAGATACCGGGTTATTTATGTTATCAGCGGAACAGAACAGGTGAACAACATGCTGGAGTGGCAATAGCAGTCAAAATAGGAACCCAGCACAAAATATATGACGACTTCCACTACTCCGACACCCTTTCTGTTAAATTAATGACTACCCTCGGGCCCATTAATATTGCCACTACTTACATCCCCCCACGAGAGGGTTGCATCATGTTTCCTGACTTCTATAAACTGCTACGCATACCTGAACCCATGTACTTCCTAGGCGACTTAAACGCACGCCACACCAGCCTCGGCCATTCCAACACAAATACAACTGGACGAAACATTATGAAAATCATCACCACCTTCGGAGCCCAGCACATAGGTCCAAATTTCCCCACGTTTATAGGCCACTCAGCCCTCACCACGCCTGACGTGATTCTAACGAATGGGTAAACATACCACAACACCCACGCCAGCCAGGGGCCACTAACGAGCAGCGACCACCTCCCAGTACTGTTCACCATCTCAACCACTCCCGTTGTCGTGCCCTGACCACAGCGGATGAACACAAAAAAAGGCGAATTGGGAGCAATATAAGAACATTATAGACTCAGAACCTACATCTAGAGGGGAAAAACACAGATGACATAGAAACCGCTGTCAAAACTGCCCAAGCACAAGCAATACCCCTCACAAGGCATAAAACACTATCATACCCCCACCGCAACCAAGAGATTACGGACGCACAGCTACGTTTTACTAACATCCTCCGATACGCCGGGCGGCACGGCTGGACGCATGATCTTTATCAACAAAGTAGAGTTCTCCAACGAACGCTACAAGATACGTACAAAACAGCATACAACAGGCACTGGGAAAACACAATAAGAGGCCTCGCCGAGAAATACAAGGACCCAAAAGCCTTCTGGCAGGGAATAAAACGCCTGCAAGGCAACACACATCACCGCCCCATACACCTAGAAAAGGGAGGAGTCAAAATACAGGATGACGAGGGTATTGCCCAAGAGTTCAGAGAAACCTGGAAGTCAGTGTTCACAATAAGACCTGAAGACAACGCTCATTATGACCAAGACAATGAACGGGAAGTAAAGGCATGGTTCCAACAGGACCCAACAAGAACCAGGCCACACCATACGATTGATCTGCAACGCCTAACACAGGCCCATCTGTTGACTATGGAAATAGGCACAGCTGAGCTCCGATCAACTATAAACAAAACGAAAAACACGTCGCCCGGAGAGAGCAAAATAGATAAACAACAAATCAGTATGTTACCCCCCCGGGGGCTGGCGTACCTACTCACCAAATACAATGCGATGTTAACAACAGGTTAATTCCCTCAACGATTCAAAGTAGCCACTCTCACCAGGCAAACCATCCACGGATCCCAAGAACTACAGACCAATCTCACTCCAAGAAGTCCCTGGAAAAATCTTCGAAAGAATAATCAACCTACGACTCAGATGTCACCTGGAGGAAAATAACCTTTATAACCCGTCCCAGTACGGCTTCAGGGCAGGGAGGAGAACTACGTCAGCTATCTCCATCGCCAGCGAAAAAGTAGCACTCACTAAAGGACAAGGACTAAACTGCACTATTATCCAACGCGACATCAGCAAAGCGTTTGGTAAAGTCTGGCTACAGGGCCTGCAACACAAAATACTTCAACTCGGACTGCCAGAGCTAACGGAAAAACTGTTATGTAGCTTCCTTGATCAGTGCTCAGCTTCCATTCGAGTTAAGTCAGCAATATCCTCCCCGTTCCCCCTGCACAGCGGCGTGTCACAGGGCAGCGTGTTATCACCAACGCTCTTCATCATCTACACCTCTGACATGCCCCGGTCTGATAATAGAAGCTGTATGGATATATATTATGTTGACGACGCGACACAAATAGTGACCTCCAACGGTACCCTAGACCACCATGACGCCCTGGTCGTGCGGGAGGCGAACAGACTCACCACATTTGAAAAAAAGTGGAAGATCAAAACAAACATAGACAAGTTCGCTGTGGTCGCACTCGGCAGGAAAAACTTAAATGACATACAAATACAGGGCAACACCATCTCCCACCAAAAACAATGCCAGATATTAGGCCACACAGTGACATCCACCGGCCTGATCGTTAAACATGTCAACGACAAAACCATGAAAGTTAAAACAGCCCTCACATCACTAAACAGATTCTGGCACTTCACAGAGCGGCTCAAACTGTATCTGGTAAAGACTAAGATACTTCCTATACTAGACTACTCACCCACCCCGACACACATGGCTTCCCACACCAAGATGTTACAGCTTCAGAGGCTGCAGAACAAAGCGCTGAGATTTGCCACCGGACAGAAATACCCGTACACGGAAAACACAGCAGCACAACACCGCAGACTCGGAGTACAACTAGTCAGCACAAGGCTACGGGAGGCCGCCGGAAAGATATGGGAGAAACTAGACCAGCAAGACGACGTGAACTACACCCACGTCAAGGAGCTTGACGGCAGCACGAACTTGGTCCACCCCTGGTTTCCGCGCAGCTTGAAGTCACTACGAGAACAACCGCCCACACATCACTTCACACAAGTGACGCCATAGCTTAGCTTAGCTCTCTACACACAAACAATTCACCCCCCCCCCCAGCACGCCGGGGGTATACAAATAAGGTGCCCGATAAACAATAACTACACCAGAACAACTAACGAGCCTACACCATACAACTGTACACTTCTACTGTCTTTCCTATTCCCCACCTATACCTTCACCACTAACCCACTTCCTCTTCGTACTATACCCTTGATTTGAAAAAAAAAAACACCTCTTCTTCATAATCTGTAATAAAGGCTTATTTTTCAAATTATGTTCACACACTCTTCTTGAACCTATAATATATTGCTAACACGGCTAGTAAATTGAGTGAGGGTCACTGCTACTGGGCCTCAGGAACGCAGCGCTCGTCAGGCGGAAGCTGCCTGTACCATCAAAGCTGAGTCGCCATCTCAGGCGTTTTGCTGACCAGAGAATAACTTCGTAACTGATGCGGAAAGTGATAGCAAAATTTATGATTATTTCCTAAACTCCCACGTGGTGATCAACTTAACAAGGTTACACTGGTATAATGATTAATCTCTCTCTCTCTCTCTCTCTCTCTCTCTCTCTCTCTCTCTCTCTCTCTCTCACACCCACACACACACACACAGACACCACCACCACCACCACCACGGTGTACAGGAGATATTGCTAAATTAATTGTTCATCTGCAAGCGATCAAGATGATCTCTTCGACATGCATGAGAAGAGGCTATTATGTCCTCACATTTTCTCTCTAGAAACATGTCACCTTCGAGGAAAACTGAGCACATATTTCAAACTAGTTAATGACTTTGCGAATGTGGTTAAATTCAGATTCAGCGAACGAGAAATAATAGCAAAAAACATAAGTTCAGAGTGCACCAAATTCTCTTCATCAACGTTGTAGCACGAGATTGGGATAAACTCACACCCTAAATAATGCAGTGCAACATGATTGGCTCATATAAAGTAAAGTCGATCGCCATTTCCACCACCTCAACATTCGCTATGATAGGAATACAGTCAATACTACTAGACCATTTGTTTTCCCATGGTATCACTTAGTTTTAGAAACAAACCACCTAGTCTGAGTCTGTGTGGTCTGGATATCAATTTTCTTGTTACAGCAAAGGATGCAGCTCAAGGGCAAAAGACAATAAAAAAACATCAGCAAAAAAAACAAACAAACAAAATAAAAAGATACACGCTGTTACGACGAAAGAAAAAAAAATACGAGAGGCCAGAAAAGAGGTCAATTTCAGGTGGAGAGATGTCTTGATAATCTCTTGATAGAGTTCAGGTCGTAGGCAGAAGGAAATACAGATGGAGGAAGGCTGTTCTAGAGTTTATCAGCGAAAGGGATACAAGAATGAAGACGGTGGTTAACTATTGCATAAGGGATTTGAATAGAATTGGGATGAGCAAGAGTAGAAAGTCGTCTGCAGCGGGGCTGCGGGAGGAGGGGAGGCATGCAGTTAGCAAATTCAGAAGAGCAGTCAGCATGAAAATATCGATAAAAGATAGAAAGATAAGCAGCATTGCGGCGGTATTTAAGAGGTTGAAGACTGCTAGTAAGAGGCGGAGAGATGATGAGACGAAGAGCCTTTGACTCCACTCTGTCTAACAGAACTGTGTCTATGTAGCCCCCCTACACATGATATGCATACTACTCGTACATACGAGGGGGGACAAGGCCCCTGTATAATTAAACAACTGAGAGGGGGAAAATATTTGGCGGAGACCATACAGAACGCTCAACCTCAAGGAAGCTGTTTTAACAAGAGAGGAGATATGAAGTTTCAAGTTAAAAATCTTGGTATTAAGGATAGACCGAGAATGTTCATTGTAGAAGATGACAGGTGTGTGTAGTCGAAGAAGATTATGTCGAGTTGACAGGTGGAGAAATTGAGGTTTTGTGGCAATGACGGACACCAAGTTCCCCCTGCGCCATTCATAAATTATAAGATGATCTAAGATTAAACGTTCCCGCAGAGTCCAGCCTAGAGTCTTGTAATTCCTGTAAAGGGTGTTCTGTTAAAAGATGTTGAGTAATAAAGAGTAGAGTCATAGGACAGTTTGTTATGGAAAGAATATCATTAATGATCAACAGAAAGAGATGGGAGATAATACAGAGCCCTGCGGAAAACCACTGTTTATAGGTTTAGGGGAAGAACAGTGACCAACTACCATAGTAGAGATAGATCAGACAGTAAGGAAATTGAAGATGAAAGTACAGAGAGAGAGAGAGAGAGAGAGAGAGAGAGAGAGAGAGAGAGAGAGAGAGAGAGAGAGAGAGAGAGAGAGAGAGAGAGAGAGAGAGAATCCGTATAAGGGAAGTTTAAAAAGCAAAGATTTGCCCCAGATTCTGTCAAAAACTTTTGAGATACCTAAGGCAACAGAAAAAGTATCACCGAAATGGCTAAGAGAGGATGACCAGGAGTCAAGAAGGCAATATCACCAGCGGAGCGCCCCTTGCGGAAACTATACTGGCGATAAGAGAGGTCTGACGGTAATAGATGCTTGAAAATTTTCGGGTTAATTACATAATTATTGATTCAGATGATTTGGAGAGACAGAGAAGTAAAATTGTGGAATGGTAATTTGATGGATTGGAACCATCACCTTGTAGCATCCCCTTTTCCTTATCCAGGTAGGGGCAACCAACCCCCTTCTTCAGTCAAGAGGAATGGCACCGGACTACCACACGGCAGACAGCATCGTATGCAACTCATGGATCATGGCCTCACTGAAATTATAGACCCAAGCTTCCTTTCCTCCCCTAAGATTCCTCATAGCCTCTCTCACCTACGGAAGAAAAAGTAGAATTTCGTCTATTGGTGGATCAACAGCTGCCATCTGCAACAGAGCAAGACGAATTTGATTCAGATGATTCAGATGATTTAGAGAGACAGAGAAGTAAAATTGTGGAATGGTAATTTGATGGATTGGAACCATCACCTATCTTAGGCATAGGCTATAATTATGTTGGCGTACGTACTTCCAGCAAGAAGGGAAGGTAGATGCTGCAAGGCAGAGACGAAAGAATTTGATCAGCCAAGGTGTCAGCACGGAAGCACGGAACGGGGCCTCTATGTGGGCGCCTGGAACATCCTGAGCCTCTCAGAGAATCAGCAACTAACCCGTCTAGCAGCTCAACTCAGAAAGCAGCGAGTGGACATAGCTGGGCTCTCTGAGACGAGGAGACCTGGCACTAGAGAGATCAGTAGTGGGGACTATACCTATTACTGGTCAGGCCAGACAGATGATGCCCGTTTCAAAGGAGTAGCTCTAGCCATGTCTATCTGACTGCAGTTCTCTGTTGTTGAGTTTACTTCAGTTGATGAGCGGATGATGCTAGTGAGGTTGAGGCACACTTTGGACTTCATATCTCTTATTGCAGTGTACGCCCCTACGGACACTCATTGTCTTTGGCGACTTCAATGCATCTATTGGCACAAAGAGATGCCTTCGCGTTATGTTCTTTCCTTCTGAACTTTGCAAAGTCCAAAAGGCTGAGAATAGCTGGTGGAAAATGAGACAGATCCCATACTTGTTAGTACTCGTTGGTGGATCCTCCAAAACTGTATGGTTTTCCGGAGTTACTTACGATCGACCACGAGGTTGTTCTTGCGAAACTGAGGATACACATGCAATCCTCCGAGGTTTCATCTTGAGAAACTGAGGGACTCAGCAGTGTGCTCATGAGTACGCAGTGGCAGTTTCAAATCGGTTTGAAGTACTTGGAGTGTCCGGAGAGCTATGTGATGCATTCAAACATAAAACTTTCAAAGCTGTCGAGGAATACATTGGGGGACGTACATGGTCTAAGAGTGGCGTTGCCTCGAGGGAGACATTGGAGAATATAAAGTGATTCGTGCTGTGAAGCAGGGTGGGGATTCGGAGCGCTAGGTGATTCTGTCACAAAGGACTAGAACCCTTCTGAGGAGGAAAAAGGAGAGGTATGTCATTGGTCTCGCTGATGTGGTCGAGGATTATCTAAATGAAAACGATCTTGGACCTGACTTCCAAGCTCTGAAGAAGCTACGCTTGAAATCCACATCTCAGACGAGCACTATCCGAACGGCTACAGGGCAGACTATCAGATGTTAATAGGTACTGGGTTCGTTGGGCCGATTACTTTGGGTAGTTGTACGGGGCAG
>NC_066519.1:8396229-8473729 GCF_024679095.1 Eriocheir sinensis
CGGTGAGGTCATCCGCATACGCGACCTGCTTGACGTTGGTGTTTTCATGGCGGATGATGTCCTGCAGCTTCATCATTCCCAGGGCAAACATTGCCATGGCCACTGGGTCGCCCTGGGTGGTGCCCTCTGAGGACTGTATGGACTCTGGGTTTCCAAGTCGTTGGTCATTATGACTGCTGATGAACAATCTCGCAGGTTCCTTGTATGTATTTTTAATATACTGGGCAAATATAGGGCACTTGATTTTGATGTTGTGCTGTGCTGTTTCCCTATTGATGTTGTTGAACGCATTAGCAGCGTCCACCATCAGCACCGCCTCGCATTCTCGGTCTTCGAACATTTTCCTGACGGAGTGAATGGCAGCTTCACATCCAGCCTGCTGACCCACACACACTTGGAAGTTTCCCACCGCCTTCCTCACGTCGTCCTTCGCCATGTTTTTTTATCCAGCGGGATGAGCCGGCAGGCCGTCAAGGGCTCGAGTTATTGGCAATTCTCTGACGCCAATTTTCTTGCTAGGCGGCTCTTGCGTCGCGAAGATCCACAGATGGAGTACCAAAAATGTTCTTACTGAGGAGGCATTTCCATCCCTTGGCATCCAAGCCTGATAGTCCAGCCGCTCCCTGAGTGTGAAGGGCGTGCCTCCAGATCACGTCACCGCTGATATGGTTGAAGACAACTCATTGCGGGGGGTTGTAGTCCCCTGGGAACATCATTTCTGGGTGTGCAGGTCTAGCATCTGGATGCTTGTCCTTAAGGATCTGGCGTGTCTCTTCCGTCATGGGAAGGACCCCCCGCTGCCTCATCTTCTAGTACCAGTAACCTATTTGCCATGGCCACTTTGCCTTGTCTCATCTTGTCAGCAAAGTTTCTAGCCCTGTCGTTACTGTCATTCTCGTGAATGTTAGGTCTGCGTAGTCTATCCTGCAGTACTTTAGCCTCGTCAAGTAGCTTCCGGAAGTCCCCTTTCCTCCAGAGCTCCATTCTTCTTTGTACCGCCTTCACGTCCTCAGATTGTTTCAACTTTTTATGAGTCCGTTGGCATATGAGGTGCGTTAGTATGGCCAGAATCTTTAAAGCGTAGGGGGCAATTTACGCTCTAATGAGGTAGGTTTTCTCCTCTATCAATGTTTTGGTGGCGTTACATCTCGGGGCCTCAAGTATGTTACTGGGAGAAAACGTTACCACATGATTGTAAGCGTCTCGCACCCACTCCTCTGTCTCCTCGAGTGTCCACCTCTGCCAGAAGCGGAGCTCGCACGAGGCGTCCTCACCTTGGTCACCCTGCCCTTGTCTCTCGTCACCTGCACCCTTCTCCACTCCACCTGATCATCTCCAGAGCCTTCACTGGCCAGCCCACCCAGCACCACTTGTGGTTGCTCATCATTTTCCACATCCTGCCATTGAGGGTTTGGGTTTCGAGAGTCTCCACCTCTCTTACAGTTCACACAGGGTTGGCTTCGTCTTACGCACGAGCACTGAACACAGTTTTGATTTCTAGACGAACAGACGCAACACTGAGGGGGCTCCATTTCGGTGCCATTATGATAGTGTAACTTAGTTGCTATTTTTGGTGATAAATAGAACAATAGTAGCAGACCCCACTTTGATTCTTGTCTCCTCCCATATACATACACCCAGACATACGCTTATAATTATATGCCTACTGTGCCTTTACGGTAATACTAGAATGACTTTCTTTTTCCACTACCATTGCTCCTCGCTGCCACTTTACAATCTTACTAATACACCTGACCCTACACATATGAGCTGAGTAGTAGCAGAAGTAGCTGTTCCTTGAGTCGGATACTGCTTTATGGCTCCTGAGCGAGGCCCACAGGCGGGGGTGGAAAGTTACTGGGCAGCGGGGCACGGTTAGCGGGAACACGGGAAGTGAGTGGAAGTGCTTGGGTAGCGAGGGGGGGAACACAAAGGAAGAACAAACAACAGCAGACCTGCTGGTCCTTACGAGGTTGTTTGTGACAAGCTACACTAACTATCTAATCAAAGGTGGAAGATGAAGGACAGCAAAGGCGAACCCTCCCATTCCCCCATCCCTCCAGCCAAAGCTGGCAGGAAAGGAAAAAGAACCATGCAGCATGGAAAAACTGCATGGAATTTATGTAGGAAAGAGGAAAGAACTACCATTACTGCTACCACTAACCGGGCGATAAAAGCGGACAAGGACACCAGTATTCGAAAGAACTTAACGTTATTACGACAATGAGTAATATCTAAGTTGCTGGTTGGATTCAAAACACTTGTCTAATCTATTCTTGAAGGCCATAACTGTTGTACTATCAACGGAGGGGGTAGGGGCTGTCTAAAATTTACCCTCGGTCTTGAAAAGTGACCCACTGCCGGCCATCCCGACCCGCCAGCCAAAACTAACCACTCACCTATACATAACTGACATTTAATCATATTTGACATACTGAGAAAGTATATTGGATGATGTTTTACATGGAAAAACTATAACTTGCTCTCTCTTCTCTCTCTCCCTCTCCCTCTCCCCTCTCCACTCTCCCTCCTCCTCTCCCTTCTCCTCTCCCCCTCTTTCCCTCTCTTCCACGGTAAATTGCAAGTCAGATCCTAAAAGTTTCTTTAGATATGTAAACTACAAAAAAGAAATTCGAAGTGGGATTGGCCCATTAACTGATAATTCGGGCAATATCGTGACAGGCAGTCAACGCATAGCGAACGCGTTAAATTCTTATTTCGCCTCGGTTTTTAATAGTAATTCTACCGATACTGCTGCTGTTCCTAACACTATTGAAAATCCCAGTCATTCCCTCCCTGACTTTGAAATCAGTACAGATGAGGTTCTCAAAGCGCTGCAGTCTCTTAAAACTAACAAAAGTCCAGGATCCGATAAAATATATACAAAATAACTTAAAGAAATATCAAGAGAGATACTCAGACCTTTAACAATGCTGTTTAACATGTCTTTGCACCATGGTATCGTTCCTAGTGATTTTAAAATGGCTAACGTAACACCCATTTACAAAAAAGGCGATCGAAAATTACCGGATAATTACAGGCCAATCAGCTTAACTTCAATTATTGGTAAATTACTTGAGACAATTATTCGAGATAAAATAGTTAACTACCTAGAGTGTAATTCGCTAATCCTGGACTCGCAACATGGTTTCCGTAACAACAGATCTTGTTTGTCGAATCTATTAACTTTCTATAACGAGCTTTTTGCAGTCTTTGATGTTTCTAAATCATTTGATATTATTTATTTGGACTTTCAGAAGGCGTCTGATAAAGTTCCACACTACAAGTTACTTCAGAAGATCAAGGAAATATGTATCGGGGGTAAGCTTCACGAATGGATCAAGCACTGGCTAAGCAATAGAAAGCAGAGTTGTAATAAATGGAGTGACTTCTGAGTGGATGGCAGTCACTAGTGATGTCCCCCAAGGCTCTGTCTTGGGACCCGTTCTCTTCGTGATTTACATCAACGACATTGACCTTGGTCTCAATAATTTCAATAGTAAATTTGCGGACGACACGAAAATCGGCAATGCGGTTCTGATAGAATGTGACAGGCGGAGTCTACAAGAAGATTTGCGTAAAATATCAGACTGGTCAGTAAAATGGGAAATGCCTTTTAATATAAATAACTGCCAGATTCTGCAGGTTGGATCTAGAAATATAAAGAAGGACTATGAAATGTGCAGCGTTAAAAGTAAAAGCGTTCACTCGGTCAAAGATCTTGGCGTCACAGTCGCGTCTAACCTCAGGTTTTCCCAGCAGTGCAACGAGTCCGTTAAAAAAGCAAACAGGATGATGGGTTTGATTAAGATAAATTTTTCATTCAAGAGTAAAAATGTTATACTACCTTTGTATAATAGTTTCGTCAGACCTCATTTGGAGTATGCCGTGCAGTTTTGGTCTCCCAACCATGCGAAAGACATTGCTAAATTAGAAGGTGTTCAGCGTAGAGCAACCAAGATGATTCCTTCATTACGAAATAAACCCTACTAGGAAAGGCTGTCACATCTAAATCTGTTTCCTCTTGAAAAACGCTGCCTAAGAGGAAAACAGATCGAGTGCTTTAAAATACTTAACGGTTTTACCAACGTTTGTGATGGATGATTCGACGCGAACGAGAAATAATGGTGCTAAACTCAAATGTAGACAAGTTCATTCAGATTGCACAAAACTCTCCTTCACTAATGCTGTCGTTCGAGATTGGAACAGATTACCACCATCAGTGGTACAGTGTAACTCGAATGCATCGCTTAAGAATAATCTTGACCGCTATCTCCTCCATCTCGATGTTCACTAGGTCAGTTTCAATGTCATGGTGGCCGCATAACAACTGTCACTTAGGTTTAGGACAGACCACCTAGTTTGGGCCTTAGGGCCAATGTGTTCTGGTTATATATGTAATTCTATGTAATTCCCTTCTCTCCCTCTCTCCCTCCCTTCCCCTCTCTCCCTCCTTCCCTCCTTCTTTCCCTCAGCTCTGACTTCCAATTTTCCACCTTTCAGCCGTCCGCCAAAGAGTTGAGGGCCGCGCACACCCAACGAGGGGACGTGGGGACACGGTTTGTCTTCTTCGGTAACCACTAACCCAATATGTATCGTTACAAGTGTTTTTCAAACTGCCGGCCAGCACACGGCTTCTCTCAACCAGCAGTAATTCGTAATTAACACCTGCATCGTCACTGGCACCGAATTGCACTATATATCATTATATTCACTGCACGTTCACGAGTACGAAGATATACAATCCAAGGCGGTATCGGCTGTAGAACCTAACTTATGATATAAAATAACGGAGCTACTGACAGCACGTCCTCTCCCTACGCTACTACTACTACTACTACTACTACTACTACTACTACTACTACTACTACTACTACTATTACAGGTAACTCTCGATTTACGCGAGTTTGGTTTACGCGTTGTTTAAATAACGCTGGGTCCAAAATCCAAAATGTTTAATTTACACGTTTTTTTCACTTATACGCGATATTTTATGGATTGGCCAACATATGTCTCATGCAACTGGACTCACACGGTGCCGCGGCCACACAGCTGAGCTCAGTTCTTCCCGCGCGCCACTTGAACAACAATACAGTATCCACGCTGCCACGCTACTTAACAATAGGGGTTGGACATGTACCGGTACCAGTACCGGTACTAACGGTACCAGCTATACGGTACGGTACCGGTATCAATACTAGCCAGTCGCTCATGGTGTCCCTCATTTTTTGCTCACACGAGTGAGGCTGAGAATGAGTGGCTGAGTGGATATCTCGGCGATATGGATATTTTCTCTCTCTCTCTCTCTCTCTCTCTCTCTCTCTCTCTCTCTCGCCGCCACTTGAACAACAATACAGTACCCACGCTGCCACGCTACTCAACAATAGGGATGGGCAGGTACCGGTACCAGTACCGGTACTAACGGTACCAGCTATAAGGTACGGTACCGGTACCAGACTGCTCGGTACCGGTACCAATACTAGCCAGTCGCTCATGGTGTCCCTCATTTCTTCCTCACACGAGTGAAGTTGAGACTGAGTGCCTGAGTGGATATCTCGGTGATATGGATATTCTCTCTCTCTCTCTCTCTCTCTCTCTCTCTCTCTCTCTCTCTCTCTCTCTCTCTCTCTCTCTCCACTGAATGAAGTGAATATTTATTTTTCGATACAAACCTACCTCTTGTTTGATTTACATTGTTTTTGATTTACGCGACCTCTTCAAGGACACAATACTCGCGTAAATCGAGACATAAATGATACCTCCACCCATGTTTATTTTCCCTACACATAATCATGGAGGGCTCCATAGCTTGGAGGTCATTAGCCCCAACTCTGTTCGATAATGACTGTGGCATCCAACCATATCACTAATACTACCTAGCACTAAATCACCTATCATCTATTACGTCCAGATCCCCCTTTCCTTCCCTACTCAAGTCACTCCCGACCCACCCTAATGTCACTCTCCACCGCTGTGGCTTCATAGTCCATATTGGAGATGTTGGTGGCTTTTGGGCCAGAGTGTCTGGTGCCCTTGAGACATAGGATGGCCGACGTGAGCAGGGAGAACGAGAGGCGACACCTCATCCAGGCGACAACATGGCTCCTTGGCTGATGCTTCTTTTCTGAGATTAGTTCCGCGAGTCGTGCGTAGAAGCATCGGGCCCTGGGACCCATCCCGCTGGTTGTGGTGAAGACGAGGGGGGTGAAGCTGCCCTGATCCACATGTTGGATTTTTTCACCGTATGCCCTTGTCTTCTCCTGCTCGTTCCTGTGGTGGTGGGCTTCCAGGGGCAGCTCACGGTGACAGGCAGCCATCGGGTCGAATATGCGGATGTCCATGAACGCCCGCTGTCCGCGCACCCAGAATCCGCGGCACCTGTAAGGTATTGGCCGTCCTGTACTGAAGGTATTCGCCGTCCAGGGGAAGCAGTGCCGGCTCGGTAGTGACGTCTTGGCATACCTCCCCGAGCATGCTGGCTGTCAGATCCCTCACTATCATCGTGTCGAATACAGACGAAGCCTCCCTTTTTACATGTCATGGTGTGGGTGACATCATTTGGTGATCCACATGCACAGAGATCAGGCAGCCCCTCAATCGGCCAGCCGAATCTCAGAGCAACGGCGTCGACAAATTCTTGTTTGTTGAGGCTGAAGCCTTTTGCTCTGATTGGTAATGACGTTAGCCAGTTAGAGGCGCCTGCCTCCTGTGCTGTGTGTATTTTTCTACCCATTTCTGTGGACAAGTGGTGTGTAAGACGGCCCAGCTCGTCTTTTTGGGCCTGTTGCCTTTTTTCTGAGATTTTTCTTTTAATTCCTCTTATTTCTGTTTGGTCTATCTCGCCCTCTGCCTCCTGAGCGATGATCCTGTTGATGAGTGACCTGGTAAGGCTGATGGAGTTTTGGTTCTCCTTATCAGCCAGCTTCTCAGGGTTGGTGATCCCCATTCCACCCAGTATTGGAGGAAGTGCTAGCATATCCCTCTCCTCCTCCCCCAAAGCATGAGATTTCACCAGCGCCGGCAAGAATACATTCTTGACGGCATTTTCCAGTGGTCGGAGGAGTCGACTGATGCCGGGGATGGTGCACATCAGGAACGTCCACCGATGTTGGATACCATGGGTGTACGCTGAATAGGCGGCGTGTGGCTCAGTCTTGGCAATGGCAGACAAAGCTTCAATTTCCTTCACCCATCCAGCTACTGTGTCTCCTACGTACTCCTTCTTATATACCTCTCTCCCGATCACTGCACCTAAGTGTCGTTGTCCGTCTTTTGTCACAATGACGCCACTTCCTCTAAAAGTTTCTGCGGCATGGACATAATGTTCATGTTTGACAATAAGGACAGACTTGGTGGCGTTAGGGATGTATCATGTCATAGGGCCGGCAGTGTTCACAGTGTCCCACCATCCTTTTAATTCCGAGATTTTACCAGCACCTGAGAGGTCATCCGCATAAGCCACCTGTTTCACCCGTGTTTCTGCGTACGCGATTTCATTTTGGAGGACTGATAGGCCCAGGGCGTACATAGGCTATTGGGTCACCTTGTGTTGTTCCCTCAGATGATTTTAACATTTTCACTTTTCCACTGTGGCTGTTTATTTATAAGTCGGTCGGGTATGTATAGGTATTTTCGACATACATAGCTAAGCTAGAGCACTTGGTTTTAATGTGTGTGTCATAGTCTTTCTATTTATTGTGTTGAAGACATTTTTGGCGTCAACAAGAAGCACTGCTTCGCACTCCACGTGGTCAAATATCTTCTGCATGGCATGGACGGCTGCTTCTCCTCCTGCCTGCTGCCCCGTACAAACTTGGAGGTTCCCTGCTGCCATTCTCACATCTTCTTTGACGACAGCCATGATGCATTTGCCCACGATGTGCCGCAGGACTTCTCCGACTCCTATAGGCCTGCATCCCGGCCTCTTGTCCAAGGGAATGAGGCGGCATGCAGTCAGGGCGTCTACATAGTGGCAGCTGGAGGAGGCGAGTTTTCTTGCCAGTGCTGCAATGGTGTTGCGCAAGTCACCAGTTGCACTGCCAAAGTTGGCGCCGCTCAGCAAGCTTTGCCATTTCCGTGCATCAAGTCCTGAGGGCCCCGCGCTACCACGAGTCTGGAGGGCCTTATTACAGTCTCAGTCCCTTCAAGTCACTCGGTGGAGGATGTTTTTCCTTGAGTTGATTGATCGTGTCCCGGGTTAGTGGAAGCACACCCCGTGTGGAATTTTCTGACAAGGCTCGTGTTGCAGACGCAACGTTGCCTTGTCGCATTTTGTCTGCAAACTTCCGGGCCCTGTCTTCTGTGGAGGTGTTGTTTTGTTGGGGTCCGGGGAGCCTCTCCTGTATGGCCCTGGCTTCTCCAAGGAGGGCATCTAACTCGTTAGTTTGCCACAAGGCAACTCGCCTTCTTAATGCCTCGATATTTTCGGCTTGTTTGGTTTTTGGGTGTGCTTTTTGGAGGAAGAGATGGGGGAGAGTGAATACAATTTTCTGGGATAGGGGCGCCAGTGGTGTGTTCTGGATGTAGTTATTTAACAGGGTGGCAATTTCTTTGATGATAAATGTCGTGGCTCCACATCTAGGTGGTTCAAAAAGATTGCTAGCAAACCACCCAACAACTTCAAGGTATGTGTCATCCATCCACCTCATTGCTTCCCCCTCCGATAGCCCCTTCCAAGCAAAGCTTCCCCCGACCTCCGTCGCGCCCTGTCCAGTCAAAGAGGAAGAGTGATGAGGGGGTGGTGGTGGTGGTGGTGGTAGTGGCAGCACTGGAGGTGCCAATGGAAGGGGTGGTATCGGTTGAGGGGGATATGGAGGTGGCGGTTGTGCAGCAGCTCTTTCCGACACCGCCTCCCCCCGCTCACTCCTCCCCCGGCGGCCCTCATTGTCCCCGCGGTGTCGCGCCTCATCGTCATCCTCCCTGCTGTGATCCCTGCCCAGGGGATTTAGCACCTATCGCTCTTCTTACAGTTCGTACAGCGTTAACACATGCACAATTTATATATCTGTGATCTTCTTTTGTACAAACGCAGCATCTTCTTTGGTTTGGAGGGTCAGGCATTTATAAAATTATATATATTGATATTAATGACAGCAGGAATAGTGGTAGTACATGTAGTAATAATGCCTGATTACTACTCATAGTGTTGCTTTATAGATATAAATTATACTGTTGTAAGCCTGCGTATTACTACTACTGCTACTATTACTACTACTTTTAATAATAATAATAATAATAATGACAATAATAACAACAACAACAACAACAACAACAACAACAACAACAACAACAACAACAATAATAATAATAATGATAACCACTACTATGATTACCACTGTCTTTACTAGTTTCCACGATTGTGTGCCTTGAAAATTTTCTTATATCATCGAGTTACTGTTTTGCAATCATTCGCCCCCTTTGCAGTAGCCGCTGTTTCGTTGGGCCATTGGTAGTTTTTTGTGCATCATACTTAGCATGAACGATACATCTTGCATCCAGTAAAATATCAATCTTTCTTTTCAACCATCTGTCCACCTCTCCCTAACAGGTTAATCCCGGGGGCGTGGTAATACACTCCTTGGAGGGGGACGGCGACGGAGTGCTGACCACGGGCCTAAGCCAAGATCTATTAAGGGTGCAGCGGGATGTGACGAGGCATTACCGGCACACCTACGACTGTACTGTGAAGAAGGTGGGTGGCGGGGACGGCGGGAAAGAGATTGAGAGGGAAGGGAAGATGATGAGAAAGGTAGAAGGTGGCGGGACGGTGGGACGGAGTTTGGGACGTGTAGACGATAAGAGAGGAAGGGATTGAATTCTAGAAAAAAAAGGAAGTGAAGAAAGAAAGACGATGTGCAAGGGAAGTGGGAGTGAATCAAGGAAAAAAGAAGTTGGAAGAGAAGGGAGGTAGAGAAGATAGGTCAGGAGAGAAGGAAGGAAAGGAAAGAAGGAATAGTAAAGGGGGGAAGGTACGAAGAGAGAAAAGAAAATGGTATGGAGTGAAGATTGAGAGTAGGGAGGAAAGGTAGGAAGGTGAAAGGATTGCCTGAGTGCGTGTAAGGAAAGAAAGGAAAGGAAGAGAGAGAGAGAGAGAGAGAGAGAGAGAGAGAGAGAGAGAGAGAGAGAGAGAGAGAGAGAGAGAGAGAGATTTACATAGAATATCAGACCACACAGACTCCATGGTCCAGACTAGGTGGTCTGTCCTTAAACCTAAGTGATTCTACATTAATCAGATGGCTCCAAAACGTTGGATTTCAACTCTAGTTAATATTAAGTTGAAGAAAGTGCTGGTCGAGCTTGTTTTTTAAAGGAGTCAATCGTGTTACACTGGACCACTGAGGGTGGAAGCTTATTCCATTCTCGCACTACAACGTTGGTGAATAAAAATTTGGTGGAACCACCAAGGAAAAGCCTGACGGCACAATAGGCCGCGACGTAAAAAAAACAGCAAAAAAAAAAAAAAAATGCAAATTTCCACATCTTGTTTCCACATTCCATGGCAATATTCACACTTGTTTTGATTTCTGCATTCACATTTCTTTCTATTGGTTTTCGGAAGGTTTGAGGGTTAGTAGAAAATATATGACAACAAGAGCAATTGGTTGAGTAGGACACGAAATGGGGAAGAGTGCATAAATTAAATCTTAACCCAGCCGCTTCCTCCCCGACCTTTTTCATAGTTGCAGAGGTGATGCTGGAGCTTCTGTGTTCCACACAGGTGACCATCATCATTGCCTCTTCGATGCAACAATTCGACTTCCTCTTGAAGGAGGCTGGCGTAGCAGTGAAAACAGGTGCTGACTAGTCCATCGAGCACCGATGTAAATATGGCGCGCTATGAAGCGGTGGACTTGTTTTTGTCAGTAACTTGTCGACAAGCAGGAGCAATTCATATCATCCTAAATACTCAAGTTAATATGCTTGTAAATAAATTGATTACTACGAGAAAATATTTCAAACCTTATATCTTTGTCATAAAGTCTTCAACTGAGGATGTAACCATTAAAAAAAGCTGCTACATGGCAAATGTAATGTCATTCGCCATTCTATTCCTCTTTTTACTTAAAAGGGGAATCTATCTTCGAGAAATGAAGTTAAATGTTACTTCTAGAAGGATAAGAGTTTTTAGTATCCCTTCTAGAAGAACCGCTAGAAGTCTTTAATAATACGGCCCCAGATTAGAAGTGGGAAGTGACTGAAGACTCGTGTTCCAGGCAGGGTGAGGGCGGGTGAACGTTCATTAAGGTTAAATCGTGTTCCCCAGGTGAAGATCCCAGGCCTGCACTGGTCGTATCAGATGTGGCGAGAGCGACTGGCAGAGGAGACCCAATATGACACCCCGATATACGAACAGCTGGCAGACAACAAGGTGTGTGTGTGTGTGTGTGTGTGTGTGTGTGATTGTGTGTGTGTGTGTGTGTGTGGCGCGCATGCCTTCCTTATCTCCATTGCTTTCTCTTCTATGTAGGGGGAGATCAACGTGGGGACAGAAATCACTCGTTGGCTTCTGGGTCGCCCGCATCACACAGCTCCGTCCCTCGCCCAAGCTCTTCTGGCTAAAGTGAGCGCCGAAGTACAGTTCTTAGGCGACCAACAGAAGGTATTACTGGGTCGGGAAGCATCGAAGACACCATCCAAGAGAAAAGAACAAGTGGAAGCCCAGTGGAAGGCGATGCAGATGAGAATTCAGGTGTGTGTGTGTGTGTGTGTGTGTGTGTGTGTGTGTGTGTGTGTGTGTGTGTGTGTGTGTGTGTGTGTGTGTGTGTGTCGGGCTGGTTTGCTGCAATGCTGTGTGGTGGTGTGATTTGGTTACATATGATTTTAAAGATATTTGTTTAGTTTAAGTACTTGGCTACCCTACATCGTGGCTGCTTTTGGTGGTGACCTTATGGAAGCTTCCACGATAACAATAAGAACAACAGCAACAATAACACTACTACTACTACTACTACTACTCACTACCGAGTAGTGAGTGAGTCGTCGCGCAGAGTGGATGTGTTGCGCCTAGCTCCTTAATTGCGGAAGTGCTGTGTCGACATGAATGGTTGGCAGAGCCAGGGGCTTTGGGGACTTTTGTTACGTGTGTAGGGATCCTACAGGTGATAAGTGGATTGGATGCTGTCTGTGCCTTAAATGGTGTCATGTAAAGTGTGCTCATCTGTCTGGAATTAAGCCGGAGAATATACCTAAACTTAATTGGATTTGCAACACATGCCTCTATAAAGCATCTCTGGCTACCAAAATTGTGGAGAAATTGGATGAATTCAAGCAAGAATTATCTAAAGAAATATCTGTGGTAAAAGATGAAATTGAATCATGGGCTGAGAGGATGCAGGAGGGCCTGGGGTCAGTTGCTGACGCCCTTGCTGCTGACAAGGCGCTGAGTTGGTCTGAGGTGGCGAAGAAAGACAAGCAAGTCAAGAAGAATATTCTGGTTATGAAGGCTTCTACACAGGAAGAGAAGGCAACAGAAATGAAGGATGAAATCTCCCAGGCATTGAATGGTATTCAAATAACTGATTCAAGATTCACATAGGGAGGTAATATTATCATGAACTTTGATAATGAGAACATAAGGGTTGAGGCAGCTCAAAAATTGGAGTCTGTTGAGCAAATTAGTACGAAGAGTGTTGGAAAGATGAAACCAAAGATCATGATATGCAATGTGCATAAATAGGAGAGCAAGAAAAAAATAAAGAAGACCATCTTAGACCACAATGAGTTCTTACACGCAATGGCAATGGTCACTAACTCATCGTTTTCAGGGGTCACCGGCTGGCTTAATTTACAAGCTGGACAAAGCGTCGCGCTCTGCCGAGTGGCATCCGCAAAAAAAGTCTTGTTTACCATACATATTAATTTTCAATGCCAATATTCTTACTGATATAAGTTCATGATTATTTGTCTGTGATAATTTCCGACATCTACTCGAGTATATATTATTAACATCCTTTTAGAGCGGAAAAGATGGTCGCATGTGTGTTGCAGTTATCTCATTTTTTACGAATGTACTATACCAAATATTCCGACCACGCGTTTTACCTCGCCTTTGTAGAGGTTTATGCTTCGAATAAAAAAAGCTTAGAGCACATTATCTTTAGCTGCCTTTGTGGAAAAAAAGAAATTATGTGGCCGAAACCGAAATAGCGGGCCCAACTGACGACCAAAATGGAAGGTCACAAACCCTCCTTGCACCCACAAACACACTTGCCGCTGCACACATTCACTCCTGTCCTCAGCCTCAGTCAGTAAAGATGGAATAGGCAGTGAAGATCAAGCGATCAAGGAGACGCCCCAAATTGTTTCAAATGCGCTGGCAATCATAAATCACAGGAGTGCACCATGGCTGAGAAGAAATGCATAAATTGTGTGAGGTACAAGAAGCCTGAAATCAACCACTCGGTGAATGACCAGTGTTGTGTAGTTCTCCAAACTGAAATTGAGAGAATTCGTAACATAACCGATCATGGCTATTAATCAGTGTCTGTATTGTGTGTGATGAATTGTTCAGTGTGTTGGAAATAATCGTTGGATATTTAATTGTGATACTATAATAAAAATATTAGACATGAAAACTGAACGAATGGATATTTGTGATATTATTCGTGAAAGCAATTAAGACACTCACTCACTGCGATGTTTGAGAATAAGTGCATCGAAAACTGTGGCTAACGTTGTAATTGTTGACGGCCCTCGTAGAGCGCTGCATGAGCGGCGGAGCAGGGCCTGAAACCGCATCAACATTAAACGGTAGACGGTACTACTACTACTACTACTACTACTACTACTTCTACAACTACTAAAACTACCTCTACTATTACCTCTATGTTGTTGCTGCTATTACTATTGCTATTAGTTTCACTACTACTACTACTACTACTACTACTACTACTACTACTACTACTACTACTACTAATAATAATAATAATAATAATAATAATAATAATAATAACAATAATAATAATAATAATAATAATAATAATAATAATAATAATAATAATAATGATGACAATAATAATAATAATAATAATAATAATAATAATAATAATAATAATAATAATAATAATAATAATAATGCTACTACTACTACTACTACTACTACTACTACTACTACTACTACTACTACTACCATTATTATCATTACAAATCATGTCCCAACAGCGTCTTCTGGGTGACAATGGCGTGCTCCTCTACCCTAGTCACCCCACACAGGCGCTACCACGGGAGTCGCTATTCAGGCCTCTCAACTTCACCTACGCGGCTGTCTTCAACGCCTCGGCTTCCCGTCACGCAAGTCCCTCTCGGCCTTGCCTCCAACGGGCTGCCTCTTGGGATTCAGGTGCGGTTACGAGCCTAATATTTGCTAATATGTCACCAACCATGTAAAAGTGTTAACTACTCCAGCTAATACTACTACTACTACTACTACTACTACTACTACTACTACTACTACTACTACTACTACTACTGCTACTACTACTACTACTACTACTGCTACTACTACTACTACTACTACTACTACTACTACTACTCTTACTACTACAATTTTTACCGTTCTTAGGTCGTTGGGGCGATGAACAAGGATTATCTCACCATCGCCATCGCTGAGGATCTTGAAAAGCACTTCGGAGGCTGGGTGTGTCCTTCCAAGATCCTGTAGTGTGTATGTGTGTGTGTGTGTGTGTGTGTGTGTGTGTGAGAGAGAGAGAGAGAGAGAGAGAGAGAGAGAGAGAGAGAGAGAGAGAGAGAGAGAGAGAGAGAGAGAGAGAGAGAGAGAGAGAGAGAGAGAGGATCACGATTTTTTTAAATATATGAATTGTAGTAACAATGTCTGGTCTTACCAGTGTAATAATTAATTATACGAAAAAGTACTGAATTATATCAAGTCATTTCCGTCAGCTTTGTTTTATGATGATATTTCTAACGCATCTTACTGTTTGATGTGTTTTTCCTTCAGACTGAGAGGATTAACCCAGACACAATTAATTGATGTTATATTGCTCATTTTTATTTTTTGTACAGCAGAGGAAACAGTTCAAGGGCGTAAAAAAAAAGAAAACAATAATGAAAAAAAGCCCGCTACTTACTGCTCCTGAAAAGACTACATAGGAGTGGCCAAAAAGATCAATCAATTTCGGGAGGAGAGGTGTCCTGATACCCTCCTCTTGAAAGAGTTCAAGTCGAAGATCGTTCCAGAGTTTACCAGCATGAGGGGTGAAAGAGTGAAGATGCTGGTTAACTCTTGCATACGGGGTTTGGGTAGTAGAGGGATGAGCTTCATCAGAAAGTCGTGTGAGGCGAGGCCGCAGGAGGGGGGGAGGCATGCAGTTAGCAAGTTCAGAAGAGCAGTCAGCGTGAAAATATCGATAGAATATAGAAAGGGAGGCAACATCGCGACGGAATTTAAGAGGTAGAAGACTATCAGTAAGAGGAGGAGAGCTGATTATCGAAGAGCCTTATAGACTCCACTCCGTCCAGAAGAGCTGTGTGAGTGGAACCCCCCCACACGTGAGAGGCATACTCCATACGAGGGCGGACAAGGCCCCTGTATATGGATAGCAACTGTGTGGGAGAGAAGAACTGGCGGAGACGATACAGAACGCCCAACTTCGAGGAAGCTGATTTAGTGAGAGAGGAGATGTGATGTTTCCAGTTAAGATTTTGAGTTAAGGATAGACCGAGGATATTTAGTGTTGAAGAAGGTGACAGCTGAGTGTTGTCGAAGAATAGGGGAAGGTATTTGGAAGATTGTGTCGAGTTGATAGGTGGATAAATTGAGTTTTTGAGGCATTGAAGGACACAAGGTTCCTTCTACCCCTATCGGAAATGATAGCTAGGTCTGAGGTTAAGCGTTCTGCTGCCTCCAGTCTGCAGTCTGCAGCAGCTAATGATATATCTTATGCATACTAAAACTCAATACCAATTATTGTTGTGCTGACAGTGGTGTTTGTATTCTTTATGATGGCCAGAAAAAAATATAATTTTCATGTGTATACTTGATCTTTCTGTTGACCTCAATTTAATCTTCACTAATATATTATATCCAGAATGATCAGTTCTCTGAAACTTTAGCAGAGAAGATCGAATTCACTTCAACAGCAGATGAGCTAGCATTTTGCCGGGCACAATGAGGAGTGTAATATCACGGAAAGTTTTGCAGCCATTTTTCAGTCAAGAGAAAAAGCATTATATGGACTGCCAAATGGAAGACAGCACCGCATGCAACACAGGGATCATGGCTTCACAACCACCGTTGTGCAGACCGTGCTTAACACCTGTGTTTGACCTGGAGATTAGCAAGGTGTGGCATGCGATTAGGCGGCCGTGCCTCATTAAAACAACACCTGGTGCGACTCTGTTAAGTACCTCCTGGAACATTTTCCTGTCTATGCGCATTAGTTTTTTTTCTAATCCGCAACCATGTTCTCACTCACGTTGCCCCTATCCGTCTCCTTTTTTTTTAATCGTCTATTTTCCAGCAGGTAAACGCGAACATCAACAAACTTTGGTCACCGTCCACATCAATGTAAGGAGTTCAATCTCACTTTCACGAGAGCTGAGGAAAGCCATAGCGATGTCAGACACACGAATGTTCAAAAACACCTGAAGGGGCGTTTATTATACACACCCTGCCCACCATGTGTAGCGATGATCGTGTTTGATCGCTGACGTGCCGCAGACATTACGCAGGTCTGCCGCCTATTTGACCGCGGTAAACAGGCGGCCTACCGCAAGCTGATTTACTAAAGTCTCCAGTCGGAGAAATCGAAAATCGTGCACTGTCGCCGGTTTACATGCAGTAAGCCGCCGGTCTGCCTGCGGTACACAGACGGAAAACCGCAGCAGTGCCGCCGGTCCCAGTAATATTCCCGATCATGCCGGCGGTCAGTGTAATGTGTATATTATAATGTACATGTGAATGTGTGAAAGTATGTCGCAACGCCATGGCACAGCCGTGCCACGTAGGTGCTAGGTTGTGCTTAGGAGGTGCTCCTTGCCGTGGGAACGGTGCTGATTCAACAAGCCTGGGCGCCGGACTCGCTCCTGCAGCCGAGGGAAGCCGGCAGATTTCAGCGGGCGACGGGCGAGAGCAGACGACTGCTCGGGGTGTGCGTACGACTCCTCCACAAAACCTGTAACTATTCTGTAAGACTGTTAATATAGTTAAAACGCCCATACTAACTGTTCAAATCAACCAGAGAGAGAGAGAGTAAATTAAGTGAACTCAAAATGAACTTAACGGCTCCGCTCGGCCAACACATAATACACCTCACTTAAGTAAAGGCTATTGTGTTATCTCAACCACTTCAATCAACTGGAGAAAGCAGGCAACGGTACACCGGACCTGACGTGAGATAACAGTTCGCGCCTTAAACAAAAATACTTAAAAACAGCTAACAAAAAATGTTAACGTGAGGCGACGAATGGCAGATAAGGGTGATCGGGGAAGACCGGGACCGAGACTGGAAATGTGTGTGAGCCCCTTTAGCTGGGTTCACTCATAGCCGACTTAAGCCCTGTACACATTGTGCCGACTCCGGGCCACGAATACCCACGACTCTAGGTAAACGAGGTCTTGGGTGTTGATGTAAAAGGATCGGGCATGTCTTGAAAGAGGTTTAGAAACGGTCGCCGAATGCTGAGCGGACGTCGGGAGGGGAGTATTGGGTCGTGAGGGTTAGCGCGAAAAAGTACTTCATGCTAAACTTTCTCGAGAAGAATCGGCAAGGGTCTAGAGTCTAGACCAACCGTCATTTCCGGTTGAGGCCTGAGGGAGGTCGGGGGCAGTCGTCAAGACTATCGTCGACAGTCTTGGCTTCTCCTGAGGCAGTCGTGAAGACTGTCGGGGCCATTTTGCAAATTTTTACAGTTTCCTTTCGGTACAGTCGTCGGTGCCGACTACTTAAGAATAATGAGGGACTGTCATGACGACAGTCTTCGTATAATGAAAGACGTTCGTGACGACTGTCGGCTTAGAAATATTGGTTAACACTGCCGCCATCAGGAATTGATATTATCATTTTGCAATCACCAGCACAACAACAGTTTCTGGATATGGTTACGTTTCACTGGCATAAATTTAGGAGCCAGCACTGCACGCACGCACTCCTGTTGCCTCTCTATTGGGTTGAAAGACACAACAAGTGTTGCCACTTTGAGGTCAGAAAACGTGTGGAATGCAACATTTCACTCTCCAATACTGAATGAATCCATATTTAAAGGGACGGGTGGTAACTATAATTTTTTTCGAGGCAGCTATGACTGACAGCCGGTGGAGGCAGGAGGAAAAGGGGAGGGACGTAAGGTCGCGTAATTTACACTACTTTAGGACGACCCTTGAGATGTTTAACGACTGGTTTTGTGATTAGCCGAAAAATGTTCAATCGGGCGGCAGAGTCGTGGTTGTCGTAGACATGGCACAATTTAAAAAAATGAACATTGAGACTCGTCTTGAGACTAGTTGTTAGCATGTCTCAGACATGCTGGCAACTAGTTGGCCGAATGTCCTGGACAGTCGGCAATCATACTAGCCGACACAAAGACGCCAAAAAATAAAATTCCCCCATTTTTGGAGCGTGAGAGCCGACTTGTCAAATCCAAAGGTCACTGAGTTGTCGTGGCCCAGAGTCGGCATAGTGTGAACGGGGCTTAAGGGTCCTGGGCCCGTATCCTCGACAACTATTAATACTAAACTTGGTATTAACTTTCGACTTTGGTATTAACTTCACTCTCAAAGTGTATCCTCAACAACTATTAGCCTAATACCTACTCTTAACTTTGGTATTAACTTGAGAGTGCTGGCGAGGACTTCTAAACACTTAATAGTAAAGTTAATAGTGAAACCCAGACCCAGACCCATATCAACATGGCCCCCGGACTTCCTCGTCCAGCCCGCCTCCGCAATTTTGAGTTTGATAGGGCGCTTTGGAACTGTATAACGATGGTGAACTTGTCAAGACATACATATTAGACCGTGCAGGAATGGAGTATGTGACTGATTTGGTGAGAAGAGAGCTACAAGATCCAGTTCAAAGGGAGCATTCCCGCACCCCGGGGTTGAAAGTGATTTTGACTTAAAGGTACTTGGCTACAGGAAAAATGCTGCAGTGTTCAAGTGATGAGTTAGGGGGTAAGCCAGAGTAGTGTAAGCAGGGTGATTGTGGAAACTCTGGCCGCCCTCAGTGACCCGTAGGTAGTCGGGAGGTTTATCCAGTCTCCCCTTGATAGGGTGGAGATCCGTGTAAAGCAAGCAGAATTCTACCAACTTGACGGTGTTGTGGGTGTGATTGACTGTACCCATGTGAAAATAATGGCACCAAAGGATAACGATTTATTTTATGTCAAAAGAAAAATTAATATACATAGCTTGATCATACAATTAGTGTTTGATGCCTTTGTTATTGATTAAAATGTGAAATATTCGAGTTAAGGAAAACAAAACATGGGAAAAAAACTTTATTTGTAGCAGAAAGGTACACATGCAAATGAAAAAGATGACATTAAAATTGCATTAAAATGTCATTTAGAATATGATTTATAATTATTGCTGCCAGTTATTCATATTGAGATAATGGTGGTAAGAAAGCTTGTTAGAGACATCTGCCAGTGTGAGGGAGGAGGAACGAAAGGTCGAGGTGACCACATCGCGAACATCATGACTTATGAGTGAAGTAAAACGAGGTTACTTGGTTTCTGTTTACAAAGTTCCAAGTGGAAAAACAACTTTATTGTGAATTCAGTGTATACTTTTCTGGAGTATTGTGTTTACTGAGTGAATTGGTGACCAATCTGTTGCTATTTGTGTCTTGCTTGAAGATATTCATCATTGGATTCAAAGCTAGGGTATTAATGTGCAATAGTCATCATAACAAAATACGTAGTAATTAATTATATATGTCAACCTATTTATTTTCTTGAGATCATGGTATGACCACTGAAAAACATAGCTTTTTATCTTGGCTCCATTACAAATTCAGTATATAATTACTCTATTAGTGGAATCTAGTTTTCAGCATCTTTTATTATTATGCCAATATTCTAAGCACTCAGCTTGCAAACATGCTTAGGTTTATGTTGTCAGTTTGGGTCGGACTTATGTGAACACTTTACCAAGTGACCTAAGATTACTCAATGCTACCAAAGCTATGGTATTAACGTGCAATAGTCGTCATACCAAAATACGTAGTAATTAATTATATACGTCAACCTATTTATTTTCATGAAATCATGGTATGACCACTGAAAAACATAGCTTTTTTTTATCTTGGCTCCATAACAAATTCAGTATATAATTACTCATATATTCAATAAAGTAGTGGAATCCCGTTTCAGCATCTTTTATTATTATGCCAATATTCTAAGCACTCAGCTTGCAAACACGCTTAGGTTTATGTTGTCAGCTTGGGTCGGACTTAGGTGAACACTTTACCAAGTGACCTAAGATTACTCAATGCTACCCTATAGGTATACTACATCTTCGATTGTGAGTTCATCAGAGAGCACTGGAGAGCAGCATGAGTCTAATTAGGTGCTAATGAATATCCTGCCTGCATCACAGACTACATAAAATGCAAATATGATCAGTGCCTAAAGGTGTTATAAGCTAATGATAAATATATATATATATATATATATATATATATATATATATATATATATATATATATATATATATATATATATATATATATATATATATATATATATATATATATATATATATATATATATAAAACTGTCTGCCCTAATGTCCCTCCCACTTTTGAAGGCCAAATGACGCCCCTGATTGTAACAACGCATCATGTAACACCCATGACTGGGTGTCGGTGCAAATCTCCTCATTTAACACCGAGAAATTAATCTAGGCTCTAGGGAACTCGGAAAAATCCAAGTTAGAGAGTGCTGGCTGTGGAGATTGAACCAGTGACCTTCGACATACAAAGCCATGTCTGTCAGTCGAGCCAATAAAGGTAAAGGTAAAGTTGGGGCATACGCTATAGCAGCGCGTGGCCTCGGTGCTCATCTCCGTAACATTGGGCCTTGAGCCTGTGGTGAGAGGGAGCCCATTACCCCGGGACACAGGGCCAGTGTGACATCCGGGCTACCACAGTTTCCCCAGGTAGTCATTTATTGACCAGCCCGAGAGGTAGGATGATCAGCTGGGTGAGCTGCACGCCGACTGCCCAGGCCGGGATTCGAACCCGGGCCCGCGTAGAAGCCAGGCATGCTGACCACTAGACCACGGAGGCGTATTGGAGCCCAATCTCAAGTGAACCCACTCACAATGGCACACAATTTTTTTCCGGTAAATTTTGTGCTTTGAATGAATTTGCTAATCATTTCTGTCGAAAAACAGCACAAATTATTTTTCACCCCTTCCACCCTAACCTCCTCAGTAATAAAAAAAAAAAAAGTGACAAAATCATAGCCTTGAGGCAGTAATATTCAGCCCCAGCATCAAAAAATTATACTGCTGCCCTATGAAAGGCATCTCTTAACTCCGATGAAGTAGGTGGTGACTGGTGGAGCAGCTTCATTGTCATCCCTTGCAGTGGCAGGTGTCATTGGGCCAGCAGATGATGAAGCAGTGGCTGGTGTCATAGGGCCAGCAGATGATGAAACAGTGGCTGGTGTCATAGGGCCAGCAGATGATGAAGCAGTGGCTGTTGCCGGAGCAGCTAATGGTATCTTTTCCACAAGTAATGAACAATGTGCTGGGATGGTCTCTAGCAATACTGATAAAGTGTGTATCTACAAAGAATATGAATTTAAGGGTAATTAATAAATTGTTTTAATAAGAATATAAAAGTTTTTGCCAAAAACATACAGGCCAGTCAATATTTCACTGCTGCTTGACTGTTGCTGCTGTCCTATCCCTAGTACATCATGTCAATGCTGAATGGCTCTGGTACCCCTTCAAATACATGAGACGAGCAGCCTATGATGTCATACACCAGTTTATCTACCACAGTTAATGTCATAGTTATATAGGCAGGCGCCTGCGTATCTGTGGTGCCACATGTGTGGGGCACTCAGGTGCTGGGGAAAATGTCATTGTTATGATGGGGCAGGGGTAAACCAGTGTATGCTGTGAGGCCTTGGTGTGGAAGTTCCCTGCCTGAACTGTGCAGCTAATCCCCCATACAGTGAGGGCTTTTTTACTCCCTCAGGGGCTGTGCAGCTGAGAGAGTGGTGTACATGAGTGTGAGTGTGTGAGTAAGTGTGTGCCTGTCTTGGCTAAAACCCTTCACTGGGGGAAGACAACCAAGGTATTTAGATAGATTGATAGTCATTGACAGATGAACATTAAAAAAATTTCTATATCAAATATGCAGTTCACTGCTATGAACTTATTAACTTTAAGCTGAAATAAAGGCATTGTGGCCAGTATAGCTGCATTCTGTGAGCACATAAAAAACTAACTAATATATGTTTTACATTTAAAGACATAACAACTAAAAAATTACCAGTCTGTTGCTGCTCATTCTTGCACTTGGCAATGCAAGGCTTTGATTTTTGTTGTACGTTGTACCAACGCCTCTCACAGTCATCCTGCATACGGGGTCCACTCAGGAAGGCACTGTCAGGGTATAAATGTGAAGCAAGTTTCTTAATCGTTTCACTATGGCATGCTTTTTATTTCCATAACTTCTCCAATAACATTTAATACATGCTGTGATGGAAAGCTAAATCAGTACCAATATTTCATTTACATGCATCATAAGACATTAACTTTTTAGTTGTTATGAACATGGCCATAAATACTACTTTTCATTACCTACTTTTCTAAAATGCTTTTCTCTAAGTAGGAGGATATTACACAATACAGCTATACAAAAAAATTCAAAGCATTAATCTTAATTCCATTCTTTTGAGTACTTCTAACCTAACATTATATCACCAGAAACTGTTTGACCAATGCTATCAAAATAATATTTTAATCTTACTTTACCATTCTCATCAAATCTACCTATTCCGATATAGTCTTAACATAAAATATTTGTAAAAGTGTTGAGAGCCTGGCATGCCCAACCCACCCACCCCCCAAAAAAAATCTAAATAAGGAATAAATAAAATAACAGGTAAATATGACTTGACTCTCTTATACTAACCCCCTTTCCACCCTAACAAACTTGGGGACCTACCATGTTAGGTTAGGACGTGTTTATGTTTAGCAGGAGTTGGTTTAGTTATGTTAGATTGTTGAGGGAGTGGGGGTTGCAGCAGAAATGGTCATGATGATGCTATTCACATGGAGCAGTAGGAAAAAGTATGTCCTGTTTGGAAACTCTGTGGTTGTGTTTGTATACAAAAATACCCATTTGACGAGGTTAGGTTAGTTTGCAAGTTACTTGAATCATGGATATGTGAATATGTAACAAAAAAAATAAAAGCGTTAACCTTAATTTCATTATCTTGAGTACATTCCAATCTAACATTATATCACCATAATCTGTTTGGCCAATGCTATAAATATACTATTTTAATCTTACTTTACCGTTCTCACGAAACCTACCTATTCCCATATAGTCTTGACATAAAGTACTTGTAAAAGTGTCCATAGTCTGGCATGCCTAGCATCCCCCCCAATAAAAATAAATAATAAACAAATAAAAATAAATAAAGAATAAAAAAGGGCAAATATGCCTTAACTATCTATACCAACCCCCTCTTCCCCCCCAACAAACTTGGCATGTTAAGTTAGGATGTGTTCGGTAGGACGGGGCAGGTTTGGCACTTGGGGACCTACCATGTTAGGTTAGGATGTGTCAGGTAGGACAGGTTTAGCAGGAGTTGGTTTAGTTATGTTAGATTGTTGAGGGAGTGGGGGTTGCAGCAGAAATGGTCATGATGATGCTATTCACGTGAAGCAGTAGGAAAAAGTATGTTCTGTGTGGACACTCTGGGGGTGTTTGTGTATACAAAAATACCCATTTGACGAGGGTAGGTTAGTTTGCAAGTTACTTGAATCATGAATATGTGAATATGTAACAAAAAAATAAAAGCATTAACCTTAATTTCATTATCTTGAGTACATTCCAATCTAACATTATATCACCATAATCTGTTTGACCAATGCTATAAATATACTATTTTAATCTTACTTTACCATTCTCACAAAACCTACCCATTCCCATATAGTCTCGACATAAAGTACTTGTAAAAGTGTGTATAGTCTGGCATGCCTAGCATCCCCTAAAAAAAAAGAATAAACAAATAAAAATAAATAAAAAATGAAAACAGGGCAAATATGCCATAACTATCTATACCAGCCCCCTCTTCCCCACCAACAAACTTGGCATGTTAAGTTAGGATGTGTTCGGTAGGACAGGGCAGGTTTGGCATGGTTAGGTTTAGTTATGTTAGGTTGTTGAGGGAGAGGGGGTTGTGGCAGAAATGGTCATAATGAAACTATTCAGATACAGAATGAAAAGGTATGTTCTGTTTGGAAGGTCAGTGGTTGTGTTATTATGCAAAAAATACCCAATTGATTAGGTTAGGTTAGTTTGTAAGCTGACTGAACCATGAATATGTGATTACTAACCTTGTTACAGCTTCTGCCACTTCAGTCCACGCTCTCTTCTTATCCTCAGGGGTGATACTCTTCCCATAACACCCTCTGATTATACGTATTTTTTCTTGAAATTGATGTAAGAAGACCGTTTCATATGGCGACCAATTAAACTTACTCCTTTTCTGCGCTGGTTCTCCGGCCCGTAGATCATTGGGGCAGATGACGTGGTTATGGTGCGGTAATTTCAGCAGAGCAAGTCGTGACGCAGGAGGGGAGATAAGGGTATTGACGAGTGACGGAGTAAAAGCAGCCTTTGAGGCTGTTTCTATCTGCCACAAAACTCAGTATTTTCTTGTGTTTGCCATTTATTATGTTTCTGTTGTACATTTATACATCTTTTCTTTATTTTTCTTTTGAAATATATACTTAATTCATGTCGGATGTTTACGTTTTGCACGGAGGCGTCCTTAGCAACGAGCCCGCCATAAAGAAGAAGAAGAAGAAGATAATAGTAGCCAGGATTTGCTAATACCTACACTCAAAGTTGACGAGGATAGCTTTTACTCTTAATAATTTGAAACTATTAACTTTGATAGTAACTTTAAGAGTAAAAGTTAATAGCTCTCGAGGATACGGGCCCTGATCGGTCCCGTTCCATTCCGACCTAGAAAATTTTGAGGACGGGATCAATCGTGGCCGACAACACCACCCCGTCTAATGCCATCTTGGCCTGAACGTGTCCCCACAGCACCGGACCCCAGAGTCACCCCCAGCGTCACCCCAGAAGGTGGAGGGCCGCGTCTCCTGCATATTGTCCTGGGTGCTGGCAGTTGTTGGGCAGCCAGACTTGATGGGCCTTTTCTTTTTGTGAGACATGGTGCTCCTGTAGGCGACTGAGGACGACTACGCGCCGGCAAGTTGGCCGGGCACCGGCACGACCAAGGAAACTATACGAAGGAGACAGTGGTTTTCAGTATAGCTTCGGGAGTAACACCATCTATTGGGACTCACCAAAAACGGCATTTTTTAGGGGTAGCTTTACTATTTTTAAAATATCTGCCTCGGCACCCTATTCAACCCTTACTTGTTCTTTTCATTATTGTAAAATGATTTACTAATGGCGTAAAGAAAAATATATTTGTTCTTATGTTTTATTAGGTATTATCTACACTATATCAATTTGTTATTTAAAAAAAAATGTAGAAAGCATTCTCTCTCTCTCTCTCTCTATATATATATATATATATATATATATATATCAAGAAACTGTCTTTTTAACCGACAGAAAAACATCTCAATTATTTTGAATGAACCTTATTTTCTGATTAGAAATCCAATTCATGCCACCTGATGAGCTTGATTTACGCCAGAAAAACATCTCAACAAACCACTTGTGCTAGGAATCGAACCCGTACTTTCTGTTCTTTCCGACTGCCCCGAGCGTGAGCGGGACTTCTTCACCTTTCATTCCTCGTAAGAGGGTGGGGGCGTCAGGTTGGCTGCTTAAATGCAACCTCTGGCGTGAAGTCCGTTAGCTCATTAGGTGGCATGGTTGGTATGCGCCTTGATTTCTATTCAGAAAGTACGGGTTCGATTCCTAGCACAAGTGGTTTGTTGAGATGTTTTTCTGTCGGTTAAAGACAGTTTCTTGATATATATACCACGGCGTTGTGTCGTCTGGGATTGATTAAAGTTCTTTCCGACTGCCCCGAGCGTGAGCGGGACTTCTTCACCTTTCATTCCTCGTAAGAGGGTGGGGGCGTCAGGTTGGCTGCTTAAATGCAACCTCTGGCGTGAAGTCTTTTAGCTCATCAGATGGCATGATTGGTATGCGCCTTGATTTCTATTCAGAAAGTACGGGTTCGATTCCTAGCACAAGTGGTTTGTTGAGATATATATATATATATATATATATATATGTGTGTGTGTGTAGCAAACATATTTAGTGGTTCAAATGCAAGCAAATCATACAACATTCTATGCATGCTAGATTACTACAATGCCTTTGCAACATGCACTTAGCTGAGTAAAAATATCACACTAACCGTACAAGTGCCAGATAATGGCAAGCATTGCATACTGATTGGCAGGGCAGAGAACAAAAGCTTCAAAGCATTACAACTGAAATAAACGATGTCAGACACTCAAAGCTTGTTAACTGAACATGATCTGATTTATATCAGGCAAAACCAACGATGGTGTATTACATTCAATAAAAAAAACTGTATAAAAATGTTGCAAGGTACATCAATATAAGAGCAAAGCATCATAAAACATGCTGAATTACGTGATGGAGGATATCAAGAAGGTAACACATGAGTTATCTTAAATGGAATGCAATAAGTTGGTGGTCCTGGAAGACAACTCAGCATGGAATTAAAAATGGGATGTAGGACAAGGTATGATCTCACAAGCTCTGGCCTTGGCGTCAGTGTCATGAAGATATTATGCTCAGTAGGCACAACTATGCATTGGAAGCACGTATTTTGATGAAATCAAATGAGACGAAAAAAGGCAACTCATAGTGTATGAAAATAGCAGCGAAAGTTATGCTGCAGTATGTGACATACCAAATTACAGGGCAGAGAGTGATATGTTTTTCACAGGCTACATCAGCAAACATATAGCATTTATTGCAGGAACAGTAAAACAATTTATGTATATGTTTTTAGCACACATTAAAGTTGGATGTAATAAAATCATTTGATATGAAACTCTTTGAACTGGCCGATTAAACAAACCACTCTCTGTCCCCCCCAAAAAAATAAAAAGCATTATTTTTCACAAGGTTTAAGAGGCATTACAGTCAAGAATATCATCTGCCATTACATTTTGTCAAAAAAAAATCATATCTCTGTTATTATAAAAAGCAGAAAAAAAATCATAACATGCTGTAATACAAACAGGATTACTCCTGGACGCCACATTAATGACGCCAGGCACGTGATGATAGGCACTTATTGTGATGAAATTACGTGCTGTATTTCACATTATGAAAGCAAGCCAAGTGTCACTGTAGCACATAATTATTAAGTAAGGCCCGTTTCACACTTGCGGGCCATATCCAAACCCTGCTTGTATCCTAACTCTTACTTTTCACAATGTTTATCCATTAAACTGGTGGTCTCCTCCATTTGCCACTTCACTCAACAAACTAATCCTTATTACTTATTTAAACCATTTCAACATTAGCACATATAATCTAATGGCTGCCCCTGCTCCTCCACATGTCCAGTGTAATGTGGGTGATGTGGTATGTTTCAGCCTCATGTCTCCCATGCATACATCAAGTTTAGAGGATAAAACTGTTCCTTGTAGCTTCCGTTTCCCTGATACGACTATCCCTTTAAGAATAACGTATGCAGAATCACATTTCTTGCTTTCATAATACGACGAAAAGTCTGAGTATGTGATTAAAGATGGGATATTAAATAGCAGGGACATTTGACCTCTTTTTTTTAGGGTGCTGGTTTGCCATGTTTGGGTGTGAATGGTTAAAAGGAACACATCAGCAGAATGGATAAATGTTTGTAAGTGGCACTTCTGGGTTATGCTACCTCCTCAAAGATTGACCAGTCATGGTTTAAAAGTGTGTTGGTGGTAGCGAGTGTTCTAGGTGCTAGTCGGTTCACGGATAATGAAACTCAATATCCGTTAGGGTTGCTTTATTGCACAAAAATACAACAAGTCATTAAGACAAACACAACACAAAAAAAAGGTGTTTGTGTGGGTATGCGTTTGTGTGAATGTTGTTTGTGTAGGTTAACATTTAAGTGTTGGTGTATGTGTATAACAATGTGTAACGGTGGACAACAAGAGAACGTGGACGGACAGTCAAAGGTAAACGAATACAAGGAAAGTTAACGATGAAGACGCGACAAGACAGACTGACAGACACAGTGACGATGGACATTACATGAAAACACTGAGAATCTTAATCTCTCTTTGCAGCACGCGATTCGAGCGGTGACTGCTACATATATTCCCCCCCAGTGACTTCATAGAAGGAACGATATCTTCCTGGTGCGGAGTGGTGCAGATGGTGTTGTTTCGGCGACGGAGAGATGGGGCGCCTGGTCTGGGGCCAGTAGGTAAGCCGGCTTGACCCTGTCTACGGAGACCGCGTCCTGAGAACCCAGTCTGTCTATCGTGACAGTCTTTCTGGTCCGTCTCAGGACGCGGTAGGGTCCTTGGTAGGGCTGCTGCAAGGGCCGCCGAACGGCATCCACGCGCACGAAGACGTGGGTGCAGGTGTCGAGGTCCTGGTTGACGAAGGTCTTCTTCGGGGAAGAGCGAGGCTGCACCGGCTGGAGGCTCCTCATGGCACCTTTGAGGCGGGCGGCGAAGTCCTGGACGCCGCAGGGGGCGGTGTCAGGTGTGGGCGCCAGAAGTTCGCCTGGGAGCCGGAGGTTGGTGCCGTACACTAGTTCAGCCGAGGAGTGGTGCAGGTCTTCCTTCAGGGAGGACCTGATGCCGAGGAGGACCAAGGGAAGAGCCAGGGACCAGTTGTCGCGTTGGGTGGATGCCATGAGGGAGGATTTCAGCTGCCGATGGAAGCGCTCGACCATGCCGTTAGCCTGCGGGTGGTAACTTGACGTTCTGTAGCGGCGGATGCCAAGGAGGGTCATGACTTTGTTCCACACGTTAGCCTCGAACTGGCCGCCGCGGTCTGAGGTGAGGCTGAGAGGGACGCCGAACCTGGAGACCCAAGTAGCAATGAAGGCGTGGGCGACGGCGTCCGTAGTGATGTCAGCGATGGGGTCGGCCTCAGGCCAGCGTGTGAAACGATCCACGCAGGTGAGGATGTAGCGGTGGCCTGCGGAGGGCGGCAGGGGACCGACAAGGTCGATGTGGACATGGTCGAACCTCTCCGTGACGGGCGTGAAGGTGCCGGGTGGAGAGTGTGTCGCGTCACCTTGGAGGCTTGGCAGTCAGTGCAGGTTTTGGTCCATAGTCTGACGTCTTTGTTAATTCCCTCCCAAATGAAGCGGGACGTCATCAAGCGCTGCGAGGCTCGAATGCCAGGATGAGAGAGGTCGTGAAGCTGACGGAAGGCCTGGTAGCGGTGTCGCTGTGGCAGGTAGGGACGGATGGTGGCCGTAGAGACGTCAGCGTAGAGTGACCTTGGTGCCTGGGAGTGTGATTTTCTTCACTTTAAGCGCCGGGTTGTTCAGAAGCCTCCAGCTCTGCGTCGCCGGACTGATCGGCGGCTATGGCGGCGTAATCAAGTGAAGAGGACGTCACAGCGGTAATGTTGCGGAGAGGGCGTCAGCTGGAGCGTTGTCTGCACCTTTGATATACCGGATGTCAGTGGTGAACTGCGAGATGTAGTCCATGTGGCGGAGTTGACGTGGTGTGTAAGAGTCTTTGTTCCTCAGGAAAGTTGTAGTGAGGGGCTTGTGGTCGGTGAACACGTGGAAACGCCGGCCTTCAATGAAGTAGCGGAAACGTTTGACAGCCTTGAAGATGGCGAGAAGTTCCCGGTCGTAAGCGCTGTACTTGGCTTCAGACTTGGAGAGCTTACGGGAGAAGAAGGCGATCGGCTTCCAGGCGTTGTCGACGAACTGTTGAAGGACAGCACCAGTCCCAGTGTCGGAGGCGTCTGTTGCAATCGAGATCTCCGCGTCATGGGCAGGGAAGGACAACATGACTGTGTCGCTGAGAGCCTTCTTAGCAGCGAGAAAGGCGGCGTCAGCGTTCGGAGTCCAGGCGAGAGTGACAGACTGGCCACGCTTGCAGGGCTTCACCATGGCGTAGAGGGGCTGGAGCATGAGAGAGCAGTGTGGGACGAAGCGGTTGTAGAAGTTAACCATACCCAGGAATTCCTTGAGTTGGCGCTGGGTGGACGGCTTCGGGAACTGCTGGATGGCTTCAGTTCTTGAGTTGAGTGGAGCGATGCCCTCTGGAGTAACAGTGTGGCCAAGGAAGGTGAGGGAAGTAACACCGAACTCAGACTTGTCCACGTTGATCTGTACTCCGTAGTCTTGCAAGCGGGTGAGGACTTGGTGAAGGTGCTGTTTGTGAGAGGCTTCATCCGGGCTAGCGATGAGTAGATCGTCTATGTAGGCGAAGCAGAAGGGTAAGCCGCGGAGAACTTCGTCGATGAAGCGTTGAAAGGTCTGGGCCGCATTCATGAGTCCAAACGGCATCCTGACGTATTCAAAGAGACCGAAGGGCGTGATGACGGCAGTCTTCGGTATGTCGTCAGGATGGACTGGAATCTGGTGAAAGGCCTTGACGAGGTCCACACGTGAAAAGATGGTGGAACCAGCAAGTTGAGACGAGAATTCCTGGATGTTTGGCACCGGGTATCTGTCCATCTTAGTGCGCGAGTTAAGGGCTCGGTAGTCTCCACAGGGACGTATGTCGCCGTTCTTCTTGGGGACGACGTGGAGGGCTGATGACCAGTTGCTGCTACTGGGCCGTACAATACCTTGACGCAACAGGGACTCGAACTCGGCCTTGGCTTGACGGTAGCGTTCAGGAGCTAAGCGACGGGCCTTGGCGTGTACTGGAGGTCCTGTAGTCTCTATGTGATGCGTAACGTGGTGCTTGACGGGCAGGCTGGCTGAATAGGGCTGTGTCAGCGTGGGAAAGGACTTGAGCAGGGCGGCGAACTGGTGGTCCTTGTGAACGACGGCAAGTTGCGAGCTGTCACCTGGTGCTGGTTGAGCATTGGAGAAGATGGAAGTGAGCGGGTCAACCAACCTCCGACCTTTGACGTCGACTAAGAGGTTGAAGTGCCTTAGGAAGTCAGCTCCGAGGATTGCCTGCGAGACGTTCCCGACGTAGAAGGTCCATTCGAAGCAACGTCGTAGGTAAAGGTCCACTTGCATGGTGTGTCGCGAGTAGACAGGTATTTTGGTACCGTTGGCGGCGTACAGGTGCAAGAGTGGAGGTAGAGTTCGCTGACTGGCGGTTGCTGGGATTATACTGACATCAGCGCCGGTGTCAATCAGGAACTTTGTGTTGGAACGGCAATCATGAAGGTGGAGCAGCGCTGAGGGTTGATGACGAGCGCTATGCTGCACTAGTGCTCGTCCTTGGAGTTTGACGCCTTGTAAGTGCACGGGGTGGTACACCTCGTAGCTTTCTGGCCGAAGTTTTTGTGGTACCAGCAGAGTCCTGGGCTTTTCGAACGGGAGCGGCGCCGACGTCGGTGAGGAGTGGGGGAGCGAGAGCGGCGGCGATCGAGCCGCTCCTCAAGAGAGGTGACTTTCGTCGCGAGCAGGGAGACTTGCTTGACGAGTTCGTCAAATTGAGTGGTCCTTTCGGAGACGACGGAAGACACTGAGGAAGTTACCGGTCCAAGTAGAGTTGCCATGAATTCGTCTGCTAACTTGGCAATGGCTTCGAGCTTCAGGTCGTCCTTAACGCTGAAGAGGCTGCGCTGGACAGCAGGGGGCAGACGTTGGTAAAACAGCTGTTTGAACAAGTCTGGGTCGAAAGACTGGTACTTTTCGCCGAGCAGCTGCTTCATGCGGCGTAGGAGGTCCGTCGGTTTCTCATTACCCAACTCTTCTTTGGAGAGGAGTTCACGGAGGCGGGTGGCGACAGAAGACTGAAGGCGTTGGAGTAGGGCAGTCTTCAGGTCTTCATAGGCATGATCAGAGTTGTAGGCTGAGGCGATGACGTCAGAGACTTGTGGAAGGACGTCGGCGGGCAGGAGGCTAACAGCGTGAGTGTACTGAGTAAGGCTGTTAGTAATTTTGGCGGTCTTGAATCCGCACTCCAAAATCGAGAACCATATGGACGGGTCGTGTGAGCAGAAGGGCGGCGCTTTGAAGGACACCGCCGCCGCAGCGGAAGAGTTGTCGTCGTCAGACATGGTGAAGTTGAACGGTGTTGGCAAGGGCGCTGGCGTACAACGGGCCAGGAGCCACGGCAGTCCGTGAGAGTAGAACGAACTGCGTGTAGTATAGGCACTGGCGCGTGCTAGGGACCTCAGTGGCCCGGGGAGTGAACCAGTGTCCAAGAAAGCACTGTAAAACAACACTGTACACTTAGTGGGAACACTGTGACACTAACTGTTGCTGGGGACGTGCTGCACTGAACTGTTGCTGGACACACTGCACTATACACAAGGATCCACAAGTGTAGGATAATCCCAGACGGCGGTGGTAGATCCAGGAGGCGGTGGTTAATTCAGGGGGCAGCTAGTAATCCCAGTGGGGTGTCACACTGTGTTTGCGTGTACACTGAGTCTGCGGTGTGTGGTGGCGTATACACTGTCTGTATGGCGTGTACAATGAGTCTGTGTGTGGCGTGTACACTGAGTGTGTGGCACTGTGTGTCTCAGTAATATGTCGCACTGTGTTTGAGTGTTCACTGAGTCTGTGTAGTGTGTCACACGATGTGCGTGTCTCAGTCGCCGGACCAGCAGAAAAGCAGGGAGGAGGAAGGGTGGGGGTGGGTGGGTGAGCGCCGGGAGAAGCACCATGGGGCACAAAAGATGCCTGAAGGGCACTGAAGATGCCTGGAGGAAGCGCACAGAGGGAGCCTAGAAGAGGCGCACAGAGGGAACCTGAAAGAGGCGCACAGAGGGTGCCTGGAAGAGGCGCACAGAGGGTGCCTGGAAGAGGCGCACAGAGGGTGCCTGGAAGAGGCGCACAGAGGGTGCCTGGAAGAGGCGCACAGAGGGTGCCTGGGGAAGGCACAGAGGGTGCCTGGGGAAGGCACTGAGGGTGCCTGGGGAAGGCGCAGAAGGCGCCTAGGGGAGGGCGGGGGAAAACCCTGAAGGTGGCAACTACGCCTATGGCGTAATGTTTCTCCCGACCTGAGTGCTCAGCCCCACGAACCCCGAATGGAGGTGAGGATTTTTGCCCCAGGAGAGGGCGGACGAATGGACAAGTTACCCTGCCCAGGTCCTCCACTCTAGGAGAGAGTGCCCTTAAAACGGCACCGGCTATAAGCCACCTTGAACCATAGCAACACTCCGGGGTCACCAATTGTTGGTGGTAGCGAGTGATCTAAGTGCTAATCGGTTCACGGATAGAGAAAGTCATATCCGCCAGGGTTGCTTTATTGCACAAAAATACAACAAGTCATTAAGACAAACACAACACAAAAAAAAGGTGTTTGTGTGGGTATGCGTTTGTGTGAATGTTGTTTGTGTAGGTTAACATTTAAGTGTTGGTGTATGTGTATAACAATGTGTAACGGTGGACAACAAGAGAACGTGGACGGACAGTCAAAGGTAAACGAATACAAGGAAAGTTAACGATGAAGACGCGACAAGACAGACTGACAGACACAGTGACGATGGACATTACATGAAAACACTGAGAATCTTAGTCTCTCTTTGCAGCACCCCGTTTTCTTGTGTCACTGAGGGGAAGGAACACGCGATTCGAGCGGTGACTGCTACAAGTGGAACAGGATAAACAAGAAACAGGCAGGTATCTGTGGACACTACTGTTAAACTATCAATTGCCAACCTATGGCAAAATTTGAACCTATGCTATTAAGAACATCAGACCTATGTGATGATCACTCGACTAAGCGTAACATTATTACTGCCATAGAAACATAATAAAGTTTAGATATGTCATTCAAAATGTCAACCTTTTATTATATATATATATATTTTTAAAGATATGTACTGGTGTAACAGTTAAATATTAAACTCAATTTGTATGCACGGATATGAGGTATATTATTAAGCTGTAATGTTTCCAACACATTAGTTGTGGTCATGACAACACTGAACAGTAACTAGACTCTAGTTACTGTTCAGTGGTTTGACTTGTAATACGGCCCTATATCTACATTGTTATATTGTGTATTATTGTCTTCTTTATTGTCACTTTAGTGGGCAGGACTACTAAAAATAAGGCTATTAGCATCAACACAGCCTACTTTCTCTCTTTCTAAATCAGCATTGATATCAGCTATATGTACAGTTATTCTTATAATTACTCTTCCTTGTTACTGTATATTACCTACTGATAATGGAAATACATGTCAGGATTAATCATCAAATACAAAGAAAAAAGAATCATATACGGAAATAGTGATCTTTTAAGTTCTTATAACAAACAAGGTTCGTTATACACAAAAAGGTTGGATACTTCAGATGTTAAATATTTTTGGAAACAACATCACCCCCTTCTTCCAAATTGGTTCTTTAGAGCAGGGGTTGACTATAGCTGATTATTATTTTGCGGCAGGTTTCATGACACTTTCTTTTAGTGCAAAGCATCTGGAAATAAATTATCATTATGAAATACTTCTCATGAGTAGCTACTAAAACTTGACAACCTGGAAGGATGTTCCATCAAAGACTGTAAAGGATAGATATATTATAAGAAATAACATGGTTCAGTGATCATGAACAAAAAAATGTTAAGAAAAGCAATATCCAATCATTTCAGGATACACAATTCAGCAGCTATATGAAGGAATTCTACAGCTCTCCCGGGATGCCTAAGTTAAATAAGTGAGGAAATTTAATTTCTTTCCTCTTGTTTGTGTAAAATGATGTGGACATTTGCATGACTAATGTGATGAGTTTAAATTTATATGATGGTGAAATTTCATTCCACGTTCAAATGCTGATTCAAACTATCAATCACATTTTTCATTAACAGCTGCAATTTCCAGGAACCAAATAAACATTCAGTGAGAAAGTACTGTTTTTAGTGATTTTGTTGCAATGCTGTGGTGGTCTGCTTCACAACTATTTCATCAGACCAAAGGAATTATTTCATCTCCCTCTGCTTCAGAGGAGCATGATACAGTACTGCTCTCGCATGATAGAGTAAGGAAAATCGTACCATGAAGTTACTTAAAAGTGATGTTGTGCAGGGCATGTTCTGAGGTTATATAGCTAGTTACACCAATGAAGACTTAGGATATACACATTCAGAAAGGCCACAACTTTGGCTGCTAGACGGAAAAGCACTAGATTTCAAAGTGCCGGGACATTGAAGGAATTAGTAATAAGAAAAGCAATAATACTTAACGAGTATAAATATATTTCTGATATTTTTATTTATCTTAATATTAGTATTAGAATTTTCCAACACTAATAATATATCAGGCTAAATATTGATAAATAAATGAAAATAAATACATTCATTGTACTAATATTACAACTAATAATATTTACAACACTGCACCTAATAGACTGGGCAATAAACTGAGTGTGAAATATAACCATAATTAGGCTGTCTCTGTCTGAGTGTTATGTGAAGCTTGTTCCATGCACTTTGATAGTAATGGCATAGACGCATGCAGGTTGCTGAGATACTTACGGTCACCAACCACTTGTATGGCACCAATTTGTGCTGGAAGCATTGGCGACCAACATCAGAATGAGCAATTTACTGTAATATATATATATATATATATATATATATATATATATATATATATATATATATATATATATATATATATATATATATATATATATATATATATATATATATATATATATATATATATATATATATATATATATATATATATATATATATATATATATATATATATATATATATATATATATATATATATATATATATATATATATATATATATATATATATATGCTGCCGACCTGAGAGGTGTCTTGATAACTCCCCGAACCTTTTTCTTCTCAATTTCTGCAACATTCGCGGTCTTCGTTCTAATTTTCATTTTGTGAAACATCATCTCTCCTCCTCTAAACCTCACCTTCTCTTCCTCACCGAAACACAGGTTTCTGAGGCTACTGACAGATATCTCTTCTCTGTTCCCTCCTACTATCTCTATCATAAATTCCGATCCAAAGCTAGATGTTGCGCCTACGTGCGCAACGACATCACTTGCTCTCGTGCCCACGACCTTGACTCTTCAGAATTTTCACCATCTGGCTAAGACTTCATTGTCATTCTACTACTAAACACATCTGTGCTGCTTACCTCTCACCTAACTCTACTAAATACGTAAAATTCTTTGACTACTTGAACTCTAAAGTGGAACACATCTTGACCCACTCTCCCTTCGCTAAAATCTCCATCTTGGGAGATTTCAATGTTCACCACCAGCTTTGGCTTTCATTCTCTCTTACTAACCAACCTGATGAACAAGCCTTCAACTTTGCTCTCCTCAATGACCTACAGCAGTTGGTTCAGCACCCTACACGTATTCCCAACCGTCTTGGAGACCGGCCCAACATGCTAGATCTCTTCCTTACCTCTAACCCTTCTGCTTACTCTGTCAAACTGTTCTCTCCATTGGGCTCCTCCGATCACAACCTTATTTCTGTATCCTATCCTATCGCTCCTGTACACCCTCTGGACCCACCGAAGAGGCGATGCTTCTGACATTTTGCTTCAGCTCGGTGGGACGACCTGAGGATGTACTTTTCCGATTTCCCGTGGAATGATTACTGCTTCCAGGATAGAGACCCCTCTGTGTGTGCCCAGCGCATCACAGAGGTGATTGTCTCTGGAATGGAGGCATACATTCCACGTACTTTCTCTACTCCCCATGCTAAAAATCATTGGTTTAATCACGCTTGTTCTCGTGCTGTCAAAGATAGAGAGGCAGCTCACAAAAGGTTCCAGAACCTTCGAACTCCCACTAACCATGATTCGTACATTTCCGCCCTGAATCGTGCCAAATCTATTCTCCGACTTACCAAAAAACTCCTTTATCCATAACAAATGTCAACACCTTGCTCTCTCTAGTTCTTCCAGAGATTTCTGGCACTTAGCCAAAAATATCTCCTCCAATATCACTTCTTCCTCTTTCCCTCCTTTCCTTAACCCTGACGGCAGCACTGCCGTCTCATCTATCTCTAAGGCTGAACTCTTCTCTCAAACTTTCTGTAACAACTCCACTCTAGACAATTCTGGGCATATTCCTGCTACTCATACCCCCTCTGACGCCTTTATGCTTGTTATTGAGATTCTTCATAATGATGTTTTCTATGCCCTCTCTGGCCTCATTCCTCGGAAGGCTTATGGACCTGATGGAGTGCCTCCTATTGTCCTTAAAAACTGTGCTTCCGTGCTGACACCCTGCCTGGTCAAACTCTTTCGTCTCTGCCTGTCAACATCTACCTTTTCTTCCTGCTGGAAGTATGCCTTCATACAGCCTGTGGCTAAGAAGGGTGACCGTTCCAATTCTTCAAACTACCGTCCTACAGCTTTGCTTTTTTGTCGATTTAAAGCTTTTGAATCTATCCGTAACCGGAAGATTCAAAATCACCTTTCCACTTCTGACCTTCTATCTGATCGCCAGTATGGGTTCCGCAAGGGAGTTCTACTGGTGATCTCCTTGCTTTTCAAACTGATTCTTGGTCATCCTCTCTTAGTCGTTTCGGTGAAACCTTTGCAAATTGCGCTGGACATATCAAAAGCTTTTGATAGGGTCTGGCACAAATCTTTGCTTTCCAAACTACCCTCCTACGGTTTCTATCCTTCTCTCTGTACCTTTATCTCCAGTTTCCTTTCTGACCGTTCTATTTCTGCTGTGGTAGACGGTCACTGTTCTTCCCCTAAACATATTAATAGTGGTGTTCCGCAGGGTTCTGTACTATCTCCCACTCTCTTTCTGTTGTTCATTGATGATCTTCTTTCCAAAACAAACTGTCCTATCCATTCATACACCGATGACTTTACTTTGCATTACTCAAATTCTTTTAATAGAAGGCCCACCCAACAGGACAGGAACTAAATGATTCAAGGCTGGAGGCGGCAGAACGCTTAGCCTCAGACTTTACTATTAATTCCGACTGGGGCAAGAAGAACTTGGTGTCCTTCAACGCCTCAAAAACACAGTTTCTCCACTTATCCACTCGACACAATCTTCCAAACAACATTCCCCTATTCTTTAACAACACTCAGCTATCACCTTCTTCAACACTAAACATCCTCGGTCTATCCTTAACTCAAAATCGCAACTGGAAGCTTCATATCTCTTCTCTTACTAAATCAGCTTCCTCGAGGCTGGGCGTTCTCTATCGTCTCCGCCAGTTCTCCCCAGCACAGTTGCTATTCATTTACAGGGGCCTTGTCCACCCTCGTATGGAGTATGCATCTCATGTGTGGGATGGTTCCACTCACACAGCTCCCTTGGATAGAGTGGAGTCTACGGCTCTTCGTCTCATCAGCTCTCCTCCTCTTACTAATAATCTTCTACCTCTTAAATTTCGCCGCCATGTTGCCTCTCTTTCTATCTTCTATCGATATTTTCATGCTGACTGCTCTTCTGAGCTTGCTAACTGCATGCCTCCCCCCCTCCCGCGGCCTCGCCACACACGACTTTCTACTCAAGCTCATCCCTTTACTGTCCAAATCCTTTACACAAGAGTTAACCAGCATCCTCACTCTTTCATCCCTCACGCTGGTAAGCTTTGGAACAATCTTCCTTCATCTGTATTTCCTCCTGCCTTCGACTTGAACCCTTTCAAGAGGAGTGTATGGCACCTCTCCTCCCGAAATTGACATATCTTTCGGCCACTCCTCTAACTCTTTTTAGGAGCAGTGAGAAGCGGGTTGTTTTCTTTTAACATTTCTTACCTATTTTTGTATGCCCTTAAACTGACTCCTCTGCTGTAAAAAAAATATATATATATATATATATATATATATATATATATATATATATATATATATATATATATATATATATATATATATATATATATATATATATATATATATATATATATATATATATATATATATATATATATATATATATATATATATATATATATATATATATATATATATATATATATATATATATATATATATATATATATATATATATATATATATATATATATATATATATATATATATTTTCTTCGGTGGGGCCTGATGGTCGGCCCAAGGCTTCTTCCTGGGGCCTGATGGTCGGCCCAAGGCTTCTTCCAGTGGGGGCCTGATGGTCGGCCCAAGGCTTCTTCCAGTGGGGCCTGATGGCCAGCTCTGCCCGTTCTTTTGCAGGCAAGTGTATATAATGGCGCCACCTTGCTTGGCTCATGGTGCCCCCCGGCGCTCATCTTTAATCCTAGAATCCAGAGTCCAGGTTGATTGGTGGTCTGCTGGACAGCATCTATATATATATATATATATATATATATCTATATATATCTATATATATATATATATATATATATATATATATATATATATATATATATATATATATATATATATATATATATATATATATATATATATATATATATATATATATATATATATATATATATATATATATATATATATATATATATATATATATATATATATATATATATATATATATATATATATATATATATATATATATATATATATATATATATATATATATATATATATATATATATATATATATATATATATATATATATATATATATATATATATATATATATATATATATATATATATATATATATATATATATATATATATATATATATATATATATATATATATATATATATATATATATATATATATATATATATATATATATATATATACATATAAAGGAAACAGCTGAAGGGCACACCAAAAAAGGAAACAATAATAAACAAATGCCCGCTACTCGCCGCTCCCAAAAAGAATCCAAAGAGGTGGCCGAAACAGAGGTCAATTCCGGGAGGAGTGGTGTCCTGATACCCTCCTCTTGAAAGAGTGCAAGTCGTAGGCAGGAGGAAATACAGATGAAGGAAGATTGTTCCAGAGTTTACCAGCGTGAGGGATGAAAGAGTGAAGATGCTGGTTAACTCTTGCATAAGGGGTTTGGACAGTATAGGGATGAGCATGAGTGGAAAGTCGCGTGCAGCGGGGCCGCGGGAGGTGGGTAGGCATGCAGTTAGCGAGTTCAGAAGAGCTGTCAGCGTGAAAATTTTCGACAGAAGATAGAAAGAGAGGCAACATGGCGGCGGAAATTAAGAGGTAGAAGACTATCAGTAAGAGGAGGAGAGCTGATGAGACGAAGACCCTTAGACTCCACTCTGTCCCAGAGAGCTGTGTGAGTGGAGCCCCCCACACGTGAGATGCATACTCCATACGAGGGCGGACAAGGCCCCTGTATATGGATAGCAACTGTGCGGGAGAGAAGAACTGGCGGAGACGATACAGAACGCCCAACCTCGAAGAAATTGATTTAGTAAGAGAGGAGATGTGAAGTTTCCACTTAAGATTTTGAGTTAAGGATAGACCGAGGATGTTTAGTGTTGAAGATGGTGACAGCTGTGTGTTGTCGAAGAATATAGGGTAGGTGTTTAGAAGATTGTGTCGAGTTGATAGATTGAGAAATTGGATTTTTGAGGTATTGAAGGAAACAAGGTTCCTTTTACCCCAATCGGAAATGATAGTAAGGTCTGAGGTTAAGCGTTCTGCAGCCTCCAGCCTGGAGTCATGTAATTCCTGTTCAGAGGGTCTTCTTTTAAAAGAACTGCAGCCTCCATCCTTGAGTCATGTAATTCCTGTTGAGAGGGTCTTCTGTTGAAAGAAGTTGAATAATGCAGAGTGGAGTCATTAGCGTATGAGTGGATAGGACAGTTTGTTGTGGAAAGAAGATCATTGATGAATAACAGGAAGAGATTGGGTGATAGGACAGAGCGCTGTGGAACACCACTGTTGATAGGTTTAGGGGAAGAACAGTGACCGTCTACCACAGCAGAGATAGAACGTCCGGAAAGGAAACTAGAGATAAAGGAACAGAGAAGGATAGAATCCGAAAGAGGGCAGTTTGGAAAGCAAAGACTTGTGCCAGACTCTTTCGAAAGCTTTCGATATGTCGAGTGCAACTGAGAAAGTTTCACCGAGACGGCTAAGAGAGGATGACCAAGGGTCAGATAAGAGAGCAAGAAGATCGCCAGGAGAATGCCCCTTGCGGAACCCATACTGGCAATCAGATAGAAGGTTAGAAGTCGAAAGGTGCTTTTGAATCTTCCGGTTAAGGATTGATTCAAAAGCTTTAGATAGACAGGAAAGGAAAGTTATAGGGCGGTAGTTTGAGGGATTGGAACGGTCACCCTTCTTAGGCACAGGCTGTACGAAGGCGTACTTCCAGCAGAAAGGAAAGATAGATTTTCATAGGCAGAGGCGAAAGAGTTTGACCAGGCAGGGTGTCAGCAAGGAAGCACAGTTTTTAAGGACAATAGGAGGCACTCCATCAGGTCCATTAGCCTTCTGAGAGTCTCTGGAAGACTTAAAGAAAGCAAGGTGTTGACATTTGTTGTGGATAAAGGAGTTTTTGGTAAGTTGAAGAATAGATGTGGCACGATTCCGGGCGGAAATGTAAAGATCATGGTTAGCGGGAGTTCGAAGGCTCTGGTACCTTTTGTGAGCTGCCTCTATCATTGACAGCACGAGAACAAGCGTGATTAAACCAAGGCGTGAGGAGTAGAGAAAGTACGTGGAATCTATGCCTCCATTCCAGAGACAATCACCTCTGTGATGCGTTGGGCACACACAGACGGGTCTCTCTCCTGGAAGCAGTAATCATTTCACGGGAAATCGGAAAAGTACATCCTCAGGTCGTCCCACCGAGCTGAAGCAAAATGCCAGAAGCAACGCCTCTTCGGTGGGTCCAGAGGGTGTACAGGAACGATAGAACAGGATGCAGAAATAAGGTTGTGATCGGAGGAGCCCAACGGAGAAAACAGTTTGACAGAGTAAGCAGAAGGGTTAGAGGTAAGGAAGAGGTCTAGTATGTTGGTCCGGTCTCCAAGACGGTCGGGAATACGTGTAGGGTGGTGAACCAACTGCTCTAGGTTATTGAGGAAAGCACAGTTGTAGGCTTGTTCACCAGGCTGGTCAGTGAAAGAGGATGAAAGCCAAAGCTGGTGGTGAACATTGAAATCTCCCAAGATGGAGATTTCAGCTCCGGCATGTGCCAGAGCGGCAGAAACCGCTCGTGTGAATGGGGCCTTACCCTTGAGGCCTTGCATGTTCAAACGCGTGCTCCCTCACCAGACTTTTGCCGCTCGTGGGTGGGAAGCGTCAGGCTCAAATTATTTAGTGGGGAAAATTAAAAGGGGACGTCATGAAAAAAAGTTTGTGAGCCACCCGACATTTTCACACTTAGGTGTATCCTGTACCTGTATAACCAGAAAAGAGTGTAGATTCAAAAGTCGCGCTTAAAAACTTGATGTGATGATAAACAGTTAAACACTAATACAATGGTTCTCAATTTTTTTCCCAGTGATGGCACCCTGAACTTATATAAACCCTTTTGTGGCACCCCTTTTTCACCCCTCCCCTCCTCACATGAATTAACTCCTTATTACCAGTTTAAATTACTTTAATTAATTAATTAAAATTATCATCCATACTTAAATCAAAATTAACATACAGTACAGTACATGCCCAAACATAGAACTCATCAGTAGAATTATTAACTTAAGAGTTATAAATGAAAACTAACATAAAAAGAAGAAAAAAAGGCATGATTCAAAATTCATGATAATCTTGTGGCACCCCTAGGCACTGTCCGTGGCACCCCAGGGTGCTGCGGCACCCCGTTTGAAAACCTGTGCACTAATACGTACACACGGCACACGCGGCCAGACAGCCACGCCTGGCAGCGTCACAGCCTCATACTAACAAACTTTTAAGGTTCCTTCACCCTACTGTGTGCCAATGTATATACTAGTGTGGTGTCGCAAGTCATGTTTGTCCTGAGCCTCTACTGCCATGTTCTGGTGTGCTATGTACACATTTTGCCACATACGTTACCGCCATAACCAAGCACCCGGCACACACACCGCCACAACGCAGAGCCCCATGCAGCCCTCGCCTCCATCCTGCGGGCCCCTGTGTACACAGCCCCCAGCAGTCCTGTATCTTAAGATTTATGTACTAAAAGATTACCAAAAAAACTATACCTGACAGCAACTGGCGTTCACAATTACAGCCTCTAGTCACCAGTGTGCACGGTGCAGCATATATATTCATGGTTTTGAATGTCCTGTCTTAATTTATTAGGCTATTATTATTATTATATTATCCCCATACCTTGCTTACTATTCCAGCCAGACAAATTCAGAGACAACCACTGAAAAGCAGAAATAACTGGCTGACTATCATTATTATTATCATCATTCTTATTATTATAATAACAATTCTTCTTCTTCAGTTCTTCTTTTTCTTATCATTATTGTTATTATTATTATATATATGCATGATACTTCAGTCACTTAACGACGATTTCGGTGTTCTACATAAAATGAGAATAATATTTAAGATAATAATAATAATAATAATAATAATAATAATAATAATAATTATTATTATTATTATTATTATTATTATTATTATTATTATTATTATTATTATTATTATTATTATTATTATTATTGTTATGATAATAATACAAAAGCATGCGACGAAGATGTTTCCATCACGAGCTTGTTTTGTTTCCGTCACGCACTTAGGCGTCTCCCCTCTCACCTACCTACGATACCGTTCAGCGAGATTCATGCTACAACAAACATTTACATTCAAGTTTTTAACATCACATGATAAAGTACAGTTCTTTAGCTTCAACATTATGCAAAAATATGTTCTTTATAGTAAATAACATCTCTGCTACAAGCAAAGCAATTCATCTGCTACAGTCATATGAAACATTCACGGTATCACGCGTGACTGGAGCTGGGTAATCAAAACTCCGTCATTATCCACAGCGGCATTATTTATGCCGGCATAGCTGGAGATCTTGGGGCGGGGGCCCGGGGGTCTTGTCTCATTCTGGGGTTCCCCCCACACACCAGCTTCTACAAATGAGTATGGCAACAAATGGGGGCTCCCAAATGGACCATTTTATGCCTGTATCATGGCACCCCCTTCAAGCTGTCACTCGGGGCGGACCGCCCCCCCCCCCGCCCCCCCCCTTACTACGCCACTGACTCTACATAGGGGACAAATCTTTTAACCAAGCAAGCAAGCGGGAACCCAAACCTACCGTGTCGCGGACTGTCGACTGGGGATACTTTTTATTCTCGTATAATTCCTTTTGAGGCTTTTGTGTTTAGTTTCCTTGTGTTGTTGGGTTAGTCTCGATTGCAATTATATTGGTAGAGGAGTTAAGTAGATACAGCTATTTTATCAACTTGTAATCAGTACATAAACAGTGAAATTGAAAATTTACAAAATATATGAGCTACCCTAGAAATAAAACGCCACCGTTTTTTATTTGCGGCAGCTAGAAGAGAAATAATTTTGAGTGGCTAACTAAAACAAATACGATGTAAGATTTTTACTTTTTATGTCTTCTTCACCTCCTCGGTGTAGTGCTTACGAATTACGAATCTACGTGCCTGTGTTCGAATCCCGGCCTGGGCAGTCAACGTACAACCCACCCAGGTGTTCAACCTTTTTTCCGGGATGGTCAATAATTGGGCACCTGGTGAGGCCTGGAGAAGGTAAACTGGTAACCTGGATGCTTCAACGGGCCTGTGTCGGGTTAACGGGTTCTCTCTCACCAAAGGCCAACTGGACGGAGATGAGCACCAACGCCACGCTCAGCTATATGGCGTACAGTGGTGGGCACCGCTAACCGAAAAGTAAGCTTCACTAACTGGTACTCGATTAACTAAAAAGTTAGCTTCACTTACGCGAAACCACGTAAACTGATAAAGTAATTAGTGGAAGCTAAGGCTAAACGCTAACTGCTAACGTTTTTATATGGATTTAGCTTCGGTATAGTAGAATGGCTCTAAAACCCTTAAAAAACAGACCTAGTGATCCGAAATTTCAATATGTTGTAGATTAGACATAGAGCTTTCCAGAAAGATAAAACTTGCCATAAGCAGATGATGATAAAGGTGTACACTTATAATAAACAAATTAAATTCAACATACACTTTATTTGTGCCTTGTATACAAAAACTTGCACTAGCAGTGCAAAAAGACAAAATCTGATAAAATATCTGATGACGCACTAAGCAGGACTGCTCCCCCACACAGCTGGGGATAGTGGATCAATTTAAATACATAAATGTAAATAATGCTAAGGAGTATATTAAGTGAATAAGAAAATAGCAGTGTAGTAAGACAAAATCTAATAAGATATCTGATGACACACTACACAGGACTGCTCCCCCACACAGCTGGGGATAGTGGATCAAATTAGATACATGTAAATGATACTAAGGAGTAAATTGAGTGAATAAGTAAATAGCAGTGCAAAAAGACACTCTGATTACAGATAAGACATGTGATGAGTGATGACACTACGCAGGACTGCTCCCCCACACAGCTGGGGAGAGTGGATCAATTTAGATACATAAATGTAAATAATACCAGAGTATATTAAGTGAATAAGTAAATTTAAGTGAATAAGTAAATAGCAGTGCAGAAAGACAAAATCTTATTACTGATAAGATATGTGATGAATGATGACACACTACACAGGACTGCTCCCCCACACAGCTGGGGATTGTGGATCAATTTAGATACATACATGTAAATAATACTAAAGGGTAGATGGAGTGAATACGTAAATAGCAGTGCAGAAAGACAATCTTATTACAAGTAAGACATGTGATGAGTGATGACACACTACGTAGGACTGCTCCCCCACACAGCTGGGGAGAGTGGATTAATTGAGGCGTATAGTGTAAAAGGCGCGACCATACCAAATCGGGCAGTATTGAGTTTTAGGCAGTTCCTGATAGCTGAATTCTTGCCACATCATGTGGTGAGGCAAGTTAAGGAAAAGGCGATCTTAGAGGGGATGATTCATAAGGTTAAAGTGGCGTGATTTTTCTGTTAAACTCGCCCGGCGTGGGGTGTGTAGTGTGTGGCAGTTTAAAAGAGGCGAGCGGCTTAACCAATGCAGTGATTGTTCCCTAATCGCGTGGCTGTGACGTCACGCAGTCAGCATCCTTCGGTACCTATATTTTCAACATAAACCATGGAGGGAAACTGACCATTTTTTTATTAGACATAAAGAATGAGGTTTTGTTTTTTACGCTTGGGGTTATTTTTCTTTTACATAATCAAATATTCCTTGATGAAAGTTATCTTTAGTGACTAAAACATCAAAACCAATCCATAAAATAATGATCAAATAAAAAAGGAAAGTGTCCCAAAACTTAGAATTTCCGAACACGTAAGTAGTTATAATATTGCCATACTGGCTTGTTTTGGCGGGGCAATGGCGCGTGGGGCGGGGCGGAATAATCAGCCGTAGTGGCAGGCTATTATATCGGCTTGTTTTGGCGGGGCAAGGGAGCGTGGGGCGGGGCGGAAAAACACGTGGGGCGGAGGGCGGAAGGACATCCGTAGTATCCTGCGCCATACCGGCTTGTTTTGGCGGGGCAAGGGAGCGTGGGGCGGGGCGGAAAAACACGTGGGTGGGGGGGCGGAAGGACATCCGTAGTATCCTGCGCCATAGCGGCTTGTTTTGGCGGGGCAATGGGGTGTGGGGCGGGGCGGAATAATCAGCCGTAGTGGCAGGCTGTCATACCGGCTTGTTTTGGCGGGGCAAGGGAGCGTGGGGCGGAGGCGGAAAATCAGCCGTAGTGGCAGGCTGTCATACCGGCTTGTTTTGGCGGGGCAAGGGAGCGTGGGGCGGGACAGAGAGGGATCGGCAGTGACATGCTATGGGGAGGGAGCGAGGGATGTGCTATGGTGCGGTTGGTGGGAGGTGACGAGTCCGGGAGCGGCGAGACATGGGCTGCGCCATGCCTCGTTCTGTCTAAGAGGGAGCGTGTAGGGTGTAGGGTATGCGGTGACCGAACTGGTAGCGTACTGGGTTCACATTCGCCGCGTGGTGGACGACGCGGGTTCGAATCCCCAGGATACCACTCGGATTTTTCAGTCACCGTCGAGGGGTTTAAAACTATCCACATGGTGTTCTGAACACTATCCATCAAGCCGTCCAAGTGAATCAAGAACCAATGCAAGATGGTGCTGCTATAAACACTCGCCTGCGCCAGAACGGGATGCAGCGACCATCAGGACACACCAGGAAGATGTCTACCGGTGCAACAGGCAACGACATAAAAAAAAAAATAAAAAATAAATAAATAAATAAATAAATAAAAATGCTGAGATGCTATACTTAACAAGTAACGAGGATACAGAAATAAACCAGAATCATTTTATAATTTTATTTAATACACAAAAAACACAAAGTTATGTTAAGAAAAGGAGAGAGAGAAAAAGAGGAGAAAAGGAGAGGAAGAAAGAAAGGAGAAAGAGAAAGGAGAAAGAGAGGATAAAAGGAGAGAAAGAAAGTAAGAGAAAGCGAGAGAGAGAAAAGAGGAGAAAGGAGAAGAGAGGAGAAAGGAGAGGAAGAGAGAGGAGAAGAAAGGAAGAGAAGAAAAGAGAGAGAGAGAGAGAGAGAGAGAGAGAGAGAGAGAGAGATAAGAGAGAGAGAGAGAGAGAGAGAGAAAGACGAAGAAGAAACAGGACACAGACACAGGAACAAAGAGAAATTAGATGAATGACGGGGAGTCACAGTTGAAAATATACTATGGAAGATGGCGATGATGGGAAAGTCGTTACGTGAAATTCGCTACACACCTGCTTCCGCCCTTCACCCCCCCACCCCACCCCACCCCACCCTCCTCTAGCAGATGTGTTGGGTATCTCCCACTCTCCGCGTTAGGCGAACAAAGCTGAGCCCTGGTGGGAACGGCTTAACGTCACGGTGTTGACTCGTCTCTGTTGCGGGATGATGGTACATTTCTCGTGAGAATGAGAAGCAATGCTTTGTGTAAACAGTGTGGGAGACGAAAGTCGTTTAGTGGATCGTGTTGGTCGTGCGTCGACAGTGACCGCCGTGGAAATGACTCTTTGATTAAACATTGTGGAGACGTTTCACATCTCTCCTTCCGTCCATGAGTGTTCTTCACCACGAGCTAACAATGCAGAAAAAACTGTGAAAGCTGTGGAATGGTATTCGGCGGGATACATCTGCATCCCTCCCCCTTTCCGCGTTTTCCGGGCGTCAAGATAAAGAATTAAACTACCACCGCGATAGTCTTTAGATAAGGAATAGTTAAAATGAATAGGATTTTATGATTTTTATTGATATCTAGTGAGAAACTAACATGCCAAAATCGAGAGAGAGAGAGAGAGAGAGAGAGAGAGAGAGAGAGAGAGAGAGAGAGTGAGAGAGAGAGAGAGAGAGAGAGAGAGAGAGAGAGAGAGAGAGAGAGAGAGAGAGAGAGAGAGAGAGACGAAGATGAAAAAGAACAAAGAAAGGAAGAAAAATAAATTATATGAATGACGGGGAGTTGGCTTATGGTAGCACGTGCAAACACTGTCACAGTTGAAAATATACTATGGAAGATGGCGATGATGGGAAAGTCGTTACGTAAAATTCGCTACACACCTGCTTCCGCCCTTCACCCCCCCACCTCCTCTAGCAGATGTGTTAGGTATCTCCCACTCTCCCGCGTTAGGCGAACAAAGCTGAACCCTGGTGGGGAATGGCTTAACGTCACGGTGTTGACTCGTCTCTGTTGCGGGATGATGGTACATTTCTCGTGAGAATGAGAAGCAATGCTTTGTGTAAACAGTGTGGGAGACGAAAGTCGTTTAGTGGATCGTGTTGGTCGTGCGTCGACAGTGACCGCCGTGGAAATGACTCTTTGATTAAACATTGTGGGAGACGTTTCACATCTCTCCTTCCGTCCATGAGTGTTCTTCACCACGAGCTAACAATGCAGAAAAACTCTGTGAAAGCTGTGGAATGGTATTCGGCGGGATACATCTGCATCCCCTCCCCCCTTTCCCGCGTTTTTCCGGGCGTAAAGATAAAGAATTAAACTACCACCGCGATAGTCTTTATATAAGGAATAGTTAAAATTAGTGGGATTTTATGATTTTTATTGATATCTAGTGAGAAACTAACATGCCAAAATCTTATATTAGCTTAATGCAGGTCGATTATTTTTCGTTTGTGTTAAATCCAAACTTAATCCAGTCTGAATAGTTAAACCATTACATGAACACAATAAATTTTGAATTACACTCTAAAAATACATCTTAATTCTGGATGAGAGGGATTCAGACAAGTTATATTACACACATATGGCATACATGATAATAATAATAATAATAATAATAATAATAATAATAATAATAATAATAATAATAATAATAACATTGTTAAAATGCATCTTAATTCTGGATGAGGGGGATAATTCAGACAAGTTATAGTACACACACAGGGCATACATGATAATAATAATAATAATAATAATAATAATAATAATAATAATAATAATAATAATAATAATAATATTGCAACGTTCTGTGGATCATAGGTACGTTTCTACTACCTAGTTACCACGTCCCCATCACCTTTTAAGAACCCTTTTACTACATCCCATAACGCCAATGCTGTGTATTGGTACCTTTAATGTGCATATTCCCACCTTTCTGATAACCGGGGCTTCGTGGTGCAGTGGTTAGCACACTCGGCTCATAACCGAGAGAGACCGGGTTCGATTCCCGGGCGGAGTGGAAAAATTTTGCTGGGATTAAACCTTCCCACACTCATATCCTTGAGCATGCGAAGACAATGAAGTGTAAAAAAAAACTTGCTTTTTTATCTCGTAAAGGAAGAAATACAATCACAAAGGAGTAGGTCAAGTAGATCATTGCGTTTTTTTTGTGTGTGTGTTTTTGCTACGTTAATGTTACCTTTAGCGTGAATATTGCCACATTCTTCCTACTAAGCATACCATTACCTTTCTGCTACGTTTCTTGCAACGGTTCCTTCTATTACCTGTGTCATACATCATATCTTCGTTAACTGCTCACAGTCACATAACCATAAATTTTACTTTTCGTTAATGCATATAAACGACGCTGAAAATCAATGTAGTTACACTTGAAGATGAGATGATCGTAAAAATCTAACTTGTTCTTAGTCAGCAAATGAGCAAAGATAAGACAAGACAAGACATTCTTAACTTATTACATTTTATTCATACTTTTCTCCTTTCTCTTTTTTTGTGTGTGTGGGGCGGGAATCAGTATATGCAATCCAATATAACACATTTATTTAGAACATGTCAAAGTGCTAATTATTGCGAGGGTGATTTTTTTTTTCTATTTGAAAAAAACAAAACAAAAAACAGACAGAATAATATAGTTCGCTAGTTAAGGCACTTGTTCTTTCCAGACATTATGGAAATTATTTTGATGACGGTAAAATCTTGAACTCCATATAAGCATTGTAACGCTGTTACCTCCACTAATTCCACATTCATTTGCTTACGGGAGGATATAATAAGAAAGAAAAGATAGTTATACTTTGAGCTTTCAGAAAAATAGGTAATTTAACTACAACTTTAACTATATTTTTTTCCTAGACTTTTAAAAAAAAACTCCCATAACATGACACACAGTTCTCAAAATGAATCTTAAGTACATTAGGAAGCAGAGTATGCACTTTTTAGGGGGTATAGACAAATTATTTTGCTGGGATTAAACCTTCCCATACTCATATCCTTGAGCATGCGAAGACAATGGTGTGAAAAAAAAAAAAAATCAAAATTATAAAAAAAAAATACACTCATCACATTTTTTTCTACCCAAATGTTCGATCCCATCCACACTATGAATGGCGAAAAAAAAAACTAGGTATTGCTCGTAAAGGAAGTAATACAATCACAAAGGAGTACGTCAAGCTGTCAATAACACCAACCAAAACGACAAAAAAAAAAAAAGATATACTTTCCCCTGAAATAAAATGATCTTATCAAGCAAATATATTATAATATTTTACCTAATTCATTAAGGACAAGGTCAACAATACCAAGGGATTATAGTGGGTCCTATTAGAGTAGTGTGGAATGGAACCAAACCACAGTAAACCACAGGATTAGGTCAACAATATAAGTGTATTTCCAAGCTCCTATTAGAAAGTAGTATGTAATGGAACCCAAACACCAGGAAACCATGGAGTTAATGTGATCAACGCATGATACTCAGATATGGAGGAAAATTAGAGAACCATATTTTTTTTATCAATTAATGTGACCAGTAATGTTAATTTTTATAACCAGAGACCAATGAGGACTAAAATATTTAAGTATTTCTGTATTGCCAGAACACTTTAAACCTAGAGAAAGGACGCGGGATAACCATGTGCCTGAACCGGGCCTTCAGAGAAAACTTATCAAAACGTACTGGAGGAAACCAATTAGTTATTGTATGGAAGGGTATTAGTGACATGTCATCATGTATAACTAAAGTGGGCAGAACTCACTCTCTTATGTGCTTAGCGTATTATTAATCTTTTCACCTGTTGATGATCATTACCAAAAGGGAATACACACTAAATAAATAGAAGATAAGTGAATGTAAAACAAGTACCAAATTAAGCATGTTAGAAACCAGACAGGCTCTACAGTATTCCGGACATACAGGCTGACAATCAATGATCTAGCATTGTTGAAACCGACAGCTTAATAGGGAATATATTACTGGATTACCTTATCCTAATCTTAGCGTATCCTATGCATCATCAAATATTGTATGCAGAGAAAATAAAGGAGTTACCAAATGACTAGCAAATTAAACTGAAAATAAAAGAGTACGACAAGTACATATCAATTTTGGTTACACATAGTATCAAAAGATAAAAAAAAGTTCATTGATTAGGATCAGGTATGTAAAAGGGAATTGCGGGTCAAAAACTAAATACATGGAATTCACAGTATATACAGTAAACTGAGTAAAATTACAGAAAAAAAAAAATAAACCAATAAACATTACGTTTCAATGAATATTGTTCATATAAATTCTTCCTGGAAGACTTTGATTATTGAAAAATAAATCCTCCCACTTGTGAACACTATGATCAGTAGTTCATAATACCAGTATTTCATGATCTTTAATTCAATTAGGGTGAATATTTCCTCTATTACCGCTTTTCCTTTTGGAATTTTATTCTTCCACTTGATAGTTTTAAACACTTTTGAGTGTTTTGATGTCTCATTTGTTGTAAAAAATGAATAATAACCATAATTATGACAATTGGGGAGATTGTATTACTCACGCGCCGACATCTCGTTTTCTACTCAGCCAACTGCTCTTTTGTTGCTATACGTTACATGTTATGTTACGTTACGTCACGTTACATAATGCGTTATATATTTTCTACTGCCCTTTAAACCTTCCGTAAAAAAGAACATTGGGAGTGTATAGATGAAAACAACGGTAAATCTTTCCTCTATTCGCGGGTTCTCTTTTTTTTCTTTCTATTTTTTCCATTGACAGAATTTAAGCTCTTTAGTGTTTTGAAGCATCATTTGTTGTGGAAATGAATACTAGCCGTTATATGACCACGTCAACGGAGTTAAGATTGGTGATACCTCAATATACTCAAAAAGGCTTAACAATTATCAAATGGAAGAAAAATACAAAACAAAACAGGAAATAATAATAAAGGAAAGAAATACCAAAGTGTGAAAATAGACATGAAATGTTGAAATGGGCGTGACCATGATGTCTCAATAGGACTTAAAGCGTACCTAGCATAGCCTATCCATCTATCTGACATGGTTATATTATAGTTAATATTCATTTGCACAACAAATGACACCTCAAAACACTCAAAAGGGTTTAAAACTATCGAATGGAAGAAAAAAGGTGCATTACCAATAAAAGCGCTGAAGTCATCCTCAAGCTTTACTTAGCACTAGTTAGAGTTCATCTCGATTATGTGGTTCAGTTTTGGTCAGTCCATTAAGAATGGATATCAGGATGTTAGAATCTGTACAGAGTAAGATGAAAAAAAGTGATTCAAAGGACGGAAAACTTTCCATATGAGGATAGACTTTAGCATTTAAATCTGCATTCTCTAGAGAAGCGAAGGTTACGAGAAGACGTGACTGACATTTATAAAGGGATGAAGGGCTTTAATAGGGTTTTTTGTTGTTAAATAGTCGGGTAATGCATGTAGCAGTGGGCTTAAGATAGATAAATTCAGATTCAACAAAGACATGGACAAGCATTGGTTTACCAAAAGAGGTGTGGATGAGTGGAATAGACTTGACAGTCATGCAGTGCGTGACAGTATCATAAATACATTCAAGAAGAACTTGAATAAATTCACGGCTAGTGAGGTAAGCTGGAGTTAGGCACACAGGAGATGCCTTGTCGGTCGGTCTCATGCAATTTTTTTTTTTTTTTTCTGAGATATGAAACTTGTCATCACATGTACTGAAACCTCATTGCGTCATGTGGTGAAGCAATATGTCTCAGCCGAGGGTACTGATCCTAAAAGAGTATCCTATTTTATATTTTTTGACTTATTTATGTTGATTAACAACCTAACAAACTTGACCCCCGCCAATCGACTATACCATGCTGTGCGCAAACTGTTCTAGGATAGACATGGTTACGTTTGGTCTGGTTAGTTACCTTTAATATTTTACGCTAAGTATGTACGTTACGCTTCTTACTCTGCCTTTGTTGTTACTGACAGCCAAGTAGACTATGATTGCGCAACACGGGTTTATGTCGAATGTGACCACGTGGGCTAACACACCCATTTCATGACTATTTTCACGGTTATTATGGTATTTCTTTCTTTCGTTACCGTTTCAGTTCTCGGAATTTTTTGAAGAACAGAAGGACATAAGAACGCAAAAAAAAAAAAAAAAAATTGCATGAGACCGACCGACAAGGCATCTCCTGTGTGCCTAACTCCAGCTTACCTCACTAGCCGTGAATTTATTCAAGTTCTTCTTGAATGTATTTATGATACTGTCACGCACTGCATGACTGTCAAGTCTATTCCACTCATCCACACCTCTTTTGGTAAACCAATGCTTGTCCATGTCTTTGTTGAATCTGAATTTATCTATCTTAAGCCCACTGCTACATGCATTACCCGACTATTTAACAACAAAAAACCCTATTAAAGCCCTTCATCCCTTTATAAATGTCAGTCACGTCTTCTCGTAACCTTCGCTTCTCTAGAGAATGCAGATTTAAATGCTAAAGTCTATCCTCATATGGAAAGTTTTCCGTCCTTTGAATCACTTTTTTTCATCTTACTCTGTACAGATTCTAACATCCTGATATCCATTCTTAATGGACTGACCAAAACTGAACCACATAATCGAGATGAACTCTAACTAGTGCTAAGTAAAGCTTGAGGATGACTTCAGCGCTTTTATTGGTAATGCACCTTTTTTTCTTCCATTCGATAGTTTTAAACCCTTTTGAGTGTTTTGAGGTGTCATTTGTTGTGCAAATGAATATTAACTATAATATAACCATGTCAGATAGATGGATAGGCTATGCTAGGTACGCTTTAAGTCCTATTGAGACATCATGGTCACGCCCATTTCAACATTTCATGTCTATTTTCACACTTTGGTATTTCTTTCCTTTATTATTATTTCCTGTTTTGTTTTGTATTTTTCTTCCATTTGATAATTGTTAAGCCTTTTTGAGTATATTGAGGTATCACCAATCTTAACTCCGTTGACGTGGTCATATAACGGCTAGTATTCATTTCCACAACAAATGATGCTTCAAAACACTAAAGAGCTTAAATTCTGTCAATGGAAAAAATAGAAAGAAAAAAAAAGAGAACCCGCGAATAGAGGAAAGATTTACCGTTGTTTTCATCTATACACTCCCAATGTTCTTTTTTACGGAAGGTTTAAAGGGCAGTAGAAAATATATAACGCATTATGTAACGTGACGTAACGTAACGTAACATGTAACGTATAGCAACAAAGAGCAGTTGGCTGAGTAGAAAACGAGATGTCGGCGCGTGAGTAATACAATCTCCCCAATTGTCATAATTATGGTTATTATTCATTTTTTACAACAAATGAGACATCAAAACACTCAAAAGTGTTTAAAACTATCAAGTGGAAGAATAAAATTCCAAAAGGAAAAGCGGTAATAGAGGAAATATTCACCCTAATTGAATTAAAGATCATGAAATACTGGTATTATGAACTACTGATCATAGTGTTCACAAGTGGGAGGATTTATTTTTCAATAATCAAAGTCTTCCAGGAAGAATTTATATGAACAATATTCATTGAAACGTAATGTTTATTGGTTTATTGAATTTTTTTTCTGTAATTTTACTCAGTTTACTGTATATACTGTGAATTCCATGTATTTAGTTTTTGACCCGCAATTCCATTTACATACCTGATCCTAATCAATGAACTTGTATTTTATCTTTTGATACTATGTGTAACCAAAATTGATATGTACTTGTCGTACTCTTTTATTTTCAGTTTAATTTGCTAGTCATTTGGTAACTCCTTTATTTTCTCTGCATACAATATTTGATGATGCATAGGATACGCTAAGATTAGGATAAGGTAATCCAGTAATATATTCCCTATTAAGATGTCGGTTTCAACAATGCTAGATCATTGATTGTCAGCCTGTATGTCCGGAATACTGTAGAGCCTGTCTGGTTTCTAACATGCTTAATTTGGTACTTGTTTTACATTCACTTATCTTCTATTTATTTAGTGTGTATTCCCTTTGGTAATGATCATCAACAGGTGAAAAGATTAATAATAAGCTAAGCACATAAGAGAGTGAGTTCTGCCCACTTTAGTTATACATGATGACATGTCACTAATACACTTCCATACAATAACTAATTGGTTTACTCCAGTACGTTTTGATAAGTATTCTGAAGGCCCGGTTCAGGCACATGGTTATCCCATGTCCTTTCTCTAGGTTTAAAGTGTTCTGGCAATACAGAAATACTTAAATATTTTAGTCCTCATTGGTCTCTGGTTATAAAAATTAACATTACTGGTCACATTAATTGATAAAAAAAATATGGTTCTCTAATTTTCCTCCATATCTGAGTATCATGCGTTGATCACATTAACTCCATGGTTTCCTGGTGTTTGGGTTCCATTACATACTACTTTCTAATAGGAGCTTGAAATACACTTATATTGTTGACCTAATCCTGTGGTTTACTGTGGTTTGGTTCCATTCCACACTACTCTAATAGGACCCACTATAATCCCTTGGTATTGTTGACCTTGTCCTTAATGAATTAGGTAAAATATTATAATATATTTGCTTGATAAGATCATTTTATTTCAGGGGAAAGTATATCTATTTTTTTTTTGTCGTTTGGGTTGGTGTTATTGACAGCTTGACGTACTCCTTTGTGATTGTATTACTTCCTTTACGAGCAATACCTAGTTTTTTTTTTTCGCCATTCATAGTGTGGATGGGATCGAACATTTGGGTAGAAAAAAATGTGATGAGTGTATTTTTTTTTTATAATTTTGATTTTTTTTTTTTCACACCATTGTCTTCGCATGCTCAAGGATATGAGTATGGGAAGGTTTAATCCCAGCAAAATAATTTGTCTATACCCCCTAAAAAGTGCATACTCTGCTTCCTAATGTACTTAAGATTCATTTTGAGAACTGTGTGTCATGTTATGGGAGTTTTTTTTTAAAAGTCTAGGAAAAAAATATAGTTAAAGTTGTAGTTAAATTACCTATTTTTCTGAAAGCTCAAAGTATAACTATCTTTTCTTTCTTATTATATCCTCCCGTAAGCAAATGAATGTGTGGAATTAGTGAAGGTAACAGCGTTACAATGCTTATATGGAGTTCAAGATTTTACCGTCATCAAAATAATTTCCATAATGTCTGGAAAGAACAAGTGCCTTAACTAGCGAACTATATTATTCTGTCTGTTTTTTGTTTTGTTTTTTTCAAATAGAAAAAAAAAATCACCCTCGCAATAATTAGCACTTTGACATGTTCTAAATAAATGTGTTATATTGGATTGCATATACTGATTCCCGCCCCACACACACAAAAAAAGAGAAAGGAGAAAAGTATGAATAAAATGTAATAAGTTAAGAATGTCTTGTCTTGTCTTATCTTTGCTCATTTGCTGACTAAGAACAAGTTAGATTTTTACGATCATCTCATCTTCAAGTGTAACTACATTGATTTTCAGCGTCGTTTATATGCATTAACGAAAAGTAAAATTTATGGTTATGTGACTGTGAGCAGTTAACGAAGATATGATGTATGACACAGGTAATAGAAGGAACCGTTGCAAGAAACGTAACAGAAAGGTAATGGTATGCTTAGTAGGAAGAATGTGGCAATATTCACGCTAAAGGTAACATTAACGTAGCAAAAACACACACACAAAAAAAACGCAATGATCTACTTGACCTACTCCTTTGTGATTGTATTTCTTCCTTTACGAGATAAAAAAGCAAGTTTTTTTTTACACTTCATTGTCTTCGCATGCTCAAGGATATGAGTGTGGGAAGGTTTAATCCCAGCAAAATTTTTCCACTCCGCCCGGGAATCGAACCCGGTCTCTCTCGGTTATGAGCCGAGTGTGCTAACCACTGCACCACGAAGCCCCCCCCCCCCCCGATTATCAGAAAGGTTGTGGGAATATGCACATTAAAGGTACCAATACACAGCATTGGCGTTATGGGATGTAGTAAAAGGGTTCTTAAAAGGTGATGGGGACGTGGTAACTAGGTAGTAGAAACGTACCTATGATCCACAGAACGTTGCAATATTATTATTATTATTATTATTATTATTATTATTATTATTATTATTATTATTATTATCATGTATGCCCTGTGTGTGTACTATAACTTGTCTGAATTATCCCCCTCATCCAGAATTAAGATGCATTTTAACAATGTTATTATTATTATTATTATTATTATTATTATTATTATTATTATTATTATTATTATTATTATTATTATCATGTATGCCATATGTGTGTAATATAACTTGTCTGAATCCCTCTCATCCAGAATTAAGATGTATTTTTAGAGTGTAATTCAAAATTTATTGTGTTCATGTAATGGTTTAACTATTCAGACTGGATTAAGTTTGGATTTAACACAAACGAAAAATAATCGACCTGCATTAAGCTAATATAAGATTTTGGCATGTTAGTTTCTCACTAGATATCAATAAAAATCATAAAATCCCACTAATTTTAACTATTCCTTATATAAAGACTATCGCGGTGGTAGTTTAATTCTTTATCTTGACGCCCGGAAAAACGCGGGAAAGGGGGGAGGGGATGCAGATGTATCCCGCCGAATACCATTCCACAGCTTTCACAGAGTTTTTCTGCATTGTTAGCTCGTGGTGAAGAACACTCATGGACGGAAGGAGAGATGAAACGTCTCCCACAATGTTTAATCAAAGAGTCATTTCCACGGCGGTCACTGTCGACGCACGACCAACACGATCCACTAAACGACTTTCGTCTCCCACACTGTTTACACAAAGCATTGCTTCTCATTCTCACGAGAAATGTACCATCATCCCGCAACAGAGACGAGTCAACACCGTGACGTTAAGCCATTCCCCACCAGGGTTCAGCTTTGTTCGCCTAACGCGGGAGAGTGGGAGATACCTAACACATCTGCTAGAGGAGGGTGGGGGTGAAGGGCGGAAGCAGGTGTGTAGCGAATTTTACGTAACGACTTTCCCATCATCGCCATCTTCCATAGTATATTTTCAACTGTGACAGTGTTTGCACGTGCTACCATAAGCCAACTCCCCGTCATTCATATAATTTATTTTTCTTCCTTTCTAGTTGTCCTTTTTAATATTCGTCTTCTCTCTCTCTCTCTCTCTCTCTTACTCACCTCTTTTTCTTTCTCTATATAAATTCCTCTCTCTCTCTCTCTCTCTCTCTCTCTCTCTCTCTCTCGATTTTGGCATGTTAGTTTCTCACTAGATATCAATAAAAATCATAAAATCCTATTCATTTTAACTATTCCTTATATAAAGACTATCGCGGTGGTAGTTTAATTCTTTATCTTGACGCCCGGAAAAACGCGGGAAAGGGGGGAGGGGATGCAGATGTATCCCGCCGAATACCATTCCACAGCTTTCACAGTTTTTTTCTGCATTGTTAGCTCGTGGTGAAGAACACTCATGGACGGAAGGAGAGATGTGAAACGTCTCCCACAATGTTTAATCAAAGAGTCATTTCCACGGCGGTCACTGTCGACGCACGACCAACACGATCCACTAAACGACTTTCGTCTCCCACACTGTTTACACAAAGCATTGCTTCTCATTCTCACGAGAAATGTACCATCATCCCGCAACAGAGACGAGTCAACACCGTGACGTTAAGCCGTTCCCCACCAGGGCTCAGCTTTGTTCGCCTAACGCGGGAGAGTGGGAGATACCTAACACATCTGCTAGAGGAGGGTGGGGGTGGGGGGGGGGGGGTTGAAGGGCGGAAGCAGGTGTGTAGCGAATTTCACGTAACGACTTTCCCATCATCGCCATCTTCCATAGTATATTTTCAACTGTGACTCCCCGTCATTCATATAATTTCTCTTTCTTCCTTTCTCTTTGTCCTTTTTCATCTTCGTCTTTTCTCTCTCTCTCTCTCTCTCTCTCTCTCTCTCTCTCTCTCTCTCTCTCTCTCTCTCTCTCTCTCTCTCTCTCTCTCTCTCTCTCTCTCTCTCTCTCTCTCTCTCTCTCTCTCTCTCTCTCTCTCTCTCTCTCTCTCTCTCCTCTCTCTCTCCTCTCTCTCTCTCTCTCTCTCTCTCTCTCCTCTCTCTCTCTCTCTCTCTCTTTGTCTCTCTCTCTCTCTCTCTTCTCTCTCTCTCTCTCTCTCTCTCTCTCTCTCTCTCTCTCTCTCTCTCTCTCTCTCTCTCTCTCTCTCTCTCCTCTCTCTCTCTCTCTATCTCTCTCTCTCTCTCTCTCTCTCTCTCTATCTCTCTCTCTCTCTCTCTCTCTTTCTCTTCTCTTTCTCCCTCCTTTCTTCTCTTCCTTTCTTTTCTCCTCTCTTCCTCTCCTTTTCTCCTCTCTTCTCCTTTTCTCCTTTTTTCTCTCTCTCGCTTTCTCTTACTTTCTTTCTCTCTCTCTTTTATCCTCTCTTTCTCCTTTTCTTCTCTTTCTCCTTTTCTTTCTCTTCCTCTCCTTTTCTCCTCTTTTCTCTCTCCTTTTCTTAACATAACTTTGTGTTTTTTGTGTATTAAATAAAATTATAAAATGATTCTGGTTTATTTCTGTATCCTCGTTACTTGTTAAGTATAGCATCTCAGCATTTTTATTTATTTATTTATTTATTTTTTTTTTTTTTTATGTCGTTGCCTGTTGCACCGGTAGACATCTTCCTGGTGTGTCCTGATGGTCGCTGCATCCCGTTCTGGCGCAGGCGAGTGTTTATAGCAGCACCATCTTGCATTGGTTCTTGATTCACTTGGACGGCTTGATGGATAGTGTTCAGAACACCATGTGGATAGTTTTAAACCCCTCGACGGTGACTGAAAAATCCGAGTGGTATCCTGGGGATTCGAACCCGCGTCGTCCACCACGCGGCGAATGTGAACCCAGTACGCTACCAGTTCGGTCACCGCATACCCTACACCCTACACGCTCCCTCTTAGACAGAACGAGGCATGGCGCAGCCCATGTCTCGCCGCTCCCGGACTCGTCACCTCCCACCAACCGCACCATAGCACATCCCTCGCTCCCTCCCCATAGCATGTCACTGCCGATCCTCTCTGTCCCGCCCCACGCTCCCTTGCCCCGCCAAAACAAGCCGGTATGACAGCCTGCCACTACGGCTGATTTTCCGCCTCCGCCCCACGCTCCCTTGCCCCGCCAAAACAAGCCGGTATGACAGCCTGCCACTACGGCTGATTATTCCGCCCCGCCCCACACCCCATTGCCCCGCCAAAACAAGCCGCTATGGCGCAGGATACTACGGATGTCCTTCCGCCCCCCCACCCACGTGTTTTTCCGCCCCGCCCCACGCTCCCTTGCCCCGCCAAAACAAGCCGGTATGGCGCAGGATACTACGGATGTCCTTCCGCCCTCCGCCCCACGTGTTTTTCCGCCCCGCCCCACGCTCCCTTGCCCCGCCAAAACAAGCCGATATAATAGCCTGCCACTACGGCTGATTATTCCGCCCCGCCCCACGCGCCATTGCCCCGCCAAAACAAGCCAGTATGGCAATATTATAACTACTCACGTAGCTCCAACAATCTATGTTTTCACCCTGAAAGGAAGGCTAATTCTTGCTATCATGGTAATTTTCTTTATTTAATCGAATGGTTTTTGTTTTAAGCTTTTCATTAACACATAAAATGCTGAAATCCACTAATAAATAGCAAAGCTACAAGCAATTTAGAAAACTTCTTTAAACGTGATTTTCTCATAACTAAAAAAATGGCAGATCGCCCCTTTTATACTATACGCCTCAATTTAGATTCATAAATGTAAATAATACTAATGACTCGAGTAAGTTAAGTAATAATTCCCTTTCATGAAGAAAACATTTATGTTTTTATTGACAGATGCCCTTCATTTATTCCCCATTTATTCGTACTTATCACTACACTACCTCAGATAGTGTAGTGATAAGTAGGAAACAGAGTGGGAAAAAAATAATTGTATATCTCTCATTTACATTTTACTTCGTGAGCTTCTAGAAGTTGTCACTTCAGTCTTTCATAACTGATTGAGTTGAGTCAAGAACAGTGAAGGAGAAGTTGTCTACCTCCTTCACTGTTATTGATTCAATCAGTTATGGAAGAATAACAACAGATATATATGCAACTATGATTGTATCTTAATTGTTTTTAACAAATAAACAAAAAATTGAAAATATTAAATTACAAATTGAAATACAAGTAAAAAAATTCCCCTCACTCTTGCTGGGTCTTCACCATCTCCTTGATGTGGTGTACGTTGCCCTTCATGAACACCGACCTCTTAAAGTTGACATCTGACAGGGAGGCTCTCTTGGCCTTCATGATGTCTTTTCCTATGGGGAAGAAGCGCTCAACTGCAGCACTGAATGGGATGGGGGTGTTATACTTGGTGAACAGGTCAATCAAGACCTGCTCACCTACGAAGGCGAAGTCACCCAGGCCCTCCTTCGAGCTGGCCTCCAGCCAGGCCTGTTGTGGTGTATATATGTGTATAATTATAAGTATTATTCAATTGTCGTGCCCTATGTGTGCTCCGTACTTTTTGCGCGCTGCCTTGTCTTCCCGCTGCCTGCAGCGTCCACTGACGTCCAGCAACGAATCAGGGTTGCCAACTGGCGTTTCTCACTGCCAAATTTAACCATTTTTGGCAGTAAAACGTGTGTTTGGCGATGAAAAACGACAATTTGGCATTTTGGCATTAAAAATTTATAAATTGGCAGTCAAGAAACCGAATGATGCAATTTAGGTTAGTATCGCGTAATGAAATATTATTCTCGGCAAACAACCAATCCCATGCCTTCGATACGTGTACAGTACGCGTACGGCTGTGGTATTCTCGGGCTCTCGCAAGTCGCAACCCCGTCAGTAGTCAGTACTATACTGACGTACAACCCTAATAGTATCGGGAAAGTATTGCAAGGACTTAGAAATCACTGGAGACATGCTGCAAAAGGCCTAAATGCACCCCCGGAAGGCAACGATACTCTTACGCCAGGGGGTATATTTTCATGTGTATGTGTGTTACTTGTGTGGGGGTGCTAGTTTGGGGCGCGGAGGGCTGGTGATGGCCGGCGGCGTGGGGTGCATCGCGGCGGCCCGGCCGGGAGCGGCCGGCGGCGCCGCGGGGCAGAGAGAGTCCAGCTTCCAGAGACGAGAGACATGCGCCGCTGCCTGTGTGTGCTCTGTCCGCTTTTGGGAGCCCTATGCTGTTTTTGCCCCCCTCTGTGTACTGGGAGTTACTGTGCCTTGTATACCAGTGTTCTGTACGTGTTGGAGCTGTTAAGTAAAGTAGAAAACCCGCTCTGTGAACCTCTTTGCCCTGCCTTGCCCGCTCATGGTGTGTTGGCGGCCCTGTGGTGTGCCGGCGTGGTGTGTCTTGCTGTTCTGGGGTGTTCACGGCCCATGTGTGGTAGTCTGGGGTTAAGGCACACCGCCTGCTCGTGCTTGGAGTGTGGTGTGCGGGCCGGTGGTGTAACATTTGGTGTCAGGAGTGGGATTAGTGAACAGTGAACAGTGAATTGCGCCGTGTCGTCATGGCGTCCCCCAATGGCCACCGTGAGGAAGACGAGGAAGCGGGCAAGGCCGAGGCTGACGCGGGTGAGGTGAAGCCGAGCCAGAACGACTTGTTCGCTGCCATGCTGGCCGGTATGAGGCTGGAATTGGATCTGAGGGCAGACGAGAGGGCACGCGAGCAGACTAAGTGGGCGGACGAGAGGGCAGATGAGAGGGCACGCGAGCAGGCTCGCCATCTTGCCGAGGTTCTCCAGAGCAGTCTCTCGTCTCTGAAAGTGGAAACGCAGCCGTACACGGACCGGGCCTGCGACAGCGTGAGGAGTGAACGGCTGGAGGAGGTGCAGCAGACCCTGGAAGGCGAGGCTCAGGGCCTGAGGGAGGAGGTGGAGGCGGAGAGGCGGCAGCGAGAGGTGGCAACGCCGCACGCGGAGGAAGAAGGCTCAGTTTTGGCGGGAGACGCAGGGGCGGCGGGGCTGTTGGGGCCTATCTGAGGCCCCTGGCAAGGACCCCTGGAGCCTGGTAGCGTCGTGGCGGAGCTGGTGGAGGCTGCCGGAGGCTGGGGAGCCGTCGGAGCCGCTCCCTTGGGTCCAGCTGGTGCTGGAGTCGGACCCATTCACCCCGCCTCGTGGCCTCTCTCACCGCCTCCCTCTCCACCATGCCGGCCGGCTTGCAGCCCACGTGGTCCGCCTCTCCCCTCTGCGGCCCCTCAGTCTCCCGGCGCTCAGGGAGGCCAGCGGAGCACGACGGGAAGCTGGCATGGGAGGCCCAGTTTGAAATGCCAGCTGCTGCCCAGGGCTGGGGCGAGGCTGAGGAGGCGCAACTGTCGGCAACACCGCTGCGGGGCTCAGTGAACGAGCCAGGCCGCTTGGTGGTGGGCGCCGAGAGGACCTTGGGGCGGCCTGACATGCTGGTCGCCACACAACTCCAGGACGGGCCATAGAGGCTGTGTGGCGTCACGGGGCACTGCGTGCAGTACAAGGGCCCAGTGGAGGTTCGTATCGGCGTGGGCAGCGCTGTGGAGCGCCGGCCGGTGGACGTCGCCGATCGAGACGAGCCGTGTCTGCTAGGCCTCGACTACCTGATGCAGAGCGAGGCCTGTTCCGACCTTGGACAGGAGCTGGAGAGGCTGCGCGGACAGGCACCTTTGCTTTCGGAGGTCGGCTGTGCAGAGGTACTCGCGGCGGAGCGACTGCACCTTGCCCCGGGGACGGAGACCAGGGTCCTGTGTTGCCGGTCGGGCGCGATGCCAGCGGAAGGCACGGTGGAGTCCACGGAGGGCCTGCAGCTGGCTGATGGTGTGGCAGCCGGACAGAGTCTCGAAGGAGCGGGGGAGGAGTCAGTCACAGTGCTGGTGGCTAACTCCTCCGACGAGGCTCGGGAAGTACCCACTGGTGCCAAGGTGGGCACCTGTGAGGAGGTGGAACGACAAGAGGAGGTGTCGGGGAGCGCGGAGTCGGCCGCTGTGAGGCCGCTGCCCGACTTCCTGGAGGATTTGGCGCACCGGAGCGCCGCTCACCTGACGGAGGCGCAGACGGAGGTGTGCCACACCCTGGCTCAGTGCGCGGACGTGTTCAGCTGGGGTGGTTTGGACCTGGGCCGCACGGAGATGGTGAAGCGCAGCGTCAGCGCGGGGAATAGTGGGCCCACCAAGAGCCCGCCTCGACGTGTCGCGCCGGCCAGGCGGGAGGAAATGCAGCGCGCCGTCGACGAGCTGGCGGGGCAGGGAGTGATGGAGCGGACAGACAGTCCGTGGCCCTCAGCGGTAGTCCGGGTTGAGGAGAATGACGGCACGCAGCGATTCTGTGTGGACTGCCGGGCGCTGAGAGATAAGACTGCCGAGGACTCTCACCCCCTGCCGTGGACCGACGACGCGCTGGCGAGGGCCTTGGAGTTCGGGGCCTTCTTGACGACGACCAGCGGCCTAGGGGCGGCCGTCCCGCCCTGCCATGACCTCCGGGGCCGGATGGTGAAGGTGAAGATGAAGGCAGCCTCGAGGAAGGCGAGCCCGGGGGAACGAAAGACTCGTTACCTCGACCGGCTGAGCCCCGACGCCCTCCAGCCTCGCTGCAAGGACTGTGGCCAGTCTGGCCACCGCTCGAGCGCATGCCCCAGGCCCAGGGACGCGGCGCGGGCGGGAGATGTGGACGGGCTGGAGAAGGGAGCCGACTTCCAGCCGTCTCTCGCCCCCGAGCCCCGCCTTGTGTAAGCTGCCACCGCCTGACCAGCGCGTTGCTAGTGGGAGGATCAGCGGATGTAGCCACGACGCGTGATAGTGGACACCGGGGCTGAGGAGTCATCGGTGCGGCCTGACACGGAGTAGTGTGTGCTGCTCGAGAGGCCAGTGGAGGCTCATATCGGCGTGGGCAGCGCTGTGGAGCGCCGGCCGGTGGACGTCGCCGATCGAGACGAGCCGTGCTTGATGGGCCTCGACTACCTGACGCAGGCCAGTAAGGTTTGTGGTGACCTCGGACGGGAGCTGGAGACGGTGACCGGAGAGGTGCCCTTTGCTTCCAGGAGGTTTTCGAGCTTGGCTGCGTTGGGAGGTAGTCACAGCCGGGCTAGGGCACCTTGCCCCGAGGGTGGAGGCCAGGAGCCGGTGTCGACTGTCCCGAGCGTTTCGTGGAGCGGATGGCGTGGAAGAGCCCACTGAGGACTGGCGGCTGGTGGACGGCGTGACTGACAGGCGGAGCCCCTTGGGGGCGCGAGAGGAGACTGTGGAGGACGTGGTGGAGGACTGATTTATGTGTATTTCATGTATTTTTGTGTGTTGCGTGTTGGGGCAGTCGGGTCGACTGCTTCGTTAAGGGGGGGATAGTGTTACGCCAAGGGGTATATTTTCATGTGTATGTGTGTTACTTGTGTGGGGGGTGCTAATTTGGGGCGCGGAGTGCTGGTGATGGCCGGCGGCGCCGCGGGGGAAAGAGAGCCCAGCTGCGAGAGACGAGAAACGTGCGCCGCTGCCTGTGTGTGCCCTACCCGCTTTTGTGAGCCCTGTGCTGTGTCTGCCCCCCCTCTGAGTACTGGACGTTACTGTGCCTTGTAAACCAGTGTTTTGTTCGTGCTGGAGCTGTTAAGTAAAGTAGAAAACCTGCACTTTGAGCCTCCTTGCCCTGCCTTGCCCGCTCGTGGTGTGTTGGCGGCCCTGTGGTGTGCCGGCGCGGTGTGTCTTGCTGTTCTGGGGTGTTGACGGCCCATGTGTGGTGGTCTGGGGTTGAGGCACACCGCCTGCTCGTGCTTGGAGTGTGGTGTGCGGGCCGGTGGTGTAATAATACTGTCTTCGATGATTTATACTAGTCTACTTAATTAAGGTAAGTTTAACTATTGGAATTAGTTCAATTTTACATCGAACTATAAATATCATGTGTGCTGTGTAGTTTTTTTTTTTTTTTGCCTGGGTACTCAAATTATCATTTTTATCTTGAAAATATGCGAGGAAAGTCTATTAACAGATATGGGTGGGGGCGTGAAGTGTAGGTCCAGTTCGCAAAGGGGGCGTGGTAGTGAAAAGGATAGGAGCAACTGCTTTATACGTATGAAATATTAGGATTTGTAAAATTTTGGCATTGAAATTCTTAGTCTAGCAGTAAATCTGAACAAATTTGGCAACAGTACACTCACGAGACTTGGCAACCCTGCAACGAGTCACGGAGTCAGTGGGAGCTAGACCTTCATACTGACAGGATGTCGTTGCTCGCACCCTCGCCGCTCCCTGTACTTCAATAAACTTAAGGAGTAAGAGCTAGGCCTATCCTTCCACCTGCGTCGCCACTATTACACTTGATGGCAACCACCACTTCATTTGGTAGCAACGGTGCTTATCTATGCTTCTCTGAAGAACTGGGTGGTGTACCGCATCGCTCCAGCCTGTCCCCGCCGGCCCCGTGCGCTCCCCGGGACGCCATTACCAGCCCGACCCCGCTACAGCGCGCTTCTGCCGTGGCTGCTCAACTACTGCTTACAAGCCCCTGGCTGCCTTCCCCTATGCCTCTGCTATGAGTCTCCTGTCCGCCGTTAGCACGCCTGCGGTCTCTGAGTCCCCGGTCAAGCCCTACACACAACGTGCCACGCTGCACCCCGGCCCCTCATGTTCGCCCACTTCAAGACTCCCCTGGCCCACGTTTTCAGCCCCAGCGCCACATCACCCTGTGAGTTCTACTTCCTGCTGTGTGCTGAGCATCTCTGCTGCTGACCAGGCACCTGCCACGGTCTACAGGCACCCCGTGTGATCCCCAGGAAGTTTGTGTGCTTCGGTTAGCCTGCCGCCCTGTTGCCTGGGTGCTGATAACCTCTATACACCTGCTGTAAGTACTTTACGCGTGTTTTTTTCGGCTTGAAGCGCCCCTAGCAGTGCCTTACCGTTTCGTACGGGTTGTGATTTTTTTTTCTGTGAGCCCTCATGGTTCTCTCCCAAGCTTACCCGCCAAGTTTGAAAAGCGCGCGCGACGTTTCTCGTCTCCCATTGGCCGATTCAATAAATGCTTCGGCTTCTCTGCTTTGATTGGCGGCGGCAGCACAGCCCGAGGCTCTCATTGGCCCACACCCCCACGCGTTGCCACAGCGAGTCATCTGATTGGCTTCTGCGCGCGGCGACCATTACAAGTGTTCACTATAGTCTGTTCACTTAAGGGAGGTTTCTACCCCCACCTTTTACATGTTAACGGATAGGTCTATTTCTCTTTCATTTTTTCAGTGACGGTCATGGTTTTCGAATATGTTATATTTCAATGCATTTCTAATAAGATCCCGAGGGCAGATTTATTATTTAGGTTATTGATTTTCTTTATCTGAATTTTAAAAAAAGTAACTAAGAAGAATAAAACAAAATTAACAAAAAAATATATAAAAAAATAATAGACAAAAAAGGCCCTCGACAAGCTGTTGCAAACTTCTTGATCTTTAAAATGCACTTTGTTTCATGAAAATCGGTTCATAAATAGGGACAAAATAGCATTTTTAGTTTGAAAAACTGCTTTTTTTCAGGAGAGCTAAAAAAAGAAAAAGTTTCCAATTTCTTTAATAACTCTATTTCTTTTTGCTATACAACTATGAATTTTGGTATGGAAGTACTTCTGGGCACACCTGATCATATGTAAGTAAATCAATATCATACAGTGTTTCTAACCTAATGAGCCTTTACCGGTACATAAGGCACCTCACTACTGGGGGTTCTCGGAAAAGCAGTTTCATCATCAAGGGGTGTTTTTGTACCAGTGGTGGGCTCCTTCCCTTCACTCAACTGCTAATCCAACCCAATACAACACTAAAACTCTCCTGGAGCATAGTTGTCATCAGTTGCTTCCCTCTTGCGCTTCTTCGGTGTGGAGATTTGTGCTTTATCTGCATAGCTTTGTCACCTATAACATCTCTTATAAGTGACATTCTCTTCTCTAGAGTACTTGTATCTCCTTCAAGGACTTCAACTGAAGTGCTTGGCAGGAGAATATCATCAGAGGTACTCACATTAGCAGAGCTTGATGTAGAGGGCTGATCTTCAAGGTGTTTTCTCTCAACCCACTCCTTATGAGACTTCTGAAGCCTCACCAGACTTTTCTTTCTCCTTCCCATCCTCGAAAATATAGGTAGAGAGCAGAAAAACACAGTAAATGTCCTTCACAAGCTTGTAAACAAACTCCTTATCAGCTTCTGTGGCTTCCCCTTCCTCTTCACAGGTCACAATCCCGTTCTCTCAAAGGGATAGCTTTGAGAAAACGTATGTAAAGGAGGTGAGACTAAAATAAACTATTTTTTTTTGCGTAATTTTCGAGAAAAATTACTGTATTCACGATTTTTAAAGGTATTTGACAGATCTGACAGCTGGGCAGCCTTTTAAACTGACAGTTGGGACCTTTAAACTGTCACGCGGCCTTTAAACATTGCTGGGAATTAAAGGCCGGTCATATTAGCCTCCAATAAGCGAATAAAAAAAAATTTATATATTTTTTAAATTATTCGGGTAAAATGTTTCTTAATGCATTGAACAGAGATATTTATAGCAACATTTCACTCGCCCCAACCATCACGGCGCTCGAGACATCTTGTATGATGATGTTAAAAAAATGAGTGTCGCGCGCGCCATGATGGTTGGGGCGAGTGACATGTTGCTATAAATAACTCTGTGTTTTCAATATGTGGAGCTTCATCTACATTCTGATCACACTATCGTGTTCATGAGAGATTTTCCTACGTCATGTAATAATATATTTCTGCAGTCAATGAACAACTGTTTAAAATAGTGAGCATAATTAAAACATGTTATAAACATTTTTTTAACATCTTCACAGTTCAACTCATCGTAATACCATTTTCTTTTTTGTTTTGTCGAGTTTTTACAATACATCTTGATTCTACAGTCACTGCTGAGTCTGATGGTGTAAACCAAAACTGGCTAGCTCGTATATGAGGTGAGCTAGGACATATAATAAAGAAACATGTCTCACTCGAGCATGCAAGATGTGGTCCGACATGAGTGTTAGCGGGAGAGCGGAGCAGCCAATCAGCTGCAAGCTTACTAACCTGCCTAGGCGCCAGGAATCTAGCTTAACCCGAGAACGTCGGCAGACCCTTTTCAGGGCTTTCACAAGTCGTGGCTGTGGTACGGTGGACCCTAAAAAGGGCTCGCCATAAAACACCTAATTCGAGCTAATTGTAGGCGGTGGTGGCATAGCGCAACCCACCATGAATGCCCTAGGTCATTGTGGTGGGTGAGTGATCTTGAGGTGGGCTTTTTTGTCATAGGTTGTGCTGTAAGGTCATGGCATAGTGAATTAGCTATCCATACAGTAATCACTTGTCAGATTATCTATAGTAGAGAACAAGCGACTCTCGGCTACATTCCACGCGTCACGAGACTGTTTGTTTTGTAACAAACACCACCCATAAAGAATGGCGTTTGAGTAAAAGTAAATATTTATTAACGGCTTTATGGTTATGAGAGGAGTACTCTGATGTACGTTCCATGTTGTTTTCTTAGTCTCAAAATGCAGTGTAATTTTGTCGTTTCTCGGCCACTTATCGGCTTTCCCATAGACGAAGCCCACGGGTTAAGTGAACAGACTATAGTGTTAACATACACAAACACTTAAAACTAGACACATTCCCAATTGTCTTAAACATTATTTACTGTGTAATTTATTTTTCTTGTGGTCTAATGATTTTATTTTTCTTAATTCGTGTGCACGCCTGTGTACACATCACACTGCGTGACTTTGAACTTCAGCCCCTCTGATCAGCTGTTTCCTCCCCTTCTCAGCTGTTTCCTCCCCCTCCCCGCCACCCACACGCCCATTCCCCGTGTTTATCGTGTTCTCCACGTTATTTCCCCAAACCAGTGTGTTATTTTCTGCTTTATTTCTTGTGTACATTTACCAATTTTATTTGTACCGGTAGATAATTGTGTGTATTCACTGCTAAGCCACGTGTTAGCAAAATCACGCTTCTTACCACGGCCTATTGTTTGTCATTCTTCGGTCGTGAGTGTATTTTTTTATTTCATTATTTTATGTTTACCTGTGTATTACCTGTGTAGTTACTTGCAACTTTGTCATTTCTGTGTCAATCTTAGATCAGGTTAAAGTAACCTTGTCATGCTAATCACAGTTGGTTGCTGAACATATGTTTATTACAATTACATTGGCTTGCTCTCGTTGGTTTGCACATTGATTTTCTTTTTTTTTGGTATTTTCAACTTTGTAACGAGTTAATATTTGTGCTAATCCCCTTTTGTAATTCATTGACTGTACTAGCCTCACATTCATTGAAAGCCTACTTGCCAATGCCATTGTGTGATTTTGTAATCACTAGTAGACTATTTCTTTTCACTAATTTACTTGTGTAATAATTTATACTATTGTGTGAGTATTTACCCATTTGCCTTCCAGCTGAGGTAACTCCACTTGACTCATAATTGTGCTGTTATTTTATTTTTCATGTTTACTTTATTTACTAATTCAGCTCTTGCATAGCTTTGCTCCCTTTGCTATTACGATCAAGTCGTCATTTGCAAGCTAGCAGACTTCAGTCTGTCAACTTGCCTGAAACTCCTACTTCCTCCTCCTCTACTTCTACTATTAAATTGCTACACCAGACCCCTTCTGTCAAACTTTTCTCTGGTGAGGATCGTTCTTTCTCCGCACTTACTTTTCTAAACCAATGCGAAGATGCCATGGTTAACAGCTATGTTACCTCTGGGCCCGGATCCACAAAGGCTTAGTTCGTAGTTTTGGGCCCTTAGTGCGTAGTTTTGAGAACATCGAGATTCACAAAGCTAACTACAAACTAATCGATGACGTCACGGGTTAGCGCGCGGATCTACAAACGTTTACCGCGCTCTGTGTGACGTTAAATTTGTTGTTAAATAACTACTGCCTCGGAGCTGACGGTAACGCTAACAATATTATCAGATTTACGTATAAATGCTTATAAATCGCGTTTTTCAACTTGAAATATAACTTTGCGAGTAGAGGAGGCCCATTTCTTTATAAAATGTTGAGATATGCACCCTTTGAGAGGTATATGATAAGTGTGGGCGGTATGGCAACACCCGGCCGGGGGATTGCCAGACCTCCCTCCTCTGCCTGCCGTGGAGGATGGCTTGGCGACGAGGAAAAGTTGCCGAACTTTATGTAATTTCTGATTTACTAGGGAGAATTTTGCGTTTTCCTTTCTTCATGTAGATACAGAAAGCGTTCATTTACCCATACATGTCAACAGAACGATCTTACAATATATAATAGCGAAGAAATCCGAGGCATATAGATGCCCAGACTCAATTCTGCCCGAGGCTCAATTTTATCGATGACAGGGGCCTATATGTTTCCTTCCCCTGTCATTATTAATGAATCTTAGGTGTCGCAACTTGGTGTGAACATGCCCTAAGTATTCACCTGTGGAAATATATTGATGTATATGTGATTGGTATCCTATTTTCTGAGAAAAATGAATGTGCGATCATGGGTGTCGGAGTGCTGCTCTGGAGGATGGCTTGGCGACGAGGGAAAGCTGCCGAACTTTAAGTACTTTCTTATTTAATGAGGCAAATTTTGACATGGTCTTTGTCATCATAATAAAGAATGATGATTATGCTAGTTCTAGACGCCATATCAGTCAAAAAGAACCCCACATACACGAGCTTGAGCTAAGATAACAGAGGCATGTGGATGTCCGGGCTTAATTTTGCCCGTGACACCGCCCCCATCCGTGGAGGGACCATGGACCTTTGTCGGGTGACAGCTATCCCATGAGTTGGGCTGCAGATATGGCAAGACAGTCTTAATTTTCCCTATTCCTTCCTTCCGTCCTTCGTTCTGTCTGCCTCGATATCTGTCCCATATTTCTATTTGCTTTCTTCCTGCCTCAATCTCCTCCGTATCTTCTTTTTCTTCATCTTAAGCATGTTCGTAGGTAACAAGACATCGAACAGCAGAGCTACTTTGACGTAAATGTGCAGCAAACAACGAAATAATTGAATTCGTAGATTACGATTTAGTACAGTTTGCCTTGAAAGGAAGAAAAATGGGAAAAGAGAATGGGTTTCTTGAACCAGCAGCTGGAGGGGGCTCCCTAGGATTGGCTGACGGTTCTGTAAACGTGCTTGCGATTCGCTGCAAGGCCAATGACGTCATCAACCAATCAGCGGCCTCGCTGACTTAGCGCGCCTCTAACTACAATCTAAGGTTTGCTTCGTGAATCTGACGCTAACGTCGGTAGCTAAATCAATAGTGCGTAGTTATGTTAGTTCGTAGTTATTGAGTCTGTTTGTGAATTCGGGCCCTGATGCTGACAAGATCTCTTTTGTTAGATCACTCATTGCTCCTGATTCCCTTGCTTGCGACCTTATGGGTGCTGCGTCTTTCAGTGCTAAACTCATTGACTATAAGTATTCTACATAAAAAAAATTGTCACCTCAAATTTTGCGCTTCAGTGTGATGGACTTTTAGGCATCTAGTCCCTTGTTTCCCATTCTATTGACATATTCCCTAAACGTCTTGCTATTTTTGCAGATGGGATCTTTCACCATGCTATGGACAACCCGAGCCCCCTTCTGAGCCAGACTGTCTCTGCCCTTGCGACTACGGCTCCTGACGACATCGCAGTACCCCCACAGGACCCGAGTGTGCCTATGGCCACTACAGTGCCTAGTGCCCCAGAGGAGAAACGTTCGACCTCTGCTCAGGACCTTGTTTCTGCTGTTGTTATTGGTGACCAGTACATAAGCCCCACTTCATGTGTCCGACTTTATGTTCGTTTACCGGACTTTGTTCCTATCGGCACCGAGGTATTGTCCTTACCTGACACTATGCGCATCCGCCGTCTAGCTTTAGAGTCCACACTCGCTACGGTGCGCCCTGATCATATCAGCGATGCCATACTCACAAATACTAAGGGTTCGCCAGTCACCCTAAAAAATGGTGTGCTTCTGGGCACGTACCAGATCCTCGACGAGCCCGTCTCGGAAGACCCACCTGTGCTTCCTGTTGCTAGTGTCACAGAGCACGCAACTACTGCATCCCAGACTGATGTTATTGCGGAACTTACGCCCCATGTCAGTGTTGTGGATTATTCTGAGACCAAGTCTCTTCTTTTGCAAACATTATCAAAAATCCGGCAAGCTATTGCTTTGCCCGGAGAACAACTTGGTGTGACCAACAGAGTCAGTCACCACATTGCACTGCAATCTGACGGTCATCCGTCTTATGTCCCTTCTTACCGTCTGCCACACAGCCAAAAAGAAGCTGTTCAGAGCGCGGTAGAGGACATGTTAGAGAAAGGAGTCATCCAAGAGTCCTACTCCCCTTGGAACTCACCTCTATTTCTTGTACCCAAAAAAGATTGCGGCTACCGACCCGTCATCGACTTCAGGAAAGTGAAAGCTCTGACGGTCCCTGACCGCTATCCACTTCCTGTCCTAGGTGAATTGCTTCAGTCTCTTGTAACGGGTAACACAGTGTTCACCAGCCTCGACCTCGTGTTTGGTTTCTGGCAAATACCCTTGGACAAAGCATCACGGGAGATTACTGCCCTCACAACTCCCACAGGTCATTACGAATGGTGTCGCCTGCCCATGGGCTTACGTACATCTTACCTTCCAGCATATGATTGATTCTCTTTTTGCTGGCATTATTCACAAAGGTCTCTTTGTATACCTTGATGACCTTATCATTGTCTCTAACGATATGAACTCTCATCTCCAGAAACTTGAAGTTGTTTTTAATAGACTTTCTGAAGCTGGCCTAAAGGTCAAGCTGTCTAAGTGCAACTTTCTGAAGTCTCGTACTCAGTTTTTGGGTCACCTTGTCGAGCCGGGTGATCGTGTTATACGGCAATACCTTCGCCGTGCATTGCTGCGTCACCGCAGTAATTTACATTTCGCTACTTGCTAAATTCTTGAAGTGAGAGTTTACGATACACCCTGAAAATGTTACATATGAGATGAGAAAAAAAAAATCGGACTTGCATCGAAATGAACAGCTCTGAGGGCGTGGTTGTCCCGTGTGGCCAAGGGAACAAAATTTTTTGTACATTCACACAAAATCTCGCTGCACTCAGTCACAAACGTTTTACAATAAATGCAATGTCCGGACCATCCCACTATCCGAACCATCATCGCTCTTCCCTACTCTGTCATTAAGCTTCCAACATTTAGACACTGGTGACCTTGTGTACTGTCCGTTACACACACACACACACACACACACACACACACACACACACACACACACACACACACACACACACACACACACACACACACACACACCACTCCGTGGCGCAACTGGTAGAGCGCTGCGCTGCCAGGGCGGCAGTTCGATCCCGCTCAGGCCGGATTCTTTCCGTTGACTAGGAGTGGTTACTGTCCCCCCTTGAGCAAGGGGGGTGGGGTGTGAGGCGTGTGAGGTCCTGGAAGTACCCAGAGACCGACGATAAAGAGCACTTGCTCATGTCGGGAGGGGTACCTGCTAGCGATTACGAGTCCAACACGTGATCAGGACGTGGTGGTGGTGAATTACACACACACACACACACACACACACACACACACACACTATGTGACACACACACACACACACATGTCGTAAGCCAAAATTGAACTCGCACCCTTTCAAAGCACCGAATCCACAGAGCCAGATTAGTTGGGAGGAATCTGACAATCGGTATACCAGTACTGCAGGTGCGAAACAGAGGAGTACTGCTTATCGATGCTGAGGTGGGTGTTCTTCTTCATCCAGCAATTGGTGGGCACAGCTGGGGACGAAGGAAAAAGGGAAGATGGTGAGAAGAGGGACATGGTAGGGGAGTGGGGAAACGTAAGGGGTAAAGAAAACTGAAAATGGTGTGGAATGTGTAAGGAAATACGAGTATAATAAGTAAAATGGGGAATGGGGAAACGAAAGAGGAAGGGTAGTAGAATACGTGTGAAGGAGGCGATGAGAGTAAGGCTAATGTGCAGAAAAAGAGAAAACTGATAAAAAAGGAAATATAAAGGCATAGACTTCTATGATAAAGGACAGGGTGATGTACAGGATGAGGTACCATTGCAATAAGAGTTTAAAGATAAGGAAACAATGCAAGAAAAAAAAAAAGGTGACTGGCTTAGAGGAGAATATAGGAAACCACCAGATAGATGAAGAAAGTTAACTTATACACATGCTTCAAAGGAATAGACTTCTAACTACACATCCTCAGAATTTGACCTAACTTTTAATATCACTATTCTAGGGAAGGATGGGATATGTTTGAATTTCTTTGCGTAACTTGCGTTTAAAGTAGCTTAATCTTGTTACGCGATGTGGCAGCCTATGACCACCTCTCCTCACGCCTTCACCTTGCTCACCCCACCCGATCCATGCAGCCCTGTCTCACCCTGTCCCGCTATAATCCACCTTACCATGTCCTTCGTTGTATTCCGCCCCGTCCCTCCATGTGCCATCCTACCAATCCCTGTTCATCCCACCACGACAACTTTCACCCTCTGTATACCTCTTGCCCTCTTCACCTTATACTATATCCATGTTGAAACCCCATGAAGTTCCACGCAGCTCATGTCCGTTGCACCCTATCTCTCTACCTCTCACACTACTACTATCCCTTCCATTTTTTCCCCCATCCTATCCTTTTTTTTTTTTTTTTTACGTCGCGGCCTACTGCGCCGGTAGGCTTCTTCCCGGTGGGGCCTGATGGTCGGCCCGAGGCTTCTTCCCGGTGGGGCCTGATGTTCGCCCAAGGCTTCTTCCCGGTGGGGCCTGATGGTTGGCCAAGCCCGTTCTGGCGCAGGCGAGTGTTTATAGTGGCGCCATCTTGCATTGGCTCATGCTGCCCTCCCGGAGCTCATCTTTAATCCTAGAATCTAGAGTCCGGGTTAATAGGTGGTCTTCTGGACAGCATGTGAGTAGTTTTAAGCCACTTGGCGGCAGCTGAAAAATCCCAGCTTGGTGGCACCGGGCGGGGATTGAACTCGCGTCCTCCTGAACGCGGCGCCGTCACTCTGTCGATTCAGCCACCGCCTACCCTTCGTTCTATCTTACTCTGACCAGTTCATCATCGGTTCCACATCATTTACCCTGTCTCCACCCTGCCCTTCTCAATTCCACCCCCTCCATTTCCGTTCCACTCTACCCTTCCTGTATCACCTCCTCCCCTCCGTTCCATCATGTGCCGCCCAGTTTCAGGTTCTCCTTTTTGTTCCATTTTGACTCTCCCTGTACCAACTTGGCCCTCTCAGTTCCATCCTCTCCCTCTTCGTTCTACACTCCGCTTTTACCATCCTATTCTGTCTTGTTCCAATCTCCTCCCCACGTTCCATCCTGTATCGCCATGGTCTACCTTCCCTCTGTACTTTCTATCCTACTTTTTTTTCCGTTCCACAGTGCCCTTCCCTATTCCCCTCCCCCCCCCCCCCCCCGCCCCCCCTTCCTCTCCTCGGTCACTCACTCTGGGAGTCTGCCTCGCCGAAACAGAGCATGCTGAGACAATTGTAGTCCGGGCAATGTAAAAATGCCGCCTTGTAGTCCATCACGTTGTTCTCGAAGCTCGAAATGTCCTCCCCAAAGAATTCTG
>NC_066519.1:8476229-8486446 GCF_024679095.1 Eriocheir sinensis
TTCAGAGAGCAAATTCGTGATATGCAAGTAAGTGGTGGAGGGGAAGTAAGAGCAGTGGCTGAGTAAAAGTTCATGGGAAACTATTAAAGGTAATTAAACTGGTGATGAATGTTAAGGCAAGAGGTTGGAAGAAACGAAAGAGTAGTTTATTTAACGGTAGAGTTAAACGCTATAGTACCTTGCAAGGGATTTAGGAGAAAGGAATAAATTTTATGGTGTGTTTTACCAGAGAATAGAATTGTGTGGAAGGAAAGGGTAGCAGTTCAAGGTTTCGTCAAGGGCCTTACCAAGGGTGGCGGCAGGCCCCTGTAGTAGTTCCAGCCCTGGTCGTCGATCAAGTTCGGGTCGTTGTCCAGGAAGGAGACCGTGGAGAGGAGCTGGCACTCGTTTTGCTCACCTGTGTGGGAGGGAGGAGTGGTAGTATTCGTGGCTGTCTTGGTGGTAAATTTTCTGTTGAGGCTAAGGAAGACAAAATGTTTAGTTTTAAACTAAAACAATGATAAAAATGCAAAATGCCATAATAAAAAAAAAGTGTTTATACTATTTTAGTGTTCTCCCAAAAGCTTCAGTGGTTTCTGGGTATTGTGGGGCATCGAGGTAGTGTAAAGCTGGCGTCACACTGGACCCAAATCTGGCGAGCACGAGCTCTTGCTGGTAGCTTTTGCTCGTGAGCAAGTCACTGTTGTCGTCATACTGACGAGGGGCGAGCGACGAGCAACATTGTAAACAAAGCCTCAACCATGGGGCCTACTACACCTACGCTTCGCATTACGGCTAAGTGTGCAGCTGTGACGGCATTACTTGCCGTTATTCAATGAGCTCAGAAGAAGAAAAGACGAGTCTGGGTTCGGTCATGGCTGAAGAGAAGGGAGGGAGACCCATGATGTGTACAACATCATAACAGCATAACTTTCTTCAGCGTAGACTTACAGAAATCTGGATGGCTGTGGTCCCATAACTCGGGATGGTCCCTGACTCTTGCTATCAAAGAATGTACAGTGAAGGAGGACAAGCGAACTTTTAAACGAGGAGAGGTGGCCATGGCAAGTGTTTATATCAGCTGGCCTGGGCGGTCTTGGTCTTGGTCATTAGAGCTCAAACATCGGTGACTGAAAATAAAGTAAAGGTGCCCAATTTCAAAAGAGCCAACTTCGAAGAAATCCGACGAAAACTAATAGATATGCAACTATCAGATGACGGCAATGTAGCGGACGCCTGGCTAATCTTTAAAAATCACTTACTCACTCAGCAGGACACATTTGTCCCCTTGTGCGAGAAGCGAATTAACACTAATAAAAGTCCACCTTGGTTTAATAGCGAAATTAAACAGTCAGTCAAGGAGAGAAAATTGTTTTACAGGTTAAAGAAAGAGCAAAGCACGCCCGAAAACATTAGACTTTACAATGATGCCAGGCGACGAATAAACAGATTAGTGCGTCAGGCAAAGCGTAGATATGAAGAAAATATTGCAGCCAACAGTAAAAATAATCCGAAATCCTTCTTCAATTACATAAACAACGGAAAGGCGATCAGAAGTGGAATTGGACCTTTAACGAACAGCGACGGTGCACTAGTGACTGTCAGCCAACACGTTGCAAACCTATTAAACAATTACTTTTCCTCGGTGTTTAATAATAACAGTCCTCCCACCACCACCACCAACACCAACACCAGTACTAATGTAAATCCCGAGCACGCATTGTCTAACTTTGAAATAAAACCCAATGAAGTCCTTAAAGCCCTCAAATCCCTTAAAACAAATAAAAGTCCTGGACCTGACAAAGTATATCCAACTCTGCTGAAAGAAACAAAGAGCGAAATACTCTCCTCCCTCACAACCGTATTCAATATGTCCTTGCGACAAGGCATCGTCCCTTCAGATTGGAAAAAGGCTAACGTGACACCGATTTTTAAGAAAGGAGACAAAAAAGTACCAGGTAATTACAGGCCCATTAGTCTAACTTCGGTTGTAGGTAAGCTACTTGAGGGCATAATTAGAGACAAAATTGTGAGTTACCTTGAAAGCCACTCATTAATTGGGGACTCACAACATGGCTTCCGAAACAAAAGATCCTGCCTATCAAACCTATTAACCTTTTATAACGACCTCTTCACTGTTTATGACGTAACCAAATCACTGGACGTAGTCTATCTTGATTTCCAGAAAGCGTTTGATAAAGTCCCGCATCATAAATTACTTTATAAATTAAAGCAAATAGGTATTGACGGTCAAGTAAACCAATGGATCGCGAATTGGTTGAGCAACAGACAACAAAGAGTGGTGATTGACGGATTTAACTTAGAGTGGGCGCCGGTCACTAGTGGCGTCCCTCAGGGCTCGGTTCTTGGCCCAGTACTCTTCATTATTTACATCAACGACGTGGATGTTGGACTCAATAACCGCATTAGTAAATTTGCAGACGACACAAAGATTGGTAACTCGGTTCTCACTGACGAAGACAGGCAAAGCCTCCAAGAGGATTTGCACAAAATTTCAGCTTGGTCGGATAGATGGGAGATGCCCTTTAACGTAGACAAGTGCCAGGTCCTTCAAGTTGGAACGAGGAATAAGAAGTTCGATTACGAATTGCGCGGCGTTAAACTCAAATGCGTTCAATGCGTCAAGGACTTGGGGGTCAAAATCGCGTCAAACCTCAAATTCTCACAGCAATGCATCGATGCAGCAAATAAAGCGAACAGAATGTTGGGCTTCATTAAAAGAAACTTTTTATTCAAGAATAAAGATGTAATACTCCCGCTCTACAACAGTTTAGTCAGACCCCACTTGGAATATGCGGTACAGTTTTGGTCTCCCCACCATGCAAAGGATATTGCTAAATTAGAAGGTGTTCAGCGTCGGGCAACGAAAATGATCCCTTCCTTGCGCAACAAATCCTACGAAGAAAGACTTTCTACCCTTAACATGTTCTCTCTTGAGAAACGTCGCCTCCGAGGAAAACTGATCGAATGTTTTAAAATACTTAATGGTTTCACGAATGTAGACAGATCAACATTTTTTATGATCGATGACACTTTGCGCACGAGGAACAATGGCGTTAAACTCAGATGTAGACAAGTAAATTCAGACTGCACCAAATTTTTCTTCACCAACGTTGTAGTGCGAGAATGGAATAAGCTTCCACCATCAGTGGTCCTGTGTAACACGATTGACTCCTTCAAAAATAAGCTCGACCGTCACTTCCTTGAACTTAATATCAACTAGAGCAGAAATGCAACGTTTTGGAGTCTTCTGATTAATGTAAAATCACTTAGGTTTAAGGACAGACCACCAAGTCTGGACCATGGGGTCTGTGTGGTCTGATTTTCTATGTAAATCTATGTAAATCAAAATAAAATCCAACACTACTTTTCTCAACATTATAAAATATTACAAACATTGTCAAACATAAAAGGAGTATGTGAATAAATTTTCTAATACCATTGGTATACGGATTCAATACACTAGGTAATATATATTATTCACATATTGGTGCACCAAAGAGCTCATTTGACTTCCTGCTTGCGGCTCGCCGAGCTGCTCTCCGTCCAAGCGGCGAGCTAAACGCAGGAGCAAAAGCTCGGGAGCTAGCAAGCCATCCCTCCAGCAAAAGCTGCCAGCAAAAGCTCGTGCTCGCCAGATTTGGTCCAGTGTGACGCCAGCTTAAGGCTGTGGTGTTGTTGACCAAAATGGTTTTATATTTTAATGTGCCTGTGTTGTGGTGATCGGTTTCAGGGGGCCCTGTGTACAGACATTTTGCCACTGAGCGGCGCGGAGTGTGTTTGGCAGAGTGGTGGAATACATAGTCATATTTTCATGCCAAATAGGTAACTGGAGAAACCTGGGGAAGGTAAACTGCGGATGTCACACTGGCAGTCTGTCCCTGAGTAATATATTTTTACTCACCATGGGTTTAAGGCCCAATGCGACGGACATCAGTACTGAGGCCACGCGCAGCTATAGCGTATGCCCCCAACTTTACCTTATCATAGCGCCTTCAGGCCTTCCCGAGAGTTTATGGCATTCGGATTGTGTCTGTGCCGCCTTGAGGGAATTTTTGCTAGTGACAGGTCTGAAGGTTCATCCTACTCCTCGATGCTGTGTGGACCTGTGGGAGGGTGTGCTGGACGATATAGACAGTGTTGGCCAGCACACTGATGCCCTCACGTTGCATCCTTATTTCTTTTACAGTAAACAAAGCATTTCAGGAAACTAACAATAACAGAAAACGCTGCTCCCACAAAAGGACAGAGGATCTCCAGAAATGGTAGTCGTGGTCGTGATCGGATGTGTTACTTCTTGTTCTACGCGGAAAGTGCTGCGTCGACATGGCTGTCATGGCCAAGGGCGTCAGCGATTTGTATTACGTTTGTGAGGATTTCATAGACGAGAAGTGGATTGGATGCTGTTTGTGTCCTAAATGGTGTCATATGAAGTGTGCTCATTTGTCTGAAATTAAGCATGATAACATACCTAAAATTAATTGGATTTGCACCCCATGCCTCCATAAAGCGTCTCTGGCTACCAAAATTGTGAAGAAATTGGATGAATTCAAGCAAGAATTATCTAAAGAAATATCTGTAGTTAAAGATGGGGTTGAATCAAGGGCTGAGAAGGTGCAGGAGGAGCTGGGATCAGTTGCTGACGCGTTTCGAGCAGACAAAGCAAATCTTAGTTGGGGTGAGGGGGCGAAGAGAGACAGGAAAGTCAAGAAGAATCTCCTAGCTGTGAAAGCTTCTACCTAGGAAAAGAAGGCAACAGATATGAAGGATGAAGTCTCCCTGGTATTCAATTAACTGATTCAAGATTCATAAATGGAGGTAATATTGCCGTGAACTTTGACAATGAGAACACTAGGGCTGCTAAAAAATTGTAGTCTGTTGAGCAAATTAGTACTAAGAGTGTTGTAAAGTTGAAACCAAAGATCATGATATGCAATGTACATTAAGAGGAGACCAAGGAAAAAATAAAGGAGACCATTTTATACCGCAATGAGTTCTTACACACAATTCAGGGTGTTGAGAATAAGATTGAGCTGATTTTTAGCAAGCCTGAAGCTAGCGGCACGATGCACTACATTTTGAGGTGTGACCCAACTTTGAGAGACCTGATTTACGAGAATCATGACAAGTTGAAATTAGAATATGGAATATACACGATGAGAGACAGATACCATTCAATTATATGTTACCATTGTCAGAGATATGGCCATCTTGAGGCCAAGTGTACTGCCAAGACCAATGGAAAAGCCCCAAAATGCTTCAGATGCTCTGGTGATCATAAGTCAAAGGAGTGCACCATGGCGGAGAACAAATGCATAAATTGTGTGAGGTACAAGAAGCCTGAAATCTACCATTTAGCGAATGACCAGTGTTGTGTAGTTCTTCAGACTGAAATTGAGAGAATTCGTAACATAACCGATCATGGCTATTAATTAAGTTTTTTTTATACTCAAAGACAAATTGTGTGTTGAATGTTCAGTGAGTTGGAAATAATTATTGCGAACTCAAACACGGCCAAGTGACTATAATGATGCCAAGTTTATTAAAAGGACATCTGTAGGCTATTCATGAAAGCAATCAAGACTCACTCGCTCACTATGACGTTTTGAATAAATGTGTCGAGAATTATTATCGAGGCTAACATCGTAATAGGCGCACCTAACATCACCAAATGTGGGGTATAAACTTGGCGGAGGGACCATTTTTGGGGCGCCATTAAAGGTAATGGGCTAAAGAGTAGCTTAGCCGGATATTTTGTTTTTATTTATTAATGATCCACGAGACATCCTAAAGTTAAATCAAAGTATGTGCTTATTTTTGTATTCATTCACACACACACTGGTAATATTTCTGTGGAGTCTGATTTACTTATTAGAGATAAATTCAATTGTGATAAAGTCACAAATTCGTGTCACTTGTAAAAATGAAACTAGTAATTTAAGTTTTGCCACCATGAAATATACACAAATAGATAAATATGAAAGCTCACGAAGTCACAATAAGTGACATCACTTGCTTTGCGCAATAAAAATATGCTATTATAGGTATCTGATACCCGCAATATGGCAGGCTGCTGCTGCCTCGGCCACAGATTATTGCCAGATTGACATACTCAGCCGCTTATACTTCCCGACTTCCTGCCCCAAAGCTGCCTTCTGGACTCCAATAACGAAACTAATTTATACTTATCGTTAAAATAGTAAGATCATGATGTTTCTTGGCAATAGTTAGGCGTCAGAAATCGTTAAATACTATGCTGTGAGTACGATAATCTGGCAACGATAGCTATACGTATTTTCATATTATTGTTCTGTTGTTTATTGAATGTTGTGTTCAAGAAAAAAAAGAATACTCATAACTTTAGTTAGTTTTTGGTTATAAGGATTCTTTACGAAATACAAGTATAACATTACCTTCTTTTACTTAGGAAACGTCCTGAATCCTGGATCGGCTATGGTGATGTTAGGTGCACCTATTGTTGACGGCCCTCGCAGACTGCTGCACTAGCAGTGGAGCGGGGCCTGGAACCTCATCAACGGTAAACGGTAAACATGGAAACATGGAAATGCTGGCAACAGAAAGCCTACTGGCTAATGACGAGGTTGCCCGCTTTGGTGTTAATCTGCTCGACAGCCACTTGGGGCCTGGGGAGCAGATGAAAGCACTTTGGTATTTAGTTTACTCCTGATGCAACGAGATGACGGGCGATTCGATACTTGAAGGAGTTGATGGTATTCGCATTTAATACTTCTGAGGGAAGATTGTTCCAGTGGCGGATGACTCAGTTTGAAAAGAAACTCCTTCCTATGTCTGTGTTACATCGACACGACTGAATGGGTAAATCGTTATTTTTAGTTCCTGAGTTGGTTTGCAATTCAAAGAATTTGGAGTAATCGACATTACTGAACTTTTTCAGGAACTTGAAGACTTGAATCATATCCCCACGTTGGCGCCTTTTCTCCAGTGTAAAGAGATTGAGTCGCTTGAGTCCTTCCTCGTACGGTTGAGCCCTTAAGGTTGGAATCATTTTCGTGGCGTGTCCTTGAATCCTTTCCAGTAAATCATGTCCTTTCTGTAATTAGGAGACCAGAACTGTACTGCATACTCGAGGTGTGGTCTTACCATGGAATCATACAAGGATAGCATCACGCCTGGCGTTTTACACACGAAGTTCCTCGCTATGAACCCGAGCATAGTGTCGGCTTTGTTATATGCCTTTTTACAGTGGTTCGCGTGTTTCAGGTCACTGCTAATAGTGACTCCAAGATCCTTTTCCTCCTGCATCGCCTGCAGAGGTTTCCCGTTCATGATGTATATGTGGTTACTATTTCTGGACAAAATGTGCATGACTTTGCATTTGTCAACATTAAAGGACATTTGCCATTTTTCCGACCATTCGATAATGTGATTGAGGTCTTTCCGAATGATTTCACAGTTGGTCTTTGTGAGGGCATCTCCACCCACTTTGGTGTCATCAGCAATTTTCGATATTGTGGATTTCAGCCCTGATTCTAGGGCGTTGATATATATGATAAAGAGAATGGGTCCCAGCACTGACCCTTGAGGCACTCCACTAGTGACTGGAGACCAATCGGAAGGCTGCCCGTTGAATAGCACTCGTTGTTTTCTTTCGGTAAGCCAATCTCTTATCCACACGATCAAATTGGCTCCAATGCCTGCCGAGTGCAGTTTCTTAAGGAGTCGCTCGTGCGGTACCTTGTCGAAGTCTTTTTGAAAGTCCAGGTATATAACATCACTTGTGCTCATCCCTGTTCTTATACCTTGGAAGAAGTCTAATAGATTTGTTAAGCAGGAACGCTTGTTTCTGAAGCCATTCTATGTGTTGGAGATTATATAATTGTCTTCTAGATAAGAGGTAAAAGACTGTCAGTAAAAGGGGTGGAGCTGATGAAACAAGTCTCTTGACTGTATTTAAAAATTACTGGAAGGACTTTACATAAGTAAATCCACTGGCCCCGACAACATTCCTGCCTTCATCCTTAAATCCTTGCCCCCGTCCTCCAGACCATCTTCACTCAGTCCCTATCATCCATCTCATTACCTTCTGACTGGCTTTTGGCAAACATTAACCCTTTGTTTAATACAGGTGACCGGACTGACCCGGCCAGTTATCGACCCATCTCACTAACATCGATTCCATGTAAAAATTTCTAACACATAATACATAAACACATAATGAATCACTAGACAAACAACTTCCTTACTGACTCATAACACGGCTTTCGACCTAAACGCTCATGTGAATCGCAACTCATTACTACATTTCACGACATGACGAGGCTACTTGACCAACGTGACATTAAACAAGTTGACATTGTTTTAGATTTTGCTAAAACCTTCGACAAAGTCCCGCACAAAAGACTGACATTAAAATTGAAACACTACGGTATTTCAGGACCTATTCTTCACTGGATCATTGGATTTCTTACTAAAATGACTCAACGTGTTCTTCTTGACGGATCTTCATTTGATACTGTTCCTGTTTTTCCAGATGTTCCACAAGACACTGTTCTAGGTCCCTTTCTTTCCCTTCTGTACATGAATGGTCTTCCACTCTCAACGCCTAACTCTTCCACTAGACAGTGCTTAGAGCCTAAGACCATAACAGTGCCACAGCCAACCAAACACTGGGGTTCTTGAGGAGGAATCTACACAACCGTACACCTGACATAAAATACGTAGCGCATAACACACTTGTAAGACCAACACTAGAATACTGCTCCACGGTGTGGGATCCTTACACACACAGAAACATTGACAGGTTAGAAGAAATCAACACCAAGGCGGCTAGGTTCATTACAAAGAATTACACACGAACGCCTGGCATCACAACGCGGAACAAACAATAGATACACATGGAGCCTCTTCACATACGCAGACAAGAACACAGACTTACACTTATGTACATGATCACAAATAGTTACACTGACACTGATCCACGTACATACTTACACAACGCAAACAGTCAACGTACTCGTAACGCACACAACCAAAAATATCAAACATATCACACTAACACTGATGCATACAAGTACTCATATTTTTCACACACCATACGTGACCGGAACAGCCTCCCTCAACAGACTGTAGCTTGCGGTACAATAGACTCATTCAGAAAACAAATACTCACTCACTTATCACCACAAGATACCAACACTAACAATTACACTTGATTCACTTCCCTCCCCTGCACACTCGGCTCCCCCTTTCACCCAACAGCCAACCCAAAGTATGCGTGTCATGCACCTGCACAGGTGCCATCCCTTAATTATCGAGATCGATATCGACTCAGCTCTCTCCGAAAGAGCTGTGTGTACGGAACCCCCCCATACATGAGATGCATACTCTATTCTAGGGAGCGAAAACCCTAGTTCTTTTGTCTGGATAGCATCTTGGAGAGGGAAAAACTGTTGGAGACAATAAAGAACGTCTTAACTCGAGGAAACTGATTTAACAAGAATAATTATGATGCTTAAAGTCTCCAGGTGAGAATTTGAGTTAAGGATAAACCAAGAATGTATATTCTAGTATTCACAACTGAGTGTTATCAAGGAAGAGGGGCTATTTGTCTGGAAGGATATGCGCACCATGTCGCATCATTGATTCCTCTTCCATCATCAACGATACACTGAACGCACACATACTGTACACGCCAAGTAACGATACCTCCCTTCATCCCTCTAATTTTCATTCTGTGGAACATCATCTCTCCTCCTCTAAACCTCACCTTCTCTTCCTTACCGAAACACAGGTTTCTGAGGCTACTGACAGCAATCTCTACTCTGTTCCCTCCTACTATCTCTATCCTAAATTTCAATCCAAAGCTGGATGTTCAGCCTACGTGCACAACGACATCACTTGCTCCGTGCCCACAACCTGACTCTTCTGAATTTTCTACCATCTGGCTAAGACTTCATTGTCATTCTATTACTAAATACATCTGTGCTGTTTATCTCTCACCTAACTCTCACCAACTATGTAAAATTCTTGACTATTTGAATTCTAAAGTGGAGCACATCTTGACCCACTCTCCTTCGCTGAAACCTCCATCCTAGGAGATTTCAATGTTCACCACCAGCTTTGGCTTTCATCCTCTTTCACTGACCATCCTGGTGAACAGTTTCACAACTTTGCTATCCTCAACGACCTAGAGCAGTTGCTCCAGCACCCTACACGTATTCCTGACCGTCTTGGAG
>NC_066519.1:8486546-8616336 GCF_024679095.1 Eriocheir sinensis
ATCCCCTGCCAAACTCCTGTTATCAATTTATCAGTAGGTGTCCATGCAGGAAATGTACATAAAAGTGTCTGATTTTCTTTCAACTTCAACTGGGAATCGAACCCAGGACACTTTGGTTGGCCATGTTTTTTTTTATATAATATATATAATATATATATCACTTGAAGGGTTACTGAAAGTAAAACAAAGAAAGAAATTAAGAATAAATTTGGAGGTGAAGAGGTGAGAAAGGGCTTAACTCATTCTAAGAAAAAATTACATAAAACGTGTTTGTGGATTATTTTAATTTATTTCTTCCCCTGCATTAGAAAAATTATACCATAAAGTTGTTCATCACTCACTTGAAATCCTTATGTACTCAGTTCCTGTGTATGAACTATATATTGTTATTAAAACGTACCATACTGCATACATGTGCTGGGGATGATAGTTAGTTAACCTCACAGAGTTTGAAAGTGTTCTATTTATTTGTTACAAGTACTTTATCGAACAGTACATCACCTCTTTCAAATAAGGGAAGAAAATAAGAAATTAGAAGGAAATTAAGAGTACAGCATGTGAGAGAGGCCTTACATAAGTCGTTATAGGAAAAAATACTGAACGGGTTTGTGGCTCAATTTCTTTCCCATGAAAAGAAAAAATAATAATAATAGACAAACCTCCCCCCAAATGTAATAAACATGAGAAGCCGAAGTAGACTATAGAAAACAAGGTGTATAAGGGGATACACGAGCATTTTAAGATCTTACTCAGTTTTAAGCTCCACACGGATTTGAGCTCTCATGTTTCTGTATTCTTTTTAAGGTTGCGGCAATTTTAGCGGGCTTTTTTTTTTAATATTTGTTTTGCCCTTGTGCCGCCTCCTCTGCTATAAAAAAAAAAAAATCAGAAACCTTTACAAAACTCAAGTACCCTAAAGGATTTATCTTATGTTCATAACAAAAGAAACAGGCAAACACATTTAAGACAACACACATCATTCCTAATTCTCCTATACCCTATGGTTGCTCATTACTCTCACTTTAAGTATTATATGGTTATTTATATGGGCAAAAAGCCATTTATGAGTTGGGGAAGGGAACCTCATTTGAATTTGTACCATATTTACTCGTTACAAGCACTTTATTTAAATAGTACATACCTTAACCCTATTCGTTCCGACCCGGGCCACATTTGCCCCCCCCCTGAGGATTTTTGTCAAAACGATCATTTTTTTTTTATTACCAAGTTTAAAAGAAAAACAGACCTACTGATAAACGTAGAAAATACCGTAGATTAAGATGCGATATCAAAAATAACCATAGGAGCCTCCGTTATCTTGCTAAACACGAATATTTAGAAACACCGACGCGAATCATTTTGAAGCACGGCGATACGCTGTGAAAAAAAACCCAACGTTCAAACGCCTCCGGATGACGATATTATTACTGTTATAAGTATTAATATACCTGTATTGTATAGTGCTATACTGCATGTTCTGCATCTTTTATGTTAACAAAGCTTTAGCTTATACACTAAACAGACCAACAAACAAGCTGGCTGTAATAAAAACAAAATAAAAACGTACACAGCCCGCTGTGTACGAGAGTTATTCAACGGCAGTTGGCGACACGAGCTTGTGATTGATGATTGATTGATAGTTTATTATTGCAAGTAACCAACAATAGACAAGAGAGGAACATGCCATCCCTCTTGATACATATTGATGTGCGTGCAGACGTATGTGTGTGTGTGTGTTTACGGCAAGGAGACTATAGAACAGGAGAGGGGGCCTCTATGGGAGACCGTGGGCGGGTGTTGGTGTATGTCGGTTGCAACAGATGGCGCAGGAGCAGCTTTGTTTACATCCAGGCGCCTCCCCCTCCAGAACCACCTAACCCCAGTACCCATCAGCAGTGTTGCTACATGGGATCAAGCAGCAAATGTTGCTACTTTTTTTCTTCAGTCTGGTTATTTCCCATTTTAAATAAAAAAAAATAAAGGTAGATAAATATTAAAATGAACAGTAGGAACTATATATACTGTATATATTTACTAGGTAGATATAGCCTGACTGCATGTCATGAGTAATGCTATTATTGTTATATAATTATTATACCGCAATTATATTACTTTCTCTGCATGTGTGGTTAGATGTGTTTTATGTGTTTAACCTTTCTGTATACGTACTAGAATGAAACAAGGAATTGTAGCCCTACTGCCGTTCTTTAAAACTATGTGATCATGTTTTTTCTTCCAAACTCATTGTTTTAGCACGCACGCTGACTTCCATCAGTAATGATGATATATATACATTGAGTCATTGGTTTGTAGGGGGAAAGAGTGGGTGAATATAATTATCTCGGTCTAACTTATACTGTTTATTATACCGCTATTCGCAGCAATATCTTTCTCTGCTCCGATGGCAACGCTGCCTCGTTCAAAAATCATAACACCGCCGCGGCCGCCACGTTTACCAGCCGGAGCCTCGAATCATGTCCCTTTGTGGTGATAAAGAGGACACAGCCTGGTGTGAAGCTACATTTATTACGGAAGGATGCCAGCCGGGGGTAAGTGATATATATAAATAATGATAATGTGGAAATTCTAATCATTTTCACGCTGACAGTTGTTCTGAACTTGCTAACTGCATGCCTCCCCTCCTCCCGCGGCAAGAGGCCGAATGGCCTACACACGGCAGCTCCAGATTCCTCCCCATTACCACCTATCAGCCTCGTCCATGTAGCTATCCAGTCTACTCTTAAAACAAGCTATCGTCCCTGCACTCACTATGTGATTGCTGAATCTATTCCATTCCCCCACCACCCTATTACTAAACCAATGCCTGCCCATTTCCCTCCTAAATCTATACTTTTCTAATTTAAGTCAATTACTGCATGTTCTATCTTGCCAAACATCTTATGCAAAAGTTAACCAGCATATCTCCACTCTTTCATCCCTTAAACTGATAAACTGGAACAGCCTTCCATTGTCCGCATTTCCTCCTGCCTATAATTTGACCTTCAAGAAGAGTGTATCAAGACTCTACTTTTGTCTGTTTGGGAGTGGCAGTAGTGGGGCTTTTTCTAGTACGCTTTGTTGCTCTTGAGCTGTCTCCTTTGTTTAAAGAAAATAATAGTTAAATAAATGGAAGTTGGCCGCCAATGCTTCCAACACATTTTGGTGCCATATCTACAAGTGGCTGGTGACTGTAAGCATCTCAGCAACCTGCATGCATATATGCCATTCCTATCATGGTGCATGGAGCAAGCTTCACATAACACCCAGACAGAGACAGTTTAATTATGGTTACATATCAGACTCAGTTTATTGCTCAGTCTATTAGATGCAGTGCTGTTAATATTGTTAGTGGTAGTATTAGTACAATTAATGTATTTATTTTAATTAATTTATCAATATTTATTTATTATATTCTTAGTGTTTGAAAATTCCAATACTAGCATTAAGATAAACAAAAATATCAGAAATATATTTACACTCATTAATTATTATTGCTTTTCTTATTATTACTTCCTTCAATGTCCTGGCACTTTGACATCTAGTGTTTTTCTGTCTAGCAGCCAAAATTGTGGTCTTTCTGAATGTGTATGTCCTAAGTCTTCATTGGTGTATCTAGCTATATAACAAAAATCTGCATCTCTCTCCCTTCTCACCCAGTTGTCCCCGTACATCCTTTCAGTATCCAAAGAATTTCAATTTACATCTTGTAATCACTCAACTAATGTAGTGCAATCCTCATCTCTGTATTTTACCGTGTGGACATACTCTTTCCTTCCATGTTCCACTGTCGTATGTTATTCCACATCTAACACAACCACATCCCAACAGATCCGAACACGTCCGATATCATCCAAGAGAATGTGGCAGCTGAAGGGGGAGAGGCCAAGAAAGAGGCCAAGGGTGAAGACATTTAGCCACCCCCCTGAAATACATGGCATCATTCAACCCTCTTGGTGAGCTGCAGGAATGTGCTTCCCATTGCAGTGCACCAGCTCCATGTACTGATTTTGGTATGAATACTTCATCTAGTGTTTGTTGATTGTTGTGTTATTAATCTAATTATGACTTCACAAAATAGACTGTGCAAGTCACTTAACACATGCCCTGCTCAACATCACTTTTAAGTTGTAGAATTCCTTCATATGGATGCTGATTTATGTATCCTGAAATGATTAGAAATTGATTGTCTTAACATTTTTTTTTTGTCCATGATCACTGAGCCATGTTACGGTATGTCTTTGGGTGTAGATCCAGGAAATGAGTTTTTGGGAGGACGTCAGACTTTTTGCGGGTGGAAGGAGCATTAGCATTACCGATTAGCCATTCTAGGCAGTCCTGGTCTTGAAAAACTGGTGAAGTGACCTAAATCAATGGGTATAACGGCCTGGACTTTGTGCCAAAGCATTGTTTTAGCCGCAGCGCGCTTTTGAGCTAGTTTTCCTGTATCACTCAGGAACATTGGGGGGGCCTGGGCCCCCCTTTGGATCCACCAATGTAGCTATGTCTTATCATATATCTATCCTTTACAGTCTGATGGTGCATCCTTCTAGGTTGTCAAGTTTTAGTAGCTACTCATGAGAAGTATTCCTTATAATAATCATTGATTTCCAGATGGTTTGCACTAAAAAAAGTGTCGTGTAACCTGCCGCAAATAATAATCAGCTGTAGTCAACCCTTGCTTTAAAGAACCAATATGGAGGAAGGGGGTGATGTTATATCCAAAAATCTTTTACATCTGAAGTATCCAACCTTTTTGTGTATAATAAACTTTGTTACATGAACTTAAAGTTCACAATTTCCATACATGATTCTTTTTTCCTTGTATTTGATGATTAATCCTGACATGTATTTCCATTATCAGTAGGTAATATATAGTAACAAGACAATAATACACATTATAACAATGTATATATTATAGCCCAATGAGTGCACGAGATCATTTACCTCATCAGTGACGCCAAGTCCAGGAGTCCTTCCCTAAATTCTTTGCCCAAATTTGTGACACCAAGTATAATAACTAGTTTTAGTGACCATTTGCATCCATTTTTCACTTTGATTAAAAAATTGCCTCTCAACAGGTGTGAACTTGATGGGGTTGGTGGAAACTCGACTCGGCCATCAAGCTCACCACAATATAGTAAGGAACCTCTTGTTCTCAGTGATAATTTATCCTCTTTAGTTACTATTCCATGTTGCTTTAATCACAACTAATGTGTTGGAAACATTACAGCTTAATAACATACTTCACATCTCTGCATACAAATTGAGTTCAATATTCAACTGTTACACCAGTAGGCTTCATATCTAAAAAAAAAAAATGTAAAAAGGTTGAAATTTTGAATGATATAATTTAAACTCTTTATTATGTTTCTATGGCTGTAGTACCGTTACGATTAGTCGAGTGATCAGCATATGGGTCTTATGTTTTTGATAGCATAGGTTCAAATTTTGCCATAGGCTGGCATTTGATAGTAACAGTAGTGTCCACAGATATCTACCTGTTTCTTGTTTATCCTGTTCCACTTTAAACCATCACTGGCCAATCTTTGAAGAGGTAGCATAACCTTGAAGTGCCACTAACAAACCTTTGTCCATTCTTCTGATGGGATTTTTTTTTTTTTTTTTCCCACCTGCCTATAGCGCCGGTAGGTTTTCTTCAGGCGCCGGGCGATCGGCCCAGGCCCGTCATGATGCAGGCTTTTTTTTTATAGTGGTGCCATTTAGTATTGGCTCATGCTGCCGGAACTCATTATTGATACAATTGGATGGTTTATCATTGATTAGTTATGGCTAACATTGCAGAAACAGGGAATTTTTATATTTTTAGTGTGGCAACACATTGACAAATGTTTTAGTATGGACTGAACATCAAAGATATATATGGTAAATGGGTGCTTGTAGATCTTGACATTATATCTGTCAAGAGTCTCCAGTTGTATCCTCTCCCCCATCTCTCCTGAAAATATTACTCTTGTCAGGCAATCTAAGTGAAGCCTTCCATCGATGCTGGCGTGCAGACATAATGTCAATGCTTAGATTCACTGTCCTTATAGCACTGAAAATAATGCAATTACATGCACATATTTTATTATTTAGAATTGTGATTAATTGTGATTAAATATTATTTCATGTATTTTCAGACCTGAAAAGTGAAAAGTGCTGCACACAACAGTCTGTCGTCTGCACCGGGAGGCAAGGCAGCTCAAAGCCCATGCTGTTACAACTCCTGGGCAGTTTTGCCCAGAGCCAGCAATTTTTAGATCCAATAGGGATGGATTTTTCTGAGGTCAGGTTCAACATGCTGCAAGATGCCAAGATCTAAGCCTAGTAGGAGATATGGGTTACAAGAGAGGAGGTTTGCTCTGGCCTTATACTATCAAAGTCCAAATGCTAATAGATTTCTGAGCACAGTATTTCACTTGTCTTCAGTTTCAACACTTCAATCATGACTCAGGGGTATTTCAGTACATGTTGGCTGGAGCAAACAGACTCTGACAGCCCTGCAGCAAAACACAGGCTTTGTCAAAGAAGAAACTTCATGGGATTTGCCATTATTTAGTATTACTCTTGTTACGCCAAGAATTTTTTTCCATATACTTTGCCAAATATTGCAAGTAATGCACCATTGTTGGGCTTGCTTGTTATAAATCAGATCTTGTTCAATTAACAAGCTTTGGGTGTCTGCCACTTTCCAGTTGTAATGCAAGGAATCATTTATTTTCCCTGCTAGATATCACACGTAATGCACCATTGTTGGTTTTGCCTGTTATAAATCAGATTTTGTTCAGTTAAAAAGCTTTAGGTGTCTGCCACTTTCCAATTGTAATACAAGGAATCCCCTGCCAGATATCGCATGTAATGCACCATTGTTGGTTTTGCCTATGATAAATCAGATCTTGTTCAGCTCACAAGCTTTAAATATCTGCCATTGTTTATTTCAGGTGTAATGCTTGGAAGCATTTGTTCTCTTCCCTACCCAACAGTATGCAATGCTTTATTGTGGATTTTGCCTGTTATGTTTAATCTTGTTCAGGTAACAAGCTTTTGGTGTCTGCCTTACTTAATATGTCCTGCAGTGACACTTGGCTTGGTTTCATAATGTGAAATACAGCATGTAATTTCATCACACTAAGTGTCTATCATCACGTGTCTGGCATCATTAATGTGGCTTCCAGGAGTAATCTTGTTTGTATTACAGCATGCAATGTTTTTTCTGCTTTATATGATATACATAATCACATAGGTATGATTTACAAAATGTAATGGCAGTTGATATTCTTGACTAATGCCTCATAAACCTTGTGAAAAATAATGCTTTTTTGAATGGGGGGGGGGGGGGGACAGAGTGGTTTGTTTGGTTGGCCAGTTCAAGGAGTTTCATATCAAATGATTTTATTACATCCAACTTTAATGTGTGCAAAAAACATATATTTTATTACATCCAACTTTAATGTGTGCATAAAACATATATTTTATTACATCCAACTTTAATGTGTGCTTCCTGCAATAAATGCTTCATGTTTACTGATGTAGCCTATGAAATACATATCACTCTCTGCCCTGTAATTTGGTGTGTCACATACTGCAGCATAACTTTCCTGCTATTTTCTTACACTATGAGTTGCCTTATTTTGTCTCATTTGCTTTTATCATATGTGCCTCTGCTGCATAGTTGTGCCTGCTGAGCTTAATATCTTCATGACCCTGACACCAGGGTCAGAGCTTGTGAGATCATACCGTGTCCTACATTCCATTTTCACCTCCAGGCTCGCCTGTCTCCCAGGACCACCAAGTTATAGGATTCCATTTAAGACAACTTATGTGTTACCTTCTTAATGTCCTCCATCATGTATTTCAGCATGTTTTATGATGCTTTGCTCTTATATTGATGTGCCTTGCAACATTTTTATACAGTTTTCATTGTATATAACGCACCATTGTTGGTTTTGCCTGTTATAAATTGGGTCATGTTCAGTTAACAAGCTTTGAGTGTCTCCCATTGCTTATTTCAGTTGTAATGCTTAGAAGCTTTTGTTCTCTGCCCTGTCAAGCAGTATGCAATGCTTGCCATTATCTGTTACTTGTACAGTTAGTATGATATTTTTACTCAGCTAAGAGCATTTTGCAAAAGGTAAAGGTAAGGCTGGGGGCATACGCTGTAGCAGCACGTGGCCTCGGTGCTCATCTCTGTAACATTAGCCCATGATCGAGCCTGTGGTGTTAGGGATCCCATTACCCTGGGACACAGGACCAGTGTGACATCCAGGCTACCACAGTTGCAAAGGCATTATAGTAATTTAGCATGCATAGAATGTTGTATGCTTTGCTTGTATTTAAAGCACTGGATATGTTTGCTACACACACACATATATATATATATATATATATATATATATATATATATATATATATATATATATATATATATATATATATATATATATATATATATATATATATATAGCAAATGCTTTCAACATCATATTTTTCCTAAAAAAACAAATTGATATAGTGTAGATAATACCTAATAAAACATAAGAACAAATATAATTTTCTTTACCCCATTAGTAAATCATGTTACAATGAAAAAAAATAAGTGAAGGCTGGATAGGGTGCTGTGGCAGGTACTTCAAAAATAGTTAAGCTACCCCTGAAAAGTGACGTTTTTGGTGGGCTGCAATAGATGGCGCTACTTCCGCACGCCCGAGGAATTACTACATACCACTATCTCTTCGTATATAGTCTCTTTGGTTTACGGTGTGTGTGTGTGTGTGTGTGTGTGTGTGTGTGTGTTGCCATGCGAGGCGAGGGGTTGGTATGCTCGTTTTCTATGACGAATTATGGCACATACAATACTTATTTTGACACTACCATAAGGTGATAACTGTGTCTCGTACATATGTTAATTTCTTGTACTTTGGCCAGACAATTCCTATATATAGCTAATAAAGAAAAAAACGTACGTGCTTGGAGTCAGAGAGAGAGAGAGAGAGAGAGAGAGAGAGAGAGAGAGAGGCCAGTCATAGGCTATTTGACCGTTTGAACCTAGCTCCCCTCTCTTCCATCTTTCATATATATATATATATATATATATATATATATATATATATATATATATATATATATATATATATATATATATATATATTAACCAGGCAACAATGATAATACCCAAAATAATATCAGTGCCAGTGTCACTTGCGGCGAAATATTCATGTCATTCAGATTCAGTGCCTTTCAATCTAAGCAAATATCCTCTTATCGGCAAAAAAATTTAGCGTAATAAAAAATACTATGAAAGATGGAAGAGAGGGGAGCTAGGTTCAAACGGTCAAATAGCCTATGACTCTCTCTCTCTCTCTCTCTCTCTCTCTCTCTCTCTCTCTCTCTCTCTCTCTCTCTCTCTCTCTCTCTCTCTCTATATATATATATATATATATATATATATATATATATATATATATAAAAAAATACTATGAAAGATGGAAGAGAGGGTTAGAGTTCAAACAGTCAAATAGCCTATGACTGGCCTCTCTCTCTCTCTCTCTCTCTCTCTCTCTCTCTCTCTCTCTCTCTCTCTCTCTCTCTCTCTCTCTCTCTCTCTCTATATATATATATATATATATATATATATATATATATATATATATATATATATATATATATATATATATATATATATATATATATATATATATATATATATATATATATATATATATATATATATATATATATATATATATATATATATATATATATATATATATATATATATATATATATATATATATATATATATATAGAGAGAGAGGCCAGTCATAGGCTGTTTGACCGTTTTGAACCCTAACTCCCTCTCTTCCATCTTTCATAGTATTTTATATATATATATATATATATATATATATATATATATATATAGGCTAGAGAGAGGCCAGTCATAGGCTGTTTGACCGTTTTTTTTTGAATTCAAGCTCCTCTCTTCCATCTTTCATGAGTATTTTTTATTACGCTAAATTTTTTTGCCGATAAGGTATATTTGCTTCTCATTTATTGAAAGGAGACTGAATATGAATGACATGAATATTTCGCAGCAAGTGACACTAGCACTGATATTATTTTAGGTATTATCATTGTTGCCTGGTTAATATATATATATATATATATATATATATATATATATATATATATATATATATATATATATATATATATATATATATATAGAAGAGATGGAAGGAGAGGAGCTAGGTTCAAACGGTCAAATAGCCTATGACTGGCCTCTCTCTCTCTCTCTCTCTCTCTCTCTCTCTCTCTGGCTCCAAGCATACGTACGTTTTTTCTTTATTAGCTATATATATAGGAATTGTCTGGCCAAAGTACAAGAAATTAACATATGTACGAGACACAGTTATCACCTTATGGTAGTGTCAAAATAAGTATTGTATGTGCCATAATTCGTCATAGAAAACGAGCATACCAACCCCTCGCCTCATGGCAACACACACACACACACACACACACACACACACACACATAAACCAAAGACTATATACGAAGAGATAGTGGTATGTAGTAATTCCTCAGGCGTGCAGGAGTAAGCGCCATCTATTGCAGCCCACAAAAACGTCACTTTTCAGGGGTAACAACTATTTTAGTACCTGCCACAGCACCCTATCCAGCCTTCACTTATTTTTTCCATTGTAACATGATTTACTAATGGGAGTAAAGAAAATTATATTTGTTCTTATGTTTTATTAAGAGTATTATCTACACTATATCAATTTGTTTTTTAGGAAAAATATGATGTTGAAAGCATTTGCTAATATATATATATATATATATATATATATATATATATATATATATATATATATATATATATATATATATATATATATATATATATATATATATATGTGTGTGTATGTAAACATATCCAGTGCTTTAAATACAAGCAAAGCATACAACATTCTATGCATGCTAAAATTACTATAATGCCTTTTGCAACTGCTTGGTAGCCTGGATGTCACACTGGTCCTGTGTCCCAGGGTAATGGGATCCCCTAACACCACAGGCTCGATCATGGGCTAATGTTACAGAGATGAGCACCAGGGCCACGTGCTGCTACAGCGTATGCCCCAGCCTTACACTTTTACCTTTTTGCAAAATGCTCTATAGCTGAGTAAAAATATCATACTAACATGTACAAGTAACAGATAATGGCAAGCATTGCATACTGCTTGACAAGGGCAGAGAACAAAGCTTCTGGCATTACAACTGAAATAAGCAATGGGAGACACTCAAAACTTGTTGCAACTGAGACATTGGACCCAATTTATAACAGGCAAAACCAACAATGGTGCGTTATATACAATAGAAAACTGTATAAAAAAAATTTTGCAAGAGCACATCAATATAAGAGCAAAGCATCATAAAACATGCTGAAATACATGATGGAGGACATGTGAAGGTAGCACATAAGTTGTCTTAAATGGAATCCTATAACTTGAGTGGTCCTGGGAGACAGGCGAGCCTGGAATTGAAAGAGAAATGGAATGTAGGACACGGTATGATCTCACAAGCTCCTGACCCTGGTATCGGGGTCATCGAAGATATTAAGCTCAGCAGGCACAACTATGCAGCAGAGGCACATATGATAAAAGCAAATGAGACAAAATAAGGCAACTCATAGTGTAAGAAAATAGCAGGAGAAGTTATGCCTTGCAGTATGTGACACACAATGTTACAGGGCAGAGAGTGATATGTATTTCATAGGCTACATCAGTAAACATGAAGCATTTATTGCAGGAAGCACATTAAGTTGGATGTAATAAAATATATGTTTTATGCACACATTAAAGTTGGATGTGGATGTAATAAAATATATGTTTTTGCACACACAACAAAGTTGGATGTAATAAATCATTTGATATGAAACTCCTTGAACTGGCCAACCAAACAAAACCACTCTGTCCCCCCCCATTCAAAAAAGCATTATTTTTTCCACAAAGAGTTTATGAGGCATTAGTCCCAAGAATATCAACTGCCATTACATTTTATAAATCATACCTATGTGAATTATGTATATCATTATAAAGCAGAAAAAACATTGCATGCTGTAATGCAAACAAAGATTACTCCTGGAAGCCACATTAATGATGCCAGACACGTGATGATAGACACTTAGTGTGATGAAATTACGTGCTGTATTTCACATTATGAAACCAAGCCAGAAGTGTCACTGCAGGACATATTAAGTAAGGCAGACACCAAAAAGCTTGTTACCTGAACAAGATTAAACATAACAGGCAAAATCCACAATAAAGCATTGCATACTGTTGGGTAGAGAGAACAAATGCTTCAAGCATTACACCTGAAATAAACAATAGCAGATATTTAAAGCTTGTGAGCTGAACAAGATCTGATTTATCATAAACAAAACCAACAATGGTGCATTACATGCGATATCTGGCAGGATTCCTTGTATTACAATTGGAAAGTGGCAGACACCTAAAGCTTTTAACTGAACAAAATCTGATTTATAACAGGCAAAACCAACAATGGTGCATTACGTGTGATATCTAGAGGGAAATAAATGATTCATAACATTACAACTGGAAAGTGGCAGACACCCAAAGCATTAATTGAACAAGATCTGATTTATAACAAACAAGCCCAACAATGGTGCATTACTTGCAATATTTGGCAAAGTATATGGAAAAATTCTTGGCGTAACAAGGTAATACTAAATAATGGCAAATCCATGAAGTTTCTCTTCTTTTGACAAAGCCTGTGCTCTTTGCTGCAGGGCTGTCAAGTCTGTTGCTCCAGCCAACATGTACTGAAATACCCCTGAGTCATGATTGAGTGTTGAAACTGAAGACAAGTGAAATACTGTGCTCAGAAATCTATTAGCATTGGACTTTGATAAGTATAAGGCAGAGCAAACCTCCTCTCTTGTAACCATATCTCCTACTAAACTTGAATCTTGGCATCTTGCAGCATGTTGAACCTGACCTCAGAAAAATCCATCCCTATTGGATCTAAAAATTGCTGGCTCTGGTAAAAACTTGCCCAGGAGTTGTAACAACCTGGGCTTTGAGCTGCCTTGCCTCCCAGTGCAGACGACAGACTGTTGTGTGCAGCAATTGCCTACTTTTCATGTCTGAAAATACATGAAAAAATATTTAATCACAATTAATCACAATTCTAAATAATAAAATATGTGCATGTAATTGCATTATTTTCAGTGCTATAAGGACAGTTAATCTAAGCATTGACATTATATCTGCACGCCAGCTTCGATGGAAAGCTTCACTTAGATTGCTTGACAAGAGTAATATTTTCAGGAGAGATGGGGGAGAGGATACAACTGGAGACTCTTGACAGATATAATGTCAAGATCTACAAGCACCCATTTACCATGTATATCTTTGATGTTCAGTCCATACTAAAACATTTGTTAATGTGTTGCCACACTAAAAATATAAAAATTCCCTGTTTCTGCAATGGTAGCCATACCAAAGCCTGCTAAACCATCAAGTGAATCAAGAATGAGTTCCAGGCGGCAGCATGAGCCAATACTAAATGGCACCACTATAAAAAAAAAGCCTGCATCATGACGGGCCTGGGCCGATCGCCAGGCGCCTGAAAAACCTACCGGCGCTATAGGCAGGTGGGAATAAAAAAAAAAAAAAAAAAAAATCCCATCAGAAAGAATGGACAAAGGTTTGTTAGTAGCACTTCAAGGTTATGCTACCTCTTCAAAGATTGGCCAGTGATGGTTTAAGTGGAACAGGATAAACAAGAAACAGGTAGATATCTGTGGACACTACTGTTACTATCAAATGCCAGCCTATGGCAAAATTTGAACCTATGCTATCAAAAACATAGACCCATATGCTGATCACTCGACTAATCGTAACGGTACTACAGCCATAGAAACATAATAAAGAGTTTAAATTATATCATTCAAAATTTCAACCTTTTTACATTTTTTTTAGATATGAAGCCTACTGGTGTAACAGTTGAATATTGAACTCAATTTGTATGCAGAGATGTGAAGTATGTTATAGCTGTAATGTTTCCAACACATTAGTTGTGATTAAAAGCAACATGGAATAGTAACTAAAGAGGATAAATTATCACTGAGAACAAGAGGGTTCCTTACTATATTGTGGTGAGGTTGATGGCCGGTCGAGTTTCCACCAACCCATCAAGTTCACACCTGTTGAGAGCAATTTTTTAATCAAAGTGAAAAAAATGGATGCAAATAGTCACTAAAACTAGTTATTATACTTGGTGTCACAAATTTGGGCAAGAATTTGGGAAGGACTCCTGGACTTAGCGTCACTGATGAGGTAAATGATCTCGTGCACTCATTGGGCTATAATATATACATTGTTATAATGTATTATTGTCTTGTTACTATATATTACCTACTGATAATGGAAATACATGTCAGGATTAATCATCAAATACAAGGAAAAAAAAGAAGCATGTATGAAATTGTGAACTTTTAAGTTCATGTAACAAAGTTTATTATACACAAAAGGTTGGATACTTCAGATGTAAAAGATTTTTGGATATAACATCACCCCTTCCTCCATATTGGTTCTTTAAAGCAAGGGTTGACTACAGCTAATTATTATTTGCGGCAGGTTACACGACACTTTTTAGTGCAAACCATCTGGAAATCAATGATTATTATAGAATACTTCTCATGAGTAGCTACTAAAACTTGACAACCTAGAAGGATGCACCATCAGACTGTAAAGGATAGATATATGATAAGACATAGCTTCATTAATTGGATCCAAAGGGGCCCAGAGCCCCCAATGTTCCTGAGTGATACAGGAAAACTAGCTCAAAAGCGCGCTGCAGCTAAAACAATGCTTTGGCACAAAGTCGAGGCCGTTATACCCATTGATTTAAGTCACTTCACCAGTTTTTTCAAGACCAGGACTGCCTAGAATGGCTAATCGGTAATGCTAATGCTCCTTCCACCCGCAAAAAAGTCGGCGTCCTCCCAAAAACTCATTCCTGGATCTACACCCAAAGACATACCGTAACATGGCTCAGTGATCATGGACAAAAAAAAAAAAATGTTAAGACAATCAATTCTAATCATTTCAGGATACATAAATCAGCATCCATATGAAGGAATTCTACAACTTAAAAGTGATGTTGAGCAGGGCATGTGTTAAGTGACTTGCACAGTCTATTTTGTGAAGTCATAATTAGATTAATAACACAACAATCAACAAACACTAGATGAAGTATTCATACCAAAATCAGTACATGGAGCTGGTGCACTGCAATGGGAAGCACATTCCTGCAGCTCACCAAGAGGGTTGAATGATGCCATGTATTTCAGGGGTGGCTAAATGTCTTCACCCTTAGCCTCTTTCTTGGCCTCTCCCCTTTCAGCTGCCACATTCTCTTGGATGATATCGGACGTGTTCGGATCTGTTGGGATGTGGTTGTGTTAGATGTGGAATAACATACGACAGTGGAACATGGAAGGAAAGAGTATGTCCACACGGTAAAATACAGAGATGAGGATTGCACTACATTAGTTGAGTGATTACAAGATGTAAATTGAAATTCTTTGGATACTGAAAGGATGTACAGGGACAACTGGGTGAGAAAGGAGAGATGCAGATTTTGTTATATAGCTAGATACACCAATGAAGACTTAGGACATACACATTCAGAAAAGACCACAATTTGGCTGCTAGACAGAAAAACACTAGATGTCAAAGTGCCAGGACATTGAAGGAAGTAATAATAAGAAAAGCAATAATAATTAATGAGTGTAAATATATTTCTGATGTTTTGTTTATCTTAATGCTAGTATTGGAATTTTCAAACACTAAGAATATAATAAATAAATATTGATAAATTAATTAAAATAAATACATTAATTGTACTAATACTACCACTAACAATATTAACAGCACTGCATCTAATAGACTGAGCAATAAACTGAGTCTGATGTAACCATAATTAAACTGTCTCTGTCTGGGTGTTATGTGAAGCTTGCTCCATGCACCATGATAGGAATGGCATATATGCATGCAGGTTGCTGAGATGCTTACAGTCACCAGCCACTTGTAGATATGGCACCAAAATGTGTTTGGAAGCATTGGCAGCCAACTTCCATTTATTTAACTATTATTTTCTTTAAACAAAGGGAGACAGCTCAAGAGCAACAAAGCGTACTAGAAAAAAAAGCCCCTACTCGCCACTCCCAAACAGACAAAGTAGAGTCTTGATACACTCTTCTTGAAGGTCAAATTATAGGCAGGAGGAAATGCGGACAATGGAAGGCTGTTCCAGTTTATCAGTTTAAGGGATGAAAGAGTGGAGATATGCTGGTTAACTTTTGCATAAGATGTTTGGCAAGATAGAACATGCAGTAATTGACTTAAATTAGAAAAGTATAGATTTAGGAAATGGGCGAGGCATTGGTTTAGTAATAGGGTGGTGGGGGAATGGAATAGATTCGCCAATCACATAGTGAGTGCAGGGACGATCTTGTTTTAAGAGTAGACTGGATAGCTACATGGACGAGGCTGATGGTGGTAATGGGGAGGAATCTGGAGCTGCCGTGTGTAGGCCATTCGGCCTCTTGCCGCAGGAGGAGGAGAGCATGCAGTTAGCAAGTTCAGAACAACTGTCAGCGTGAAAATGATTAAATTTCACATTATCGTGTTATATATATCACTTACCCCAGCTGGCATCCTTCCGTAATAAATGTAGCTTCACGCAGGCTGTGTCCTCTTTATCACCACAAGGACATGATTCGAGGCTCCGGCTGGTAAACGTGGCGGCCGCGGCGGTGTTATGATTTTGAACGAGGCAGCGTTGCCATCGGAGCAGAGAAAGATATTGCTGCGAATAGCGGTATAATAAACGCAGTATAAGTTAGACCGAGATAATTATATTCACCCTCTTTCCCCTACAAACCACTGACTCAATGTATATATATCATCATTACTGATGGAAGTCAGCGTGCGTGCTAAAACAATGAGTTTGGAAGAAAAAACATGATCACATAGTTTTAAAGAACGGCAGTAGGGCTACAATTCCTTGTTTCATTCTAGTACGTATACAGAAAGGTTAAACACATAAAACACATCTAACCACACATGCAGAGAAAGTAATATAATTGTGGTATAATAATTATATGCCGCAACAATAATAGCATTACTCATGACATGCAGTCAGGCTACTATATCCTACCTAGTAAATATATACAGTATATATAGTTCCTACTATTCATTTAATATTTATCTACCTTTATTTTTTTATTTTAAAATGGGGGAAATAACCAGACTGAAGAAAAAAAAAGTAGCAACATTTGCTGCTTGATCCCATGTAACAACACTGCTGATGGGTACTGGGGAGTTGAGAAATTGGTTCTGGAGGAGGCGCCTGGATGTAAACAAGCTGCTCCTGCGCCATCTGTTGCAACCGACATACACCAACACCCTTACACAGTCTCCCATAGAGGCCCCCTCTCCTGTTCTATAGTCTCCTTGCCGTAAAACACACACACACACACATACGTCTGCGCACATCAATATGTTATCAAGAGGGATGGCATGTTCCTCATCTTATCTATTGTTGGTTACTTGCAATAATAAACTATCAATCAATCATCGTCCACAAGCTCGATGTCGCCAACTGGCCGTTGAATAACTCTCGTACACAGCCGGGCTGTGTACCGTTTTTATTTTCATTTTATTTACAGCCAGCTTGTTTGTTGGTCTGTTTGAGTGTATAAGCTAAAGCTTTTTGTTAACATAAAAGATGCAGAACATGCAGTATGGCACTATACAATACAGGTATATTAATACTTATAACAGTAATAATATCGTCATCCGGAGGCGTTTGAACGTTGGGTTTTTTTTCACAGCGTATCGCCGTGCTTCAAAAATGATTCGCGTCGGTGTTTCCTAAATATTCCGTGTTTAGCAAGATAACGGAGGCTCCTATGGTTATTTTTTGATATCGCATCTTAATCTACGGTATTTTCTACGTTTATCAGTAGGTCTGTTTTCTTTTAAACTTGGTAATAAAAAAAAAAAAATGATCGTTTTTGACCAAAAAAATCCTCAGAGGTGCAAATGTACCAGCGGGTCGGAACGAATATAGGGTTAAGGTATGTAACTATTTAAATAAAGTGCTAACTGTAACGAGTAAATAATAATTTTCACGAAATTCAAATAGGATTCCTTCCCCAACTCATAAATGGCTTTTTGCCCATATAAATAACTTGCATGTATATAATACTTAAGAGTGAGGTAATGTTAGGCAACCATAGGGTATGGAGAATTAAGGAATGATGTTAATGTTGTCTTAAATGTGTTTGCCTGTTTCTTTTTGTTATGAACATAAGATAAATCCTTTTTAGGGTGCTTGAGTTTTGTAAAGGGTTTCCTGATTTTTTTTTATAGCAGAGGAGGCGGCACAAGAAGGCAAAACAAATATTAAAAAAACCCACTTCTAAATTGCCGTAACCTTGTAAAAGAATACAGAAACATGAGAGCTCAAATCCGTGTGGAGCTTAAAACTGAAAATGCAGATCTTAAAGTATCGCCATTGTATCCTTATACACCTTGTTTTCTATAAGTCTACTTCAAGCTTTCTCATGTTTAGCCCACATTTGGGGGAGGTTTGTCTATTATTATTATTTTTTTTTCTTTTTCATGGGAAAGAAATATGGAGCCTAAACCCGTTCAGTATTTTTTCCTATAACATGACTTATGAGGGCCTCCTCTCACATGCTGTACTCTTAATTTCCTTCTAATTTCTTATTTTCTTCCCTTATTTGAAAGAGGTGATGTACTGTTCGATAAAAGTACTTGTAACAAATAAATAGAACACTTTCAAACTCTGTGAGGTTAACTAACTATCATCCCCAGCACATGTATGCAGTATGGTACGTTTTAATAACAATATATATGGTTCATACACAGGAACTGAGTACATAAGGATTTCAAGTGAGTGATGAACAACTTTATGGTATAATTTTTCTAATGCAGGGAAGAAATAAATTAAAAATAATCCACAAACACGTTTTATGTAATTTTTCTTAGAATGAGTTAAGCCCTTTCTCACCTCTTCCTCCAAATTTATTCTTAATTTCTTTCTTTGTTTTACTTTCAAGTAACCCTTCAAGTGATATATATATTATATATATTATATAAAAAAAACATAGCCAACCAAAGTGTCCTGGGTTCGATTCCCAGTTGAAGTTGAAAAGAAAATCAGACACTTTTATGTACATTTCCTGCATGGACACCTACTGATAAATTGATAACAGGAGTTTGGCAGGGGATGAGGCCTAATTGTATTTGTGACCTCCCTTAAGTAGTTAGGCATATTTGTAAAATAAGGGGATGTGCATCATGCACCACCTTACACCTTGTTGCTATAAATCTTTCATAATGCATGTCATGACTGTTTCCATAACCTGCCATGCTCATGGCACAATGTATATTCAAGGATACCTCTATTGATACAACTTGCCTAACATTTGCCTTCTCACATAAGTGCTGTTGCATAAACAGTTCATTATATTGCAGACGGCATGAGTGGTTGCTGGCCCTTGGCATTGCATACGAGAGGTCTTCCCAAGTAGTATGCAGCGATCATTTTTCATGCTGCTTACCAAGGAAGCAAAGGAAGGCTTCTCAGCACGGCAATACCTCGTCCCTTCAATGCTAGTGAAGAACACCCACACCGAGAAACGCACACAGGTAAGAATCTAATATCAGTGAGATTAATTTTGTTAATTTCAATTTGTTGTGAAAAAAAGTCATATTTACTTATTTTTGTAACACACACACACACACATACAGAGCACCTCATGATTTGCACATTATGATTATATTCACATATTTTATTTTCAGTTAACACTGAGAGGCCTCCCGCTGTTCCTGCACCCGCCTCAGATGTGGTCACTCTTGAATATGGTAAGTTATAATTTGTTTCTATGACCTATTACATATGAGTTCCATTCATGGTATACTGAGTAGAAAAGTTGATATTAACTGCTGAATTGCATAAATAATTTTTTTTTTAGAGCCTAATTTTTTTTTTTATATATTTCACAGAATGCCCAGGGACAACAACCACTCATGACAGTATCGACGAGGCAATTTCCTCAGGAGTGCTGCCTTGTGATACCTATGGTGAGCTTATAAATGTTCTTGACAATTTTCAACATTATTTAATATTTAATATTTAATTTCACTCTGCATGCTTTATCCATGTAATTCTTTTCCACAATGGTTTGATTGTCTATTATCCCTGCGGACATTCGCAACCCTCTGCAATTCTTCGTCTATGACTGCGGATGTCTATGAAAGATTATAATATAATACTCAATGCCTACAGATTACGATACTGCAACGTTTGGGGTGCTGTCCGGGACAATGACTGTCGAGGAACAACTAAGCATGTTCACGGAAACTAACAACAATGAGGCCCCAAGATTTGTGTCTTGTGAAGATCGTGTGGAAGGTAAATGTAACAAGGACAACTTTTTTGTTATAGATTTGCTCTATTCACATAATTTGGCATCACCAAAGTACTATCCATCTTGTTATCCTATAAGCCCTAAGTGCCAGTATGTGCATGAAACAGAGGACAAAAGGAAGAGTTTCGTTAACAATTCCAAACTCACATATAGCTCAAGGTATTTTAACATTCTTCCACATGACATATTACCGGTGCATTACTTAACATTGTCTAATAACAGTAAAATATTATGAATTTTGCATACCTTTGGTGAACATCTCTCTTAAACATCATTACTGCACCCAAAACTATAGATCTCAATCTTGACTTTTGTTTTATTTCCAAAGCAAAGTGTAGGCGATTGCGTGAGTGTTCTCTACAGGACTGTTACCTTGCAGTTTACTTGTTAGGCCATGATTTTTAATATTCCTTTTCAGGACAATCTCCTTTCCTCAATGTATAACTATAGACAGAGTAGGATAAGGCAAGGGTAGTAGATATTATGGTACAGCCCATATATATATATATATATATATATATATATATATATATATATATATATATATATATATATATATATATATATATATATATATATATATATATATATATATATATATGCATATATATACATTATATATGTGTGTATATATACATACATATAAGATCAGCAATAAGAATGTGGTGTTTCTACCAGTTACATAGTAATTACTGTCTTTGCTAATATTATAACTAAAATTACAGAGGAATGGGATCATGGTGGTCAGCTGACACTCCACACCACCTGTCCTGAAGCACCTGCCCAGCACCACCTGAAAATGTTAATGCTGGGCACACATCCTCACCTGTGCCAGGCATCCAAGACACCTCTGAGAACCTTATTGGCGGTAATGTTTTTTTTTACTTTTCATTAATTTTACAAAGGAAATTTGCTAACAAAGGGAAGGTTATTTAAAGGATGGGTGTTTTTCTCACATAAATTGCAGCATAACTCATCTGCTGAGGGAATGTTCTTCTAAGTAAAGTATCCCTTCTGCCGATCATACTAAAATATTATATACATGAAATATGATACTAACTTTAAACAAGTAAGTTTTCTCTCAAGGTCAGCAATAAGCTGAAGAAGAATTAGTAATCATTGCATTAATGATGTTTGCACTTACTTTATGGAGGGATAAAGATGATGTTAATAAATGTGTTGCAACACTACCTTTTATTTTGTTGCTTTTTAATTGTTGGTTCTGCAGCTATTATGATTTTATATTAAGCTTTTGTTATGATTGTGGGTCTTCATGGCATGCACCATTAATGATAGACATGAATTTTCAGAAATCAAACATTGGCTGGCGAGCAACAGTGCATGTGGTTCCAAAGTTCTGCAGGAAACGTAAGTGTAAACTTGGAGGACATGTCTTGTTTGTAATTTCTTAAAATCCACATATATATTATCTATGGAAAGCAATACATAAGAACTAGATTCAATAATGTTACAATCTGCCTTTCAAATTAAAGTAACACCTTATAAACTTCCAAGATATTTTCTGTTCCCGAGATGTTATAACTATGTTCACTATAATCATGTAATAGCAAAATCCTAGTTTTTAGTAATTGTAATGTCTCACATTGGCAGAAGTAATCAATTTTAGATCAATTTCTCAGGTCTTATATTTCTGACGTTGGTATTAATGAAATAATTTTATCAACAGGTAACCAGTGAAACTCCTGCAGAACCAACTGTACCGTTTAAGGAAGAAAAACTTAACACTATCACGTAACCTGGTGAAAACACCAGCCAATTGATTTCTAATATGGAAAAGTATTTAGGTGGGACACTTCTAGACTTAGTAAAAGGGCAGATTATGAATGCTGTAAAAAGTAAGACAGGAGTAAGGTATGGGGTGCAGGAGAGGAGATTTTCTCTAGCCACATTTCATCATAGTCCTAAAGCTTACAGATTTCTTCGTTCAATTTTCCGTCTTCCTTCTGTTTCTACTTTGCATTCATGGTTGCGAAGATACCTTTACATACTGGCTGGACAAGTCTACTCTGACAGTCCTTAAGAATAAGGCAGAGGCCTTGCCAAAGAAGAATTCTTTGTGGCATTGTGTTTGACGCAATGAGCTTAAAGGAATCTCTTCATTTGACAAACCACTGACACTGTAATCAGCAGAAGGATTTTGGTGAACACGGCAAGAGTCTCAAATTGGCGAATCATGCACTTGTTTTCATGGTAAAGGGTCTTATTAAAAACTGGAAAATGGTCTTGGGTTACTTTTTTTTTACTCAGGGAGGATTACACTAGTAGGTTGCAAGAGCTGTTTGGAAGCGTCTATCAGTAAAGTTCAAGAAACAGGGATGAAAGTAATGTTTACTGTTTGTGACCAAGAAGGTGCTCACCGTTCCTATTTCAGACTCTTGGCATGTCTCGAAAACCCTCTTTTAGGCTGAATGGTGAGAGGATACATTTCTTCTATGATGCGCCTCATCTGTTAGAAAAGCCTCAGGAACACTCTTTTAAAGTATAATATCAAGATAGGGGTAATGTAATTTCATGGGATCATATTAAAATTTCTTTACAAAAGATCATGAACAAAAATCAGGCTTGCTCCAAAATTAAGTAAACGTCACATGTGTGAAGGCTTTTCAAAGATGAGGTCAATCTTGCTGCCAGGTGATGAGTGGGACTGTGGCAGCCAGCATATACATGCATTCCGTCGCAGGTTTGCCACAGGAAGCCGAGCATACAGCTGAATTTGTACAGAAGGTGGATAAATTGTTGATTGTTTCAACAGTATTCGGCCTTGTCATTACAAGAAACTTTTAAGAGGGTTGATTCTAAATCATGTCATATGGGATTCATCAGGGAAATTACAGATTACATAAAGTCATTTGAAATTTACACCACCTCGTGTACAGATTTACTGTATAGACAGCTGGCTCATCAACTTGGCAGCACTTCAAGCCTTGTGGTCAGACCTTCAAGAGTATGAAGTGAAGTTCCTCCTCACCGTAGACTAAACCAGGACTGTCTAGAGAATTTGTTTGGCAAACTGAGGCTTAGAATTGGAAGCAATGACCATCAACTGTTTATTGTTTCAGTAAAGCTTTGAGATCAGTTGTTAATAACGATCTTCTCAGGTTCCAGTTTCAGGTGATTGTGAACGAGATAAGTCATTGCTTTTAGATGTAACCTCAGACTGTGAAACTGATTGCCCTGCTCCCCCATTAAATTAGAATCTGACTCAGAGGACATCTTTGAGGATAACTTGCCTGTGGCAGAGGTAAATGGACTGATGTATGTAGTTGGTTGGACTTGCAAGAAGTTCTTAAGTTTCATGACTGTAGTATTTGCAGGGAGCATTTGCTTGATACCAAACAGGATTCAGATAACATTAACAAACTTTTTGTCATTTAGAAAGCAGAGAATAACTCTGAGTCCCCATTTGGGACTTACATACCGTCAACCACCTGTTTGCAGCATTTCAAAGAAGTAGAGTACATTGTAAGAAATTCAATTGAAGAGCCATATTGAGCACAAATGTATCAAAAGAACTTGCTGTCACGATTAAGTAATCATACATTTATAACGCCTCTGCAGTTGTGCTCCACTCAGCTAGTCAACACCATTTACCTCATATATATAAGGCTTAAGATTTTCTCTAATTTAAAATGGAAGAACAAAGAAAAAGTACGTAAATCTAGCAAAAAGAATAGGAAAGTAATAAAGGTTCTGCATTAAATATTGTTAAGGCTGAAAGTTTCAAATTCAATCATTTAAATTTATTTCATTATGATTTCTTTTTCTTCCATTACCTTTGCATGTTACCTATAACTCCTAGTTTAAGACATATGTAAATATTAATATACTGTCATTAATAACAATCCATGATTTACAAATTTCTGTGTTCTGCGAAACACTGCAAAATATATTAATATCCATCTTTTACCATATAATCATAATCTGCATTTAATTTGTTACTCAAATTATGTAAGAACAATTTTACTAACTTTGTGAAATGTCTTAGTTCATATTTCTAGTAATAGTAAGAAACATTCATAATCTGCCCTTATACATTGTTGTTATGTAGCAGTGGTTCAAACTTACTGTGCTCGTTGCCCATTTTCATACAATATGCTTGTCCATGGCCTACCACCACCTCCAAGGATAACCAATGGCATAATGATTGTCCACAGGCCTCAACCTTTTACCTCAAGCAGATCATGTCATTTTACTAAATATGTTCTAGAAATTAACAAAGATGCTGTAATTTGCCTTTGGTGAGTACATATCCTCAGATTATGGTCCCTTACATAGCACCAATTTTGAGAACCACTGTTATTTTGCTGTCCCATACCTGCATAGCTGTACATGTACTGCTAAATGTCTTAAAATCTGGCTGTCCAGCTTACCAGTATTCAACATAGACCTATAACATTCGCATATATATGAAACTTCATGTAATTATTTTGTCTAATTTTCTTTCAAGTTAGTGGTTATTTTTTTTTATTATTTTTTTTACTATATATAGGCATGTATGTGTTGACCACGCTTGCTTTTTACTCTCATAGGTTACATAGTATTAATTCTTTCATTTCCATTCTTTCTTTTATTTTGTGCAACTTACCAGTATTCAACATTAACCTATAACATTTGTATTATATGAAACTTAGGAAATAAGACCATGTATTTCTTTTTTATACTTTTCTTTCGTTATTATTTTTTTTAACAGTATATAGGCATTTATGTCATGACCATGTTTGCTTGTTTACTCATATAATGGATAGTATTACTTCTTTGATTTTTTCTATTATATTTTATTTAAGTACTGAATGATATGTCTTGCCATTTATTTGTTTTCACATTGTAATCATTGTTTAAGAAGATATTAATAAAATTATATACATGACACTTACTTTAATTAACATAGATTTATAAATGTGGGTGCGTTGAAGTGTCAGGAGGCTAATAAACAAGGCATAAAAAATACTGAAGTCTACCATAAATAATAAAACGTTTTCTATAAAAATATCCACGTCCGCCAGAGGAAGCACTGGCGCAACCTCAAGTGTCTCCGCTGTTGTCCATCCTCTACTCTTATACTATCGCCAGTTGCGACTTATGAACGCTTTCGCAGGGGTGAGTTTAGGACTACCTGCTCATTGGTGCTATCGGAGGGATATTGATGTTCTTGACAAATGTTGCATTACATATGTTACATAAATACCTTTTCAGTAATTTACTTAGTGTGTGCAGTGGCTTTCTTAAGTAGTTATTTTACATCCTGAAATGAAGTATATGACGTCTTTACAGGCGACAGCGGCTGTACATTAGAGCATTTTTATTGTTCAGTCCGCAACCCCACAACGGAAACCGGAGGAGCGCTACAATGGGGCCCATACACAGACGTATCGTTAATGGAGCAAACGCTGGAATACTAAGAGCCGGTTGAGTAACCGACTTCTTTCCTTATTCCCAATACCTATGCATTCACATATGCTGGCCAGCCATTAGAACAGTGAATTAGATTACTAACATGTTACAGCAATAAAGTGATTGGAAACAAATTTAAAAAATAAATATTTGGTGTAAGTGAGCGAACGTGTAAGACCCCGTTACCAACGGATTTTCAGTCACCGCCAAGTGGCCTAAGACTGCCGTATGCAATAGAAGATGTAAAAAAAAAGACAAGACAGGAGTGTGGAAGATTTGTATTTCAATTGTCTTTGACTCAGTAATTTTGACAACTAACACAGGTGCCTTCACAAATCTGGGGTGCCTTGCAGTGTCTTTCCCCATGAAGTGCCTCCCAACATCATCTTCATGTTTACTGCTGCACAGCCACTGTGTCAGCAGTGTCCACTTCTCCCCAGCAGGTACAAATTTATGTTTCGGTAAGGTGGAGAGTTGGCTTTCAGACATTCTTTCATAATGCTTCCTGTTGGATAAACTTTGTTGAGAACATAGCAACTTTATTTAGTGATAACTTTCAATCATTCAGATTTCTGGCTGCGGCAGTGCAATTGCTATTAACCACAGTATATGTAAAAAATGCAACAGTGTGTCAGCGAACACATTCAGCAGAGCAAAAGAGTAATATAGTACTGTGAGTGCACTGAATCATTTCCTCTTAAAGCAGAGGGATGAGGAAGAGCAGGATGCTCTGCTGTTCTTGGAGCAGCTGCTGGCCGAGGAGCTGGAAAAGAGCAGTACGTGAAGCAGTAGTGCTAATTTTTGGGTGAAATGGTAGTGTGTATTTATCCAGTCACTCTTGAGTAAGAGCTCCAGTAAGTTTATGCACATAGGTCCCCTTTCTGGAATCCATACTGTTTACTTGTTATTAAATTATGTCTTCTAGAAATCTCGTCTATTGTTTTTCTTTATCACTTTTCACATATTTTACATAGTACACTGGTCAGTGCAGGTCTGTGGTTCAGGGTTCTTCCTTTCTTCCACTTTTTGTATATAGGGACCATCGACCCTCCGCCACTCCTTAGGCACTGCCAGTATTTATCGGTGTGTTGAGTGTGTGTGTGTGTGTGTGTGTGTGAAAGAGAGAGAGAGAGAGAGAGAGAGAGAGAGAGAGAGAGAGAGAGAGAGAGAGAGAGAGAGAGAGATGGATCTTCAAAAATGTTTGCATTGCTTTCTCTTACTGAGACCTTACTCAAAATAAATTAAACATGTGACAATGACTGTGTTTTAGACTAATTAAAATGTACATGGTGTACAGAGTCTCTGTGATTTTCCTTGTGCTTGTGTTTCAAAGACTGTGAGCATATTAATGCAGTTTTGTCTTCCTAGTCACCCCCTTAAAGTTGTTCTGCCAGCCCCTTAACCGTCAAGGCCCTCACAATTGATCCTGACACACAAATAATATTTCAAAGGATTAGAATATTTTAAGTTACAGCAAAAATATGTTGAGCAATCCTCACATGTATAAAAAATATTGATAACAAAAACTATTACGCCAAACCAATAATAATAAACTTATTGTAATATTATAAAAAAAGTGAAAACTAAGGAACTATAAATGAGATCAAAATACATACTACTGCAGAATGGGATATCCAGCAGGAAAGGAATGTCAGTCCCATAGGGGTTAGATTTAACCGGTAGCCAGCGGGGATGTGTTTCTTAATGGTGCTAAGCCAAGAAAAAAAATTGAGAAAAAATCATCCTCCACAAACCATTTTCATAATATATATCAGAAGCATTTTGTGATTTATGTATCATCTATTTTGGGGGTTTAAATCCTTGCTTTACATTTGGCCGTCGCTGCTATGGAGTTAATCCTTTTAGGCACACTGTTTGTAGTTACATATATAAGGTTGTTTTTTAAGTAAAAATGTTACCTGAATTACGGTAGGAAAATATGTCGTGAAGATGCAAAAATATGTTTTTGATATTTTTATCTCTTTATGCATCATGATGTTCCACTAGAAAATGGCCAGGAAGAACCGTCCTACGCAAGAAGATGATGATACCTGTGGTCCGGCATATAAATGATGTTAAGGACTATACATAAGACAGGTAACGTCCTGTTCATGAACATTATACAGGCAAGATAGAAAACGCCCCAAAGCGTGCCTGAATTTAAAAAAAATATGGAAATATAACACAACTTGGCAAAATTAAAGTTCAGTGTATGATGGTTCTCTCTGAATTTTTTTTTGTAGCGGCATATCATAATGCACTAAGAAAAAAATATGGAATGATTCCTGTCGTACTGGATATCCCCTCATGGTATGCATTGGCTTGACAAAAACCATCAAAGATCTTAAAGTTAATAATATTAATGATTATATAAACTATTCTTATATGAAATATTCAAATCTTAATTTATGAAAATAATAACTTAAAAAACTACTTTCTTGAACTGATAGCCCCCGTTATGGCCTTAATTGCCTCGCCTATTCCCAAGACTTTGGTAATATCCTGTACACTTGGTTGCTAAATTCCCCATTTCAGTAAAACCTCAGGCGATATCCCGTAGATGGTTTCCATTCGTCCGTTGCTCCTCCTGAGTCCTTCAGCAGACCTCAATTTCCTTTGGGTAGAAGGAACTCAGGAACCAGTTGTAAGTGACCTGATGACAATTCATTAGGATACATCTGCTATTTGACGAGCATGTTCTGATGAAAATGCCATTTAGTATTCCAGCAGAAGCAATGATATAATTTTGAGTTGCCAACACTGCATATAAGTCAGTGTCACAGTGTGCACTGTGGAGCGGCGGCGGGTGTGAGTCGTGTGGTGACCGTCTGCTCTTCCTTGCTGTATTTTGAAATGCTTTTTCTGTGCAATGTAAGTTTGCTAAGTTCTTTGGTATCTTTGCTGTACGTAGGTAGTTTATATAATATAGATGTAACTGGTGAAATAACTCATTCATAACCCGGTAGCCTAGCTACGTACTTCTGTTTTCGTGATTTTTTTTTTTTTTTTACTTAAATTTTTACCTAATATTGTATATTGTATGTGCCAATGCAGGTAGAGTTGTCATTAATATTTCTTATACTTAGTGTAATAGAAAGAAAGACTGTTATTTATAGAGTATACCTTATTGTTCTCAAGCAGCCCTGAAGGCGCCTGACGATTGCTGGCCCCTGAAGAGGTCTCAAACTCCAAACTTTATCACTGGGATTTGATGAGTCCGGAAAGGTAAGAAGCTTTCTCCATTGGTGGGATCTGTAGCAGTCACCGCTCAAATTCCGTGTTCCTTCCCTCAGTGACAAGAAAATGGGTGCTGCAAAGAGAGACTAAGATTCTCAGTTTTTTCTTTGTGTTAATAATGTTCGTGCTCGTCACTGTGTCTTTCTTGTCGCGTCTTCATTGTTAACTTTTCTTGTACTCGTTTATCTTTGACTGTCCGTCCATATCCTTTTGTTGTCCACCTTTACACATTGTTCCACACATACACCAACACTTAAATGTTTCTAAAACTACACTACATTTACACAAACGCATACACAAACAAACACCTATTCTATGTGTTGTGCTTGTCTTAATGACCTGTGTATGTTTGCCCAAATAAAGAGAGACACCCCAGTCCTCGTCGACAGACCGACTTAGTCGGCTAGATTTCGATCGCCGATAGAGTCGGGTCTATCGGCTCCCTGCTACGGGCCGCCTTTGGCAAAGGCCCGTGCTCCCTCGTGCAAGAGGGAGCAATTTCCCCCCCCCCCCCTCCCCCAAACAAAGTAACTCTGACGGATATTGAGTTTCTCTATCCGGGAACCTATTAGCACTTAAGAACACTCGCTACCACCAACAATTGGTGACCCTGCAGTGTTACTAAGGTTCAAGGTGGCTTATCGCCGGTGCCGTTCAAGGGCACGCTCTCCCAGAGGGTGGACCTGAGTCAGAAGCATCTGATTCATTCGTCCTACCCTCTCCTGGGGCAATAAATCTCACCTCCGCTCGGGGTTCGTGGGATTGAGCCTCGGGTCGAGAGAAGTATTACGCCGTGGGCGTAGTTGCCACCTACAGGGTTTATCCCCCGCCCTCCCCCAGGCACCCTCTGTGCCCTCCTCCAGACGCCTTCTGCGTCTCCTCCAGGCACCCTGTGTGCGCCTCCTTCAGGCACCCTCTGTGCGCCTCCTCCAGGCACCTTTAGCGCCTCCTCCAGGCATCCTTAGTGCCCCCTCTCCAGGCGTCTTTTGTGCCCCCTGGTGCTCCTCCCAGCGCTCACCCACCCACCCCTCCTCCTCCCTGCCTTTCCGCTGGTACGGCGACTGAAACACGCACACCGTGTGACACTACACACTCAGTGAACACTCAAACACAGTGCGGCACATTACTAACACAAGTGCCACACACCCAGTGTACACGCCACACAGACTCAGTGTACACGCAGACACAGTGTGACACCCCCCTGGGATTACTAGCTGCCCCCTGGATTAACCACCGCCTCCTGGATCTACCACCGCCCTCTTGGATTATCCTACACCTGTGGATCTTTGTACAGTTCAGTGCAGCAAGTCCCCAGCAACAGTTAGTGTCACAGTGTTACCCACTAAGTGTACAGTGTTGTTTTACAGTGCCTTCTTGGACACTGGTTCACTCCCCGGGCCACTGAGGTCCCTAGCACGCGCCAGTGCCCATAGTATACGCAGTTCGTTCTACTCTCACGGACTGCCGTGCAACCTGGCCCGTTTTACGCCAGCGCCCTTGTCAATCTGCTCCACACCGTTCAACTTCACCATGCCTGACGACGACAACTCTTCCGCTGCGGCGGCGGTGTCCTTCAATATGCCGCCCTTCTGCTCACAGGACCCGTCCATATGGTTCTCGATTTTGGAGTGCGGATTCAAGACTTCCAAAATTACTAACAGCCTTACTCAGTACACACACGCTGTTTGCCTCCTGCCCACCGACGTCCTTCCACAAGTCTCTGACGTCATCGCCTCAGCCTACAACTCCGATCATGCCTATGAAGACCTGAAGACTGCCCTACTCCAACGCCTTCAGTCTTCTGTCGCCACCCGCCTCCGTGAACTTCTCTCCAAGGAAGAGTTGGGTAATGAGAAACCGACAGACCTCCTACGCCGCATGAAGCAGCTGCTCGGCGACAAGTACCAGTCGTTCGACCCTGACTTGTTCAAACAGCTGTTTTACCAACGTCTGCCCCCTGCTGTCCAGCGTAGCCTCTTCAGCGTTAAGGACGACCTGAAGCCCGACGCCATTGCCAAGTTAGCAGACGAATTCATGGCAACTCTACCTGGACCGCTAACTTCTTCAGCGTCTTCCGTCACCTCCCAAGGGACCACTCAATTTGACGAACTCGACAAGCAAGTCTCCCTGCTCGCGACGAAAGTCACCTCTCTTGAGGAGCGGCTCGACCGCCGCCGCTCTCGCTCCCCCACTCCTCACCGGTGTCGGCGCCGCTCCCGTTCGAGAAGCCCAGGACTCTGTTGGTACCACAACAACTTCGGCGAGAAAGCCACAAGTGTACCACCCCGTGCACTTACAAGGCATCAAACTCCAAGGACGAACACTAGTGCAGCATAGCGCTCGTCACCAACCCTCGGAGCTGCTCCACCTTCATGACTGCCGTTCCAACGCCAAGTTCCTGATTGACACCGGCGCTGATGTCAGTATTATCCCAGCAACCGCCAGTCAACGAACTCTACCTCCACTCTTGCACCTGTACGCCGCCAACGGTAACAAAATACCTGTCTACTCGCGACTCACCATGCAAGTGGACCTTTATCTACGACGTTGCTTCGAATGGACCTTCTACGTCGGGAACGTCTCCCAGGCAATCCTCGGAGCAGACATCCTAAGGCACTTCAACCTCTTAGTCGACGTCAAAGGTCGGAGGTTGGTTGACCCGCTCACTTCCATCTTCTCCAATGCACAACCAGCACCAGGTGACAGCTCGCAACTCGCCGTCGTTCACAAGGACCACCAGTTCGCTGCCCTGCTCAAGTCCTTCCCCACGCTGACACAGCCCTATTCAGCCAGCGTGCCCGTCAAACACAACGTTACGCATCACATCGAGACTACAGGACCTCCAGTACACGCCAAGGCCCGTCGCTTAGCTCCTGAACGCTACCGTCAAGCCAAGGCCGAGTTCGAGTCTCTGTTGCGTCAAGGTATTGTACGACCCAGCAGCAGCAACTGGTCATCAGCCCTCCACGTTGTCCCCAAGAAGAACGGCGACATACGTCCCTGTGGAGACTACCGTGCCCTTAACTCGCGCACTAAGAAGGACAGATACCCGGTACCAAACATCCAGGAATTCTCGTTCCAACTTGCTGGTTCCACCATCCTCTCAGTGTGGACCTCGTCAAGGCCTTTCACCAGATTCCAGTCCATCTTGCCGACATACCGAAGACTGCCGTCATCACGCCCTTCGGTCTCTTTGAATACGTCAGGATGCCGTTTGGACTCATGAACGAGGCCCAGACCTTTCAACGCTTCATCGACGAAGTTCTCCGCGGCTTACCCTTCTGCTTCGCCTACATAGACGATCTACTCATCGCTAGCCCGGATGAAGCCTCTCAAAAACAGCACCTTCACCAAGTCCTCACCCGCTTGCAAGACTACGGAGTATAGATTAACGTGGACAAGTCTGAGCTCGGTGTTACTTCCCTCACCTTCCTTGGCCACACTGTTACTCCAAAGGGCATCGCTCCACTCAACTCGAGGACTGAAGCCATCCACCAGTTCCCGAAGCCGTCCACCCAGCGCCAACTCAAGGAATTCCTGGGTATGGTTAACTTCTACAACCGCTTCGTCCCACACTGCTCTCTCATGCTCCAGCCCCTCTACGCCATGGTGAAGCCCTGCAAGCGTGGCCAGTCTGTCACTCTCGCCTGGACTCCGGACGCTGACGCCGCCTTTCTCGCTGCTAAGAAGGCTCTCAGCGACACAGTCATGCTGTCCTTCCCTGCCCATGACGCGGAGATCTCTATAGCAACAGACGCCTCTGACACTGGGACTGATACTGTCCTACAACAGTTCATCGACAACGCCTGGAAGCCGACTGCCTTCTTCTCCCGTAAGCTCTCCAAACCTGGAGCCAAGTACAGCGCTTACGACCGATAACTTCTCGCCATCTTCAAGGCTGTCAAACGTTTCCGCTACTTCATTGAAGGTCGTCGTTTCCACGTGTTCACCGACCACAAGCCCCTCATTACTACCTTCCTGAGGAACAAAGACTCTTATACACCACGTCAACTTCGCCACATGGACTACATCTCGCAGTTCACCACTGACATCCGGTACATCAAAGGTGCAGACAACGCTCCAGCTGACGCCCTCTCCCGCAACATTACCGCTGTGACGTTCTCTTCACTTGATTACGCCGCCATAGCCGCCGATCAGTCCGGCTACGCAGAGCTGGAGAAGCTTCTGGACAACCCGGCGCTTAAAGTGAAGAGAATCACACTCCCAGGCACCACGGTCACTCTCTACGCTGACGTATCCACGGCCACCATCCGTCAGTTTCACGACCTCTCTCACCCTGGCATTCGAGCCTCGCAGCGCCTGATGACGTCCCGCTTCATTTGGGAGGGAATTAACAAAGACGTCAGACTGTGGACCAAAACCTGCACCGACTGCCAAGCCTCCAAGATGACGCGACACACTCACTCTCCACCCAGCACCTTCACGCCCGTCACGGAAAGGTTCGACCATGTCCACATCGACCTTGTTGGTCCCCTGCCACCCTCCGCAGGCCACCGCTACATCCTCACCTGCGTGGATCGTTTCACACGCTGGCCCGAGGCCGCCCCCATCGCTGACATCACTACGGACGCCGTCGCCCACGCCTTCATCGCTACTTGGGTCTCCAGGTTCGGCGTCCCTCTCAGCCTCACCTCAGATCGCGGCGGCCAGGTCGAGGCTAACGTATGGAACAAAGTTATGACCCTCCTCGGCATCCGCCGGTACAGAACGTCAAGCTATCACCCGCAGGCTAACGGCATGGTCGAGCGCTTCCATCGGCAGCTGAAATTCTCCCTCATATCCTCCACCCAACGCGACAACTAGTCCCTGGCTCCTCCCTTGGTCCTCCTCGGCATCAGGTCCTCCCTGAAGGAAGACCTGCACCACTCCTCGGCTGAACTAGTTTACGGCACCAACCTCCGGCTCCCAGGCGAACTTCTAGCGCCCACACCTGACACCGCCTCAAAGGTGCCATGAGGAGCCTTCAGCCGGTGCAGCCTCGCTCTTCCCCGAAGAAGACCTTCGTCAACCAGGACCTCGACACTTGCACCCACGTCTTCGTGCGCGTGGATGCCGTCCGGCGGCCCCTGCAGCAACCCTACCAAGGACCCTACCGCGTCCTGAGACGGGCCAGAAAGACTGTCACGATTGACAAACATGGTTCTCAGGACGCGGTCTTTATAGACAGGGTCAAGCCGGCATACCTGCTGGCCCCAGACCAGGCGCCTTAACTCTCCGTCGCCGAAACAACACCGTCTGCGTCTCAACATCCCTGCACCAGGAAGATATCGTTCCTTCTTTGAAGTCACTTGGTGGGGGGGAGTATCTGTAACAGTCACCGCTCAAATTGCGTGCTTCTCCTCCTCAGTGACAAAGAACATGAGGTGCTGCAAGCATAAACTTCTTAGTGTTTTCATATAAAATATTTAAGACTATCCTTGTCCTCGTCTCCTGTGCCATCCGATTTTTCGTGTTTCTCGTCGCCACCCTTATCTCCCGATGTATGTCGTGTCTTCATTGTTAACTTTTCTTGTACTCTTTTATCTTTGACTGTCCGTCCATGTCCTTTTGTTGTTCACCTTTACACATTGTTCCACACATACACCAACACTTAAATGTTTCTAAAACTACACTACATCTACACAAACGCATACACAAACAAACACCTATTCTATGTGTTGTGCTTGTCTTGATGACCTGTGTATGTTTGCCCAAATAAAGTCAGAGACACGCCAGTCCTCGTCGACAGACCGACTTGGTGGGCTAGATTTCGACTGCCGATAGAGTCGGTCTGTCGGCTCCCTGCTACGGGACGCCTTTGGCAAAGGCCCGTGCTCCCTCGTGCACAAGGGAGCAATCCCCCCCCCACCCACCCACCCCCCTAAATAAAGTAACCGTGACGGATATTGAGTTTCTCTATCCGGGAACCTGTTAGCACTTAAGAACACTCGCTACCACCAACATCCCCAGGTGCCCATTTATCGGCCATTACGAAAAATAAAGGAACAGCTGAGTGGGCTGCACGCCGACTGTCCAGGCCGCAATTGGAACAAAGGCCCGCGGAAGCGTATATGAGGTCAGTACTACCACTAGTAGTGATACTACTACAACTGCTACTGTTGCAACCACTACTACTACTATTACACTTTATAACAATGACTACTGTCCTGAAGACCATCTATCAACCCAGACACTAGATTCTCTCAAAAAGAGAATCAAATTTGAGCTCCAGTGGGCAACATGAGCCAAGCAAGGTGGTGTCACTATAAACACCTACCTGCTCCAGAATGGGCTGGGGCCGACCACCAGGCCCCACCAATAAAGCTTACCAGCGCCATAGGCCAACACGTAAAAAAAAACTTTAAAAAAAAACTACTCTACTACTGCAACGAGTACTGCTCCCCTATTACTTTTTTTGTTTACTTTCACTTCAAAGCACCGGTAGGGTTTCTTCATGTGACAGCCCTTTAGAGGCACTGACGAGGATTTATATAGTGGTGCTATATATGTTTAGCTCATACTGCCACCCTCATTACTATTACTGCTATTAGTACTTCTGCTTTCATTACTACTACTACTACTACTACTACTACTACTACTACTACTACTACTACTACTACTACTACTACTACTACTACTACTACTACTACTACTACTACTACTACTACTACTACTACTACTACTACTACTACTATTACTACTTCTATTACTACTACTACTACTACTACTACTACTACTACTAATAATAATAATAATAATAATAATAATAATAATAATAATAATAATAATTATAAAATATTTATAAAATGATTATAAATGATAATAATAATAATAATAATAATAATAATAATAATAATAATAATAATAATAATAATAATAATAACAACTAGACGCATAGCACTCGGAGAGTGCACACCTCCGCCAAAGATTGTCCTGAAAATTGGTATGGGCATCAACTGTGATCATATTCATCATATGGAAGCATTTGTTTCGAAAATTGATGAAATTAAAAATTTTTGGCAACTTTGACCTTGGGCGAACTTTTCAAGGTCAAAGTCAAGGTCAAGGCAATGCAAGATGCATCATATGGAAGCATTTGTTTCGAAATTTTACGAAATTCTATTTTTTGAATATTTGACCTTGGGCGAACATTTAGAGGTCAAGGTCAAAGGTCAAGGTCGGCCATGTAAAGGGCGCCTTTCCATGAGCTAAAATATGAACCAAGTCTGAAGTCTCTACGATGACGAGAACCGAGTTTATGGCCAATCTGACGTTTTGTGCACCCTTGACGTTGACCTTTGACCTTTGATATTAAAAAAAATAATGGGTTTTCTTCTTGATGGACACACATCATATGGAAGCATTTGTTTCGAAATTTGATGAAATACTATTTTTTGGAAACTTTGACCTTGGGCGAACTTTTCGAGGTCAAGGTCAAAGGTCAAGGTCAAGGCCCTGCCATGCTCTTTTCATGAGCTAAAATATGAACCAAGTCTGAAGTATCTACGATGAAGAGAACCGAAGTTATGGCCAATCTGACATTTTGTGTGACCTTGACCTTGACCTTTGACATAAAAAATTTAATGGTTTCTATTCTGGATGAACACGAAGCTTCCCTGAAAAATTGGTTGAGATATCCGTAAAATTGTGCACAGGAGACTGTACACGAACAAACAAATAAATAAATAAATAAATAGATAAAGATATTGACCGGACCGAAAATATAACCTCCTCCCAACTTCCTTGGCGGAGGTAATAATAACAATGATAATGATACGACCACTAGTACTACAACTACTTCAACAACAACAACAACTAGCTCAACAACAACAACAACAACTACTACTACTACTACTACTACTACTACTACTACTACTACTACTACTACTACTACTACTACTACTACTACTACTACTACTACTACTACTACTACTACTACTACTACTACTACTACTACTGCTACTACACAAAGCAATTCATTGGCCCCACCCCGCCAATGACTGTGGCCGACAACCATCTTTATTTAGTATTACAAACCTTACTAAACATATTTTTCTTAAGCTAACAGAGCTTGTAGTTGATACGACTATCAACCACAGTCGCCTCAGAGTCCAGGTCGGCAATGCGGGTTGTTTTGGGTGCAGGTGACCTGGTTCCTCTCAGGCAGATCAAGACTGACCTCAGGAGGGAGAAGGACAGCCTGCATCTCATCCAGGCGACCACACTGCTTCTTGGCTGTTGTTTCTTATCCGCCAGTGTTTCGGCGAGTCTTGCGTAGAAGCTCTGCGCCCTTGGTCCCATCCCTCCTGACGTCGTGAATACTATCGGGGTGAAGGAGCCCTGGTCCACATTCTGTATTCTTTCTTCATATGCTCTGTTCTTCTCTTGTTCGTTTTTTCTGTGGGCTGCATCAAGGGTCAGGTCTCTGTGGCAATGGGCCATGGGATCAAAGATCCTTATGTCAAAATATGCCCTTTGTCCACGAGTCCAAAACCCACTGGCGCTAACATCCACTCGTGCTTCGTTCGAAACATTAGCGGTGCGTCTGGCGAGGTGTTCGCCTTGCAGAGGGAGCAGCATGGGTTTCACAGTCACGTCGTGACAGACTTCTTTCAGCATTTGAGCTGTTACGTCTCTCACTTCATCATGTCTCGTGCAGACGAAACCTCCTCTTTTGCATGTCATGGCATGGTTTTGGTTGAAGGGTGAGCCACAGTTACACATGTTTGGGAGCCCATCCACTGGCCAGCCTTACCTAAGGGCAAGGACATCAGTGAATTCTTTTTTGTTTAAGTTGAAGGCTTTTGCCCTGATAGGTAGTGTGGTTAGCCAGTTTGAAGCGCCCACTTCCTGTGCAATATCTATCCTCCTCCTTGTGTCTTCTGGGAGTTCTCTTATTAGGTCACTCAGAGTGTCTCTCTGTTTTTCCTCTCTGTTGATTGAGATTTCATTCCTTAGTGACCTAATATCTTGAGGGTTGTCTTCTCCCCTTTCATTTTGGTTGATAATATATCCGGTCAAGGAGGCTGTGATTCGGAGTGAGTTCTTGAATTCAGACTCTGCCAGACTTTGCGGGTTGGTGATGCCGAGCCCACCCATTCCTGGCGGCAACTCCAGCAACCTCCGCTCCTGGTCGCTGGGACATCTCCCATTTGCTATCGCCGGTATGAAGGTGTTTCTGATAGCATCTTCCAGAGGTTTTAGTAGCGGAGCAACATCAGGAACTGTCCTCATGAGGTAGTTCCATTTATGCTTGACACCGTACGTAAATGCTGCGTAGGCTGCCTGCGGTTCCGTTTTGGCGATCTCGCTCATCCTCTGCAGTTCGGATTCCCAGCGCTTTACAGCTGTTTTCACATATTCGGTTCTGTATTCAGCTGTTCCAATGACTGTCCCGAGGTGTCTTTCGCCAGTCACTGACAGTTTCACGTTACTGCCCTGGAATGCCCACCATTTCCTGAGGTCTGCAGATTTTCCTACCCCTGTGAGGTCATCCGCATACGCCACCTGCTTGACGTTGGTGTTTTCATGGCGGATGATGTCCTGCAGCATCATCATTCCCAGGGCAAACATTGCCATGGCCACTGGGTCGCCCTGGGTGGTGCCCTCTGAGGACTGTATGGCCATCGGGTCTCCAAGTCTTTGGTCATTATGACTGCTGATGAACAGTCTGGCAGGTTCCTTGTATGTATTTTCAATATATTGGGCGAATATAGGCACTTGATTTTGTTGTTGTGCAGTGCTGTTTCCCTATTGATGTTGTTGAACGCATTAGCAGCGTCCACCATCAGCACCGCCTCGCATTCTGGGTCTTCGAACATTTTCCTGACGGCGTGAATGGCAGCTTCACACCCAGCCTGCTGACCCGCACACACTTGGAGGTTTCCAACCGCCTTCCTCACGTCGTCCTTCACCATCTCTATGACAGCCTTGCCTTTGATCCTCCTGAGCACCTCCCCCATCCCGATGGGGCGATAGCCTGTTTTTTTATCCAGCGGGATGAGCCGGCAGGCCATCAAAGGCTCGAGGTGTTGGCAATTCTCTGACGCCAATTTTCTTGTTAGGGCGGCTACTGCTTCGCGAAGATCCACAGCTGGATTACCAAAGATGTTCTTACTGAGGAGGTGTTTCCACCCCTTGGCATCCAAGCCTGATGGTCCAGCCGCTCCCTGCGTGTGAAGGGCGTGCTTCCAGATCACGTCACCGCCGATACGGTCGAAGACAACTCGATGCGGGGGGGTGTAGTCCCCAAGGAACTTCATTTCTGGGTGTGCAGCTCTAGCATCTGGATGCTTGTCCTTAAGGATCTGGCGTGTCTCTTCCGTCATGGGAAGGACTCCCGCTGCCTCATCATCTAGTGACAGTGACCTATTTGCCATGGCCACTTTGCCTTGTCTCATCTTGTCAGCAAAGTTTCTAGCCCTGTCGTTACTGTCATTCTTGCGAATGTTACGTCTGCGTAGTCTCTCCTGCAGTGTCTTAGCCTCGTCAAGTAGCTTCCGGACGTCCCCTTTCCTCCACAGCTCTATTCTTCTTTGTACCGCCTTCACGTCCTCAGATTGTTTCGACTTTTTGTGAGTCCGTTGGCATATGAGGTGCGGTAGTATGGCCAGAATCTTTAAAGCGTAGGGGGCGATTTGCGTGGAGTTGTTGTACGCTCTAATGAGGTAGGTTTTCTCCTCTATCAAGGTGTTGGTGGCGTTACATCTCGGGGCCTCAAATACGTTATTGGGAGAAAACGTTACCACATGATTGTAAGCGTCTCGCACCCACTCCTCTGTCTCCTCGAGTGTCCACCTCTGCCAGAAGCGGAGCTTGCGCGGGGCGTCCTCACCCTGGTCACCCTGCCCTTGTCTCTCGCCACCTGCACCCCCCTCCACCTGATCACCTCCAGCCCCTTCATTGGCCTGCTCACCCAGCACCACTTGTGGTTGCTCACCATTTTCCACATCCTGCCGTTGAGGGTTTGGGTTTCGACAATCTCCACCTCTCTTCTACTACTTCTACTATTCCTCCTCCTCCTCCTCCTCCTGGCCTTCATAGACACCTGGGATCACTTCGTCGAACAACCGTACTAGTTCCGGGATGATGGCCTTCACTTAAATGAGGTCGAATCAGCACGTTTTGGAAGACTGCTGAACGAGGCAACCGGCAGTTACTGGCAAAAAACTGCACGCGAAGGAGGGGCCACAGCAGCCCTTGACTACTCTAGCCGTAACCTCGACGCGACAACCAGGAACGAATGCAAACACAAACATGCGCAGTAAACGAAACACTGCAACTCGGAACTCCCAAAACAACAGTCATATCTCTGTCCTGTACACAAATGCGCGTAGCCTAATTCCCAAAAAAGACGAACTCAGTGCGTATGTTGCAGCAGAAGAACCGGACGTCGTAGCGATTACTGAGGCGTGGGCCAACTCCACTCCCGGTCACTCCCGGGTTACGAAAGCTCTCAGAAATAACGAACAAATAAAAAGGGAGGAGGCGTCATTTGTTACGTTAAAAGCACGCTATCTGCTATAAAAATAGAAGAAAAAAAACAGGATGCTGAGAAATACGATTCCGTCTACCTAGAAATAACAACACATAATAACAAGAAACTAATACTTGTAACTGTTAACAGACCTCCAAAACTACAGGCAACCGACGACACTGCCCTATACAATGAGATTCACTCTCTAATACAGGGCAAAAATGCAATAATCATCGGCGACTTTAATTGTGCCAACGTTGACTGGAGTTTGCTGACTGGGGACCAAGAGGGTAGTGTACAGTAGCAGACTCATAGAAATGGTGGAGGATTCATTCCTCACTCAAGTTTTAACTCCGCCAACAAGAGAAAACAACATCCTGGACCTGGTACTAGTGAGCGACCCTGACCTCATTCGTGACTGAAGTAGGAGAAAAACTAAGTGGTTGCGACCACCACATAATCCGATTCAACTTCAGTGTTCAACACAAACTCGTTGAAAATCCAACATTGATATCCTACTACCGAAAGACTAACTTCAACTTAGCCCGCGATCTGCTGCCTCCTGCTGCGTGGGACCATATCAACGGCAATCTAAACATCAGTAAAATCGAAGACACGTGGACCGTCTTCAGGGCCAAGCTTCTGGAGGTAGAATGGACGACAGTTCCTATGAAATCCAGGCGAGTAAATGGTGCCGTGGATCCACCGTGGATGAGCATGGAGATCAAAAGGGCAATAAACGCAAAAAAACGGAATTACAATCTGATGAGAGGAAATGATACAGCCGAAGCCCGTGTACAGTACCAAAATAGCCTCAGGGCTTGTCGAACTCTCATTCGGACAAGTAAACGCAACTATGAGAAACAAATAGCGCGCGAAGTCAAGACCAATCCTAAAAAGTTTTTCACGTACATCAGAACGAAAAAGAAAGTTAAAAGCAACATTGGTCCACTGACGGACGAGACCGGACCATTAACCCAGGACAGTAAACACATGGCTAAAATCCTAAACAGTAACTTTGCGTCCGTATTTACGATCGAAGACAAAGAAAACATACCCGAATGCCCCGTTCCTCCGAGGGGGATTACGCCCCTAGAAATTGACGCAATATCCGCTCAAGACGTGAAAAAGTACTTGGACAAACTCGACACGAACAAGTCAACGGGACCTGACAACTTGTTACCGCGGTTGTTGAAAGAACTGAAAGAGCAAATACTGCAGCCCCTCACACTCGTATTTAACCTGTCGCTACAACTGAACAAAGTACCCGATGGCTGGAAAATGGCGAACGTAACCCCGATTTTCAAAAAAGGAGATAAGAACGTTGCCCTAAACTACAGGCCTTTAAGTTAACATCAGTGGCAGGCAAAATCCTCGAGAAGATTAGAGAAAAATTTGTCAACTTCCTAGAAGAAAACAATATAATTTCTGGCACGCAGCACGGTTTCCGAAATAAGCGTGCTTGCTTAACGAATCTACTGGACTTCTTCCAAGGTATAAACGATAACTGGGATAGTCACATCCCAGGCGATGTCATATACCTGGACTTCCAGAAACCCTTCGACAAGGTACCACACGAGCGGTTCCTTAAAAAAATAAAGTCAGCAGGCATAGGAAGAAACCTGACTGCATGGATAAGAGATTGGCTTACCGACAGAAAACGGCGAGTTTTATTTAACGGGCAGGCTTCTGAGTGGCTACCAGTCACTAGTGGGGTACACCAGGGGTCGGTGCTGGGACCCATTCTCTTTATCATATACATTAATGACTTGGAAGCGGGATTGAAATCCTCCCTATCAAAGTTTGCCGACAACACTAAAGTGGGCGGAAGGGCCCTCACGACTGCCTACTGTGAAATCATCCAAAAGGACCTTGACCAGATCATCCAGTGGTCCGAAAAGTGGCTAATGTCGTCCAACGTTGACAAATGCAAAGTCATGCACTTTGGTTCCAGAAACAGTAACCATACATACAACATGCGTGAAAATCCTCTGCAGGTAGTGCAGGAGGAATCGGATCTTGGAGTCACTATCAGCAGTGACCTAAAACACGCAAAGCACTGTAAAAAAACATATAACAAAGCCAACACTATTATTACCAATTATCAAGAAACTTCGAGTGCCAGACGTCGGAAGAAATGTTATCCTTATATAACTCAATGGTAAGATCTCACCTCGAGTATGCAGTACAATTCTGGGCCCCTAATTACAGAAAAGACATTGAATTATTAGAAAGAATCCAGCGACGCGCTACAAAGATGATTCCACCCTTGAGAGCCCTGCCGTATGAAGAACGACTCAGGCGACTTAACCTCTTCACGCTGGAAAAGAGACGCCTGCGGGGGGGATATGATTCAGGTTTTCAGGTACCTAAAGAACTTCAGTAACGTTGACCACTCCAAGCTCTTTGAGCTACAGACCAACTCAAGAACTAGAAACAACGGCCTGCCCATTCAAGCGAAGCCGTTGGAACGACCTCCCTGCTGAAGTAGTAAGTGCGGAAACCATCAACTCCTTCGAAAATCGCATCGACCGTCACTTCGTGACAACAGTAGTAAACTGAAAATAAGCACCGAAATGGCTTGAACTGCTCTGATGGCAGATCACCGCTCTACAGCAGGCGATCTCGTAATGAGCCAGTAGGCTTTTCTGTTGCCTGTCATTCCATGTTTCCTCGTCCTTCTCCTACAACTAATAATACTACTGATACTACTACTACTTCTGTTGCTGCTACTGTTGGTGCTACTACTACTACTACTACTATTACTACGACTATTACTACGACTACTACTACTACTACTACTACTACTACTACTACTACTACTATTACCAATTATAATAATAATAATAATTATAATAATAATAATAATTATAGTAATAATAATAATAATAATAATAATAATAATAATAATAATAATAATAATAATAATAATAGTAATATTACTACTAATAATAATGATAATAATAATATTATTATTATTATTATTATTATTATTATTATTATTATTATTAATAATAATAATAATAATAATAATAATAATAATAATAATAATAATAATTTTCTAAGGGGTGAATTTTGAGGATCATTTGAACTTGGGAAAGAGACCATTTACGTATAAAGAACTCGAAATCCACCATTACTTCATGGAGTCGGGAGTCCTTAAACAATCAAAGACGTTATAAAAAAAAAACAGAAGATACAACAAGCAATGATACGACAGGCTATAAGTTATCGCCTGTTTGGGGGCAGGGGGTCTCTCTCTCTCTCTCTCTCTCTCTCTCTCTCTCTCTCTCTCTGCATACCTCCCCGCCCGATGAGCCGCCTGGTGACCTGCGTGTGTCATAGGGGTTGCTGGTCCGGCCGTACACGGGGTTGTCACTGTCCCACCACATGCCCAGCTCGGATATGTTGGTGGTGCCCAGTAGAATGGCGCCTGGGGGGAGAGAGAGAGAGAGAGAGAGAGAGAGAGAGAGAGAGAGAGAGAGAGAGAATGGGTAATGATAGAACAATTTCTCATATGCTACAACTACTACTAAAATTACTTCCACTACTACTACTACATCTACTATTACTACTACTACTTCTACTACACTCCATTATTCATCTACGTACGTATATGTTGTGCAATTTCCGAAACTAGGGTGAGCTTTGCCCTTAGAATCATGTGGACTAGTCTATTTTTCTGTTGTTGTTGTTTTGAGTTGTGTGTGTGTACGTGTGTGTGTGTGTCCGTGTGTGTGCGTGTATGTGTATAAAATAATAATAATAATAATAATAATAATAATAATAATAATAATAATAATAATAATAATAATAATAATATACGGTTTACTTAGTATTGGCAGGCGTTAGGCTGAAAATTTACAAATTATGGGTACATTTTAAAAGGATTTTTTTTTCGCCATCAGCCGATCGTGGCTGTTATGCCAGTTTAATGGTTTATTTATTCATTTTTCAGTTTTTATGTTTGTTTATTTAGTTTTCAGTTTTATTTTAACATCCTAAAGCATCCACACCACTCAATCAACCATTCATACAGACATATAATCCACACACGCTGTTAGTATTGGGGCCTATCACAAAGCTGTGTTAGTAGGACAAGGGACATGGGAAAGGGGATATATACATATACTTAGTATCTATATTTACAAGATTGGTAGTACATAGCAATGTACACCATTCATACAGCATCCGTTACGTTCACTTATACTTAAGCATACGCTAAGAAATTTTAACCATCACCAAAAAAATATGAAGTAAACCTTAACTCACTGATCCAGTTGGTCTCCTTCAAGAAAGTCATCAGCCTATTGATCACATCCGAATGACCGTCCCCGAGCAGGGAGGAGAGGACGAGGGGCACGCTCATCCTCTCGCAGTAATCCACGAGGGGCTGACGCGCTTCCTAATACTCTCCACAGAGCAATTGGATGTGACCGATAGAAAGCGTTCTATTACAGGGAGCACACTGTGGTGGGAAGGTGCCATTGATGTAGGGTGGAACCCACCCTGAGGCGTGCGAGGACCACTTCCCGTCGCGACGCACGACTGGAAGTGGCCCACAATGGCCTAGGATGGGTTTGGCAGTGGGGAGTTGTTGGTTCGTCCATTGGCTTTGCCACAGAAGATTTACTGATGACTTTCCGAGGGAGAGACATGACTGCAGATCCCGAGAGAGGTTCCACGCTCCCTCGAGCTCCACAGCCGACGTAGCCAAAATGTCACCTTGTTCATTGCCGAAGATGCACCAATGTCCAGGCACTCATATAAGCGAGAAAGATTTACGGGAAGTATGTAGCTTATAAATGATGTTGCCCTGGATTTCATTAGCATCCGTGTGTCCAGATTCTATAGCCTGAAGGGACAACATAGAATCGGTGAAGATTGTGATTGGAGTTAAGTGCATAGTCTATGGCCTTATCAACTACAATAAGGTTCAGCAGAAAATACCGATGTATGGACAGGTAAGCGGAACCTCAGGGAAAATTCACGCGACCAAACACTAGCGCACTATGGCACTATGGCACACACACACACACACACACACACACACACACACATATTAATACGATTACCAAGAAGAACCATATACATGCACCTCTGCGCTGCTCTTTAATTAAGTACAGCTGCCTGGTTGACTCGTTAACATACACAAACTTGACCGTCCACCCACCTGCTCTCTTCATGTTTGACACCACCGTGGCGTCCCTGTAGGCAAGCATCCCTTCCCGGGCCAGCAAGCCGCCAGTGTGAGGCATACCTAGGTAAGAGGGAACGGGAATGAAGGGAATGTTCTGGCGGTGATTGTCGTGGTGGTGACGGTGGTAGTGGGTGGATAGAAGGATGCTGCGAGGAGCCCCAGAAATTAGACAATGTGAGGAGAGAGATAAGGAGAAGGAGAAAATGGAAGTAAGGAAAGGCAGAAAGGTAAGGGTTTTGGGAATTTAACCAGAGGAAGAAATAAATGAAAGATGTTGAATATAAAAAAAATGCACCTCTGGAGAGAAAATAATAATGAATGATATGATAGGAATAAAGTAATACGAAACCAAAACAGATGGTTAAGAATGAAGAAAATCGAAAGAGAACACAAAACTAGGGGAGTGAAGAAAAGAAGACGGTATAAGTAAAATATTTTATTTGAAAAGTGAAGATGATGATAATGAAAGACGTGAAGAACATTAATTACAATATGTAGTAACATGAAAACATTCGTTTCAATTACTTAAGCTTTGGTCAAGTTTGATATTAATATCATTATTTCATCACCAGCATTATCATTATTTTTACTGAACCCAGTGCAGGTGGCCCAATGGTTAGCGCTGACTTTTCTAGAGGGTGACGAATCTTCAGTCAACCTTAACTTCAGCGACTTCGGTCAAGAGGAACACCGGGGGAGCACGGGTTGGAAACTCAGCAGCGGCAGGACCTCGCTCCTCCTTTAGCGACTACCTGGACCGCTACGTGAAAGCCAAGCATAGTTGCTTGTGTGCTTTCGACCGCCAAACGAAGCTGTGAGCTTCGCCGTGTCAAGTCCGTTAAGACAGCCTTTGTAGGTTAAAAGAAACAACTCATAACCTTGTGGTGACTCCATTGAGGATTTTTTTTTTTTTAAGAGAGGGGGATGAAGTAACAGAAGAGGAGGGGTGTAAAAGGTAAAGGGGGAAGAGAGAAATACAGGAGGAGGTAGAAAGATGGTGGGCGTCCACCTGACAAAGACGTTTTATTTTTAGTTAATAGTTATAGAGAGTTTGAATATTTTGCAGAATGTTTGTTAATTTTAGCAAATACGTGGTATAATTTGACAATTTATATATGTTGGTGTTATTTATTTGGAGTGTGTTTACAGGTTGTTTGTGTGGCGTGAAGTGTAGGTGTTGTGTTGTTTGGTAGCTAGCTAGCTAAGCGTCGTCGGGGAGGGCTGTAGGGAGTGGGAGTTTCAGTGAAAGAGCGGGGCAGGGACGGTGTTGAGTGCAGTGAGGCTGCTGGGGAAGGATCGGTTGTAGCGGCGAACGTTGTGGGTGTTGTCCGTGATGGTGGTGAGGTGGGGTATGTGTAGTGACTCGAGGCGGAGCCAGACCTTGATCGCTCGGTGGTGGAGTCTTATGTTAAGGGGGAGGGTTTTTGTGGCAGTGTGGATGTCTTCGGTGGTCATCGTGTACGGGTAGTATTGGTTCGTGACGAACCGGAGTGCTTTATTTTGGATTCTCTGCAACTTCCCTAGCTGGGTATTGCTTAGGGTGTGTGTGGGGATGGAGGGGGTAGTCCAGGATGAGGAAGGATAAGGGTTTTGATAAGGTGAATTTTGATTTTTTGAGGCATCAGTTTGAACCTGTAGAGCTTCGAGAGTTGTTGCTTTGCGTACTGTGCCCTGTGGTGGACATGCTTGTGGTAGCCATTTGTAGAAATGTGTAGCCCGAGGATCGATCCCCGTTGTTGTGTGTGATGTATGTCTATTGCTGTTACGAGTTGTTCGTTGTGTTGGGACCCAAGCCTCATGACTGTGAATTTATGAGTGTTAGTCTGTATGCGCCATTTTGACTCGTATGCGTTCAGGGAGTCGATTTCCCGAACTGTTGGTGCTTGAGCCATTCGTATGGACCTCCCGGGATAGCCGACGATTTGTGTGACGTCGTCGGCATATGAGATGTTGATACCGCTACGCGGGGGAGGGGCGTCTCTTGTGTACAGTGTAAAGAGCGTGGGAGACAGCACACTGCCCTGAGGGACACCGCAGCCGAGGTCAAAGCTGTCGCCTAGGTAGTTTCCAAGTCTTATCCTCGCCGACCTGTCATCTAGAAAGTCGCACAAAAGCTTTTTCTAGAATGACAGGAAGCCCGAGGTGTAAGATTTTGTACTTCATGCTAAGGTGACATACTTTGTCGAAGGCCTTGGTGATGTTCCGCAGGACAAGATGGCACTGCCCCCCGTCCGCTTTTTGCTGAGCGACAGTCTCAGTCACCAGAGCGAGGGCATGCGTGGTACCTCGTCCTTGTCGAAACCCAAACTGTATGTCGTTGTGGATGTCAGAGTCTTCAAAAAAGGTCCTGAGTCGGTGGTTCAGCACACGCTCGAATATCTTCCCCGGCACTTCGAGGAGAGATATCGGGCGGTAGTTGGAAGGGTGCCGGGGGTTTTTACTCCCCTTGGGGATGAGTTTGAGAGTGGCCTTTTTGAATTTATCTGGGAAGTACCCCGCTGAGAGGGCAGCATTGAATGTCTGGGTTAGATAGTTGATGGCCTTAGGAGGGAAGTGTCTCATTATAGTTTTGTTAATGCCACTGTGGCCAGGGCATGTCTTTTTCATGTTTTTGATGATAGTAGTGACGTGGTCAGGCGTGATGTCCAGTGTTAGAAAATTATTGTCAGTGTTAAGTCGGTTACGGTCAGCATTATCGTAAGGGGTTAGTCTGTGGTGGTTGGTGGCTAAATAGTCGCGGATTTCAGTCTCAGTATCGTCGTCGTCCCAGTCTCTGTCATCGTCTGTGAAAACGTCTGTCCAGTGGGCCCTGTGAAGAGCCTCCTTGTCTGCGGTGTCGTAAACCTTGCCGCGTGTGGGGGTGAAGAGGTAGAGGGTGTTGGTTGAGTCTGTCCCCATCGATTGTTTGGTCTTCCGCCAGAAGGTGGCTGGATCATGATAAAGGGACGCTGTCTCGGCGATAACCTCGCCCCAGTGGGCGCGGCTGTCGCCCAGCAAGTGCTGGTGGAGTGTAAGTTGTAGTTGTTTGTGTTGTCTGTAAAGTGGGAGGGTCCAGCCGTTGGTGTTGGCTTCGTGTTGGATGGCTATGTGCTGGGCGATGAGGGTGCGTGTTGTGTGGCTGAAGTGTGAATGGGTAAGTATTTTGTGCCGAGTGGTTGGAATGTTGGTTTGCACCGCTGTCTCCACGGCGTTGTACCATTCTTGTATATACGTATCAATGTAATCGATGGAAGCTGCGGGGTTAATGGAAACGTCCCCGAGCTTCTCTGATACGTCGGCCTTAAATTGGTCCCAGTTTCCCCGAGATAAGTGGGGTCTGGGCCGTGTAGTGATCTGTATTGGGTTGATGGAGAGGGTGAGGATGACGGGGATGTGGTCACTCATGGTCATGGGGCCTTGAGTGATGGCGATGTTATGGTAGGTATGATTGTTGGTGAGGATGATGTCTGGAGTGGTGGCTGTGTTGTGGGCTATGTACGTGGGGAAGTGGGGTCCAATGTGTTGAATTGTCCTGTGTGTGATGAGGTGTTGTATCTGTCGGCCTTTAGTGTTTGTGTGCGTGTAGCCTAGTATTGGGCGGTGGCGTTGAGGTCGGCAATCATATATACAGGGATCTGTCTCCGGAAAATTCTAGTGAAATCAGGAATGGGAAGGAAGTTCCTTGACGGGGGCTGGTAGAGAGTAGAGATGAGAATTTTCCCCGTGGCTGTAGTCAGCTCCACTGCGAGAGCGTCTGAAATGAAATCATCTAGGAGCTTAGAATGAAGGTCGTGCTTGATGGCGATCGCGGTGCCATCGTTGTGAGCGTTGGCGTGGTTTTTCCTGTGTACCGAGTACCCGTGAATTTTAAAGCTGGCGCCATCGGAGACGCCGTGACCATTGATGAGGATAATGTGTGGGTCTAGATCCCTGTATATATTGATTAAGCCGAATTTATGCATGTTCCAGCTCAGGACGTTGTGTTGTACGATCTTCAACTGGTGAGGTGTTGTTTACGAAGTTTTTCCTTGTAATGGCGGTGGTCTGTGCCAGTTGGTCGGGGGGGGGAGAAGTGTGGACCATATGCTCCGTGATGGACGTGGTGGTGGTGTGGAATGAGGCATTACGCTCGCCGGGCGTAAACGTGGGTTGTTGAGGAGCAGGGGCGAGAAGGGGAGTGGCGGGGGAGGAGGGGGTGGGGGATTGTGGTGGGGTTGATGTGGCACTGGCAGGGGATGCAGGGGCAGAGGAGTGGGAGGCTGCTTGGCCAGTGGGTGGATTAGAGTCTTCCTCGGGAGGCAGTTGTACCACGGTCGCTTGCAGGACGGGGGGGGGGTGGCTGTGGCACTGTGGTGGTAGGAGCTGAGGCAGGTGTTGGTTGATTGATTGGGCCAAGAAGTTTTTGGGAGTCTGGAGCCTCCGGGATGTTAATGGGTGGGAGGTTGTTGGCAGCTAGGATTGAGTTCAGCGCCGACTCGTAGCTCCCTGGCTTGATGACGTTTTGCAAGTGTGCATGCGCCACGCACGTGAAGATGGTGTTGATGGTGGAGGGCTGGATGGCGGAGGGGGCGGGCACCTTCATCGGCGAAGGAGAGGCGGAAGCGGCGGCCCCGCTGTAGGTGAGGATTTGACGTGCTTTGCGGCCCTCCTTGGCCGCCGTGACCACCTTGCGGCGTTCAGGGCACTTGTAGGCGAGGGTCCGGTTCTGTTCTGTAAAGATTTACCCCCTTAATAGGGGGACAGGGCCTTTGCTCAAAGGGGGCCCTGTAAGGGGGGTCGGGCAATTCAAGTCCCGGCGGGTGTAGGGACGCATCCGCCGCCGCCACAGCCACGGGTAACAGCCGGCGAGCAGCGACGGAGGCACGGAACCTCCGGGCACGCGCCCAGAAGCAGCCCGTAGCGGTACACGGGCGAGCAGCCGACCAGTCGACTGGACTGCAGCGGCAAAGCGAGGATGACCACGCGGGTACAACCTCGCCGTCGCAGAAGGGCCACCCGTGGTTGCCCCCGCAGTTGAGTTGAGTTGAATATTGTGAATGAATATTTACACTGGTTGATATACAGTAATATTGACAAGAATGGCTCTTTGGTGATGCAGCTTGAACATGATATTGATTATAATAATAAAAATGATTATATACATTTATTTACAAGTAATGTAGTGACTCGTAACAATAGAAATTAATGTGTGATGAATATGTGTAATAGATGAAATGGAATAGTGTGTGTTGAGAGTGAGAGAAAAGAAAGAGAACGTGATGAGTTAAGGGTAGACTGAAGAAACGGAAGATGGAGAGAACGGGAAGAGCAATAGAAAATGGAAAGACTTAGAGGGTCACTACATAGGCCCTAACTCCCCCCCTAGTGACGAGGTAGGAGGAACGTTACGTGTTTTTTCTGTGGCACTGGACATTGTCTTTGGGCACTGAACTAGGGGACACTGACACGGTGTTGGTTGGTGGAGGATCTGGACGCAGGAGGTACGCGGGCTTGACCCAGTCGATGGAGATGACGTCAGACTTGCCGTAGCGGTCAATGGTGATGTTTTTGCGCGTCCTCTTGATGACGGCGAAGGAGCCATCGTACGGTTGCTGCAGAGGCTTCTTCGCGGCGTCCACTCGCATGAACACGTGTGTGCAGGTGTCGAGGTTCTGACTCATGAACGTCTTGGAGGGAGATGTACGTGGCGGCACTGGCTGGAATCTCTGCATGGCGTCCTTGAGGTTCCTGCCGTAGTCCTGGATGTCGCAGGGAGGGCCAGGAGTGGGCAAGAGAACCTCTCCTGGTAGGCGGAGAGTGGTGCCGTACAGGAGCTCTGCAGAGGAGTGGCCGAAGTCTTCCTTGAGGGACGTCCGTTTGCCGAGGAGGGCTAGGGGCAGGGTTGTGGTCCAGTCGCTGCGGTCCTGTATTGTTGCAGCCAGCGAGGCCTTGAGTTGGCGGTGGAAGCGTTCGACAAGGCCATTGGACTGAGGATGGTAGCTGGCAGTCTTGATGCGCTTGATCCCCAGTATGGACATGACCTTGTCCCACAGGCTCGACTCGAACTGTCGAACTGACTTCCACGGTCGGAGGTGAGGCTGAGAGGTGTACCGAAGCCCGACACCCAGGTGTTGACGAAGGCCCTGACGATGGTGTCCGTCGTTATGTCTTCGACCGGGACAGCTTCGGGCCAGCGTGTGAATCTGTCACCGCAGGCGAAGAGGTACTTGTAGCCGTTGGAGTGTGGAAGTGGGCCGACGAGGTCGACGTGGACGTGTTCAAGTCTGGAGGATCGGGGCGTGAACGGTGCTGCAGGGGAGATGGCGTGGCGCGTCACCTTGGAAGCTTGGCACTGGACGCAGGTGCGGGTCCAGTCTCTGACGTCCATATGAAGCGCAAGGACATCATCCATTGTGACGCTCGGATCCCGGTCACTACTCTCCTCACCCGACCTACCATGGCCCGCTCTCGCCCCCGCAAGCGCCTGAACCACTCCCCTCCCGAGGGAGAGGAAGAAGGCTGGACCCTCGTTTATGAGTGACCGACCAGTGACGGTTGACAGTAAACTGACTGTCTGTCTGTCTGTCTGCCTGCCCGCACAGCTGATCGCTGTTGCCGTAGTTCCCAACGTTTTACCTACTTATTATTTTTACTATATTTTCTATCATTAAGTACTCTTTTCATTTCAATAAGTATAAATGGAAATAAATGTATTTTTTCATCAGCGATAATGAACTATATTTTACATTGTCATTCGCATTGGAATTCGGAAGCAGAGCAAAAATAAAGTAGTAAACGAAGGATATTTTAGCTCTTATTCTTATTCCTTTTACTTTGTTGAGAAACAAAGTGTATGCTGGAAATTTGGAATTAAACATTAAGTGGAATTAATAAGACAGTCGATCTACAGTAATATTTTTGCATATCTATTAATGTTAAGCACATAAAAAACCTGAAAATTAAACTAGGTATTATGTGCAATTTTAGACAATTGAAAATCCCGGGATACCGGGATTAGGGATAATTTTATCCCGGAATCCCGGGACAAAGAAAAAGGTAAAAAACGACACTCCCTAATGGAAAGCTCCTTGAAGATGCAGTGCGTGACACCCGGTCAAAAAACTGCTCCCGCCCGTGTAAATACAGTACGATAGATGGTATGCAATACAACCAACGCCAAACCGTGGAACCGCAAGTAACACCGCCTCCATTATATAAAAGTCCTAAGTTCCAATGCGCGTAGCCTAAGAAACAAGTTTGAAAAATTGATATGTCTTGTTTCAACAGAAAATTTTGATGCAATTGCTATAACCGAAACATTTATTGATACCACAAATATTGATTTAAGTTCAGAATACAATATAGATGGCTACAGACTCTTCAACAAAGATCGTGTTAACGGTAGAGGTGGTGGTGTCGCCCTTTATGTCAAAAGCTGTTTGCAACCCACTGAAAGGACTCCAAGAGCCAGTAACGTTGAACATTTGTGCGTGCGAGTAAATATTAAAAATCAGTGTTACGTTAGGCTTTTTCCAATCCGAAGGGACGATTATTTGTCGCAAGGACATATTGAATACAGTTGTGAGAGAGGAGAGTATTTCGCTCTTTGTTTCTTTAAGTAGTATAGGATATAATATGTTGTCAGGTCCAGGATTTTTATTTGTATTGGAGAGCATTTAGGACTTTATCAGTACTTATTACAAAATTAGGCAATGCATGAACGAAATTTACGTTAATACTGTTGTCGTCACTGGTGTTGGTGGTATTGATGGGAAGACTGCTAGTATTAAATACCGAGGAAACATAATTATTTAACAAGTTCGCAACGTGTCGACTTTTAGTCACTAATTCACCGTTACTGTTAGTTATGGGTCCAGTTCCACTTCTGATCGCCTTCCTGTTGTTTATCTTGGGTCGCTATAACAAGGTCTAGTATGTTATATTGTCAAGTTGGCTCAGTAACCATTTGACAGGTAATTAATTTATAAAAATTCGATCATTCTATGTGACTCGCCTTCTGTACCTGACAGTGTCGCCCAGTCAATATGAGGGAGACTAAAGTCTCCTAATATCAGTGAGTCGCTGTTATTAAGTGACTGCCTTAAAACACTGTACATTTAAACATCATCTTCGAGTGACTGATCCGGAGGCCTGAAGATGACTGATTTATTTATATTATTTTTTTTAAGAAAGGAGATAAAAAAATACTGGGTAATTACAGGCCCATTGTTCTAACTTCTGTTGTAGGTAAGCTACTCGAGAGCATAATTAGAGACAAAATTGTGAGTTACCTTGAAAACCAATTATTAATTAAAGATTTACAACATTGCTGCCGCAAGAAAAGATCCTGTCTATCAAACCTACATACCTTTAATAACGACCTCTTCTCAGTATATGACGTAGCCAAATCATTGGACGTAGTCTATCCTGATTTCCAGAGAGCGTTTGATAAAGTTCCACACTATAAATTACTTAATAAATTAAAGCAACTAGGTATTGATATCAATGAATCGCGAATTGGTTGAGAACCAGACAGTAAAGAGTGATGATCGATGGATTTAACTCAGAGTGGGCGCCTGTCACTATAGTGGCGTCCCTGAGGGCTCGATTCTTGGACCAGTGCTCTTCTTTATTTACATCAACGATGTGGACGTTGGAATCAATAATCTCATTAGTAAATTAGCAACTCCGCCATTGCCGGTCCCAAGCCCGGATGAGAAAGGAGAAGGGTTGCCACGACAGGCCTAGCAAGCCGAAGGCGTAAAACCGTCTTTGCTTGTGAAACTCCTCTGGACCAGCCTCGGATTCCGGACGGACCTCTGGTAGACGAAATCGGAAACGCAAAAGGACCTGGCAAAAGAAACTTCATACAGTAAGGCTTGCAACGATAAATATCGCAACACACAGAGATAAGGAAGAGGAAATCCTGGAGACAGGGGCGGATACAGGGGGGGCCCAGGGGGCCCGGGCCCCCCAAAAAATCTCCGCCCCCACAGAAAATCTCGAGTGTATGCTGATAGTCGGTACATAACTGACTCGCTTATAATGTGCTGCAACTATAATACGAAATGTGTTGTCGGCTGCAGGCATATGCAGGCGCAGATACGGGGCTGGTGAGCCAGATGGCCCGGGCCCCCCCAAAAAAATATAAGGATAACTAAAATATTTGAAATACCCATGAATTGTGAAAACATAAAATATATTTAAGATACCCCTAAAAAGCTAGAGAGCTGGGGAACGAAGCCGGCCGCCGCTAGATAGCTCTGGACGCTGTCCTCCAAACTTTAAAAACTCCTCTATAGCATACCTATCAAGCTATTGTGGTGTCTTGCCATAAGATTTTGCGTTAGAGACCATAAGTTTGTGTATAAAAAACGTAAGACTTGACAGGTATGGTTCCGACGGACTCAAGCAGGGTGCACGAGGTACCTCCCCCCCCCACACACACACACACACACACTAACCGTAACAGTAACCGTTACTCAGCACGCTCACATGAATTTAAATATGACGCGTACGATATATTTCAAATTGTTCAAAACAAACATATTAAAAAAAAAGATAAAACATCGCAAGCGGAGAAAAAACGTAAGATTTTCAACTTACCCGTAAGACTTGAAAATCACCGAAATTACGTAAGACTTACGCAAAAAACGTAAGACTTGACAGGTATGCTATAAGTTCCTTGGGCTTTACTATGCGGAGGTGGACGGGATGCTCAGGCAAGATTTTAATTTTTTCGGTGTCTGATGTAATTTTTCATTCCTACAGGGCCAGGGCACAACGGGCACGTGCCCAGGGCCCCGCGCTCTTATGGGCCCCGCACTCATCTAACGATCTATATACTCGTACAAGGCTACGTTGTACGTAGTATGTAGATTGGGCAGTTAACAGAAATATTTAGGAAGTCACTAGACACAGGGGTGGTGCCTGTTTCATGGAGGCAGGCACACGTTATTCCAATATTTAAGAAGGGTGACGAATCTTCTATGGAAAACTATAGGCCGATTAGTTTGACATCAGTTATAGGTAAAATGATTGAGTCAATAATAGCTGATAATATTAGGGACCATATTGACAGACATAATTTAATTCACGACTCACAGCATGGGTTTACTAAAGGAAAGTCGTGCCTCACTAATCTTTTATCATTTTACAATAAAGTATACGAGGCAGCTAACAATGATGAGAGCTATGATGTAGTTTATTTTGATTTTAGTAAGGCCTTCGATAAGGTACCGCATCAGAGACTATTGAATAAAGTCAGGGCTCATGGAATAAGAGGGAAGGTATTTGATTGGATTAAGGCGTGTATTAGCGACAGGAAACAGAGGGTTACCATTAACGGTAAAAATCCGAATGGGGTAATGTTACCAGTGGGGTTCCTCAAGGTTCAATTTTAGGCCCGCTTTTATTCGTTATCTACATCAATGACATAGACAATGGGATAACTAGTGACATAGGTAAATTTGCAGATGACACCAAAATAGGACGCACTATTAGGACAGGGGAGGATGCTAGAGCACTGCAGGAGGATCTCAACAAACTGTCAGCTTGGCCAAAGAAATGGCAGATGAATTTTAACATCACCTAGTGTAGCGTATACTTAGTGTAGGAACACGCAACCCATTATACGGGTATAGTTTAGACTCCACAGCGATAGGCAGACCAGAGTGTGAAAGGGATTACGGAATCGTATATTGAATATTATAGAGCAAGATTTAAAGGCCTAGGAAAAAATCTTTGTGACCTCATTCCTCACATGCAAGCAGAAAGTGAATTTTAGTGCAGGCCACTATCATCATTCGGCACTTCGAAGAGGAAATAAGGGAAGACGTCCTTGCCTTTGTGCACGCCCAAGACCTCACCGGTAAAGGTTTAGCCTGGCTCCTTTTGCGCACCGTTGAAGACCTCGGATTGGACATGGCCAAGTGCAGGGGACTTGGTTTCGATGGAGCAAGTGCCATGATGGGAAAATTCAAAGGGTGTGTCGCAGTACTCATGAAGAGATACACTCTGGCCAAGCCAAGCCACTGCTTTAACCACCGGCTGAATCTAGTACTGACGAAGGCGTGTGACGTCAAGGAAGTGAAGATCGCTCTTCAAACACTGACCGAGGTGTACAACTTCGTTCATTCTTCGAATATGCCCTCTATCCGCTTTACAGAGGTTGTCAAGCTTACCTCGGCCAAGCGCGAAAAGCTTGTTCCCCTGTGCCCCACCAGGTGGATTGAGAGGCATAACGCAGTGCTGGTTTTCGTTGAATTTCTGCCTGTCATCACTGTTTTTCTCGAGGAAGAACTTGACGCCACCGCTGGGCTCCTTCTCATCGCCATACGTGTTCCCCGCTTTCTCGTTGGACTGGTTGTAGTAGAGTGTATATTGGCGCATACTCTCGAGCCGAGACAAACTCTTCAGAGAAAAGATGGCGACCTGGTGTCAGCCCACGATTCGTGGCATCGAGACCATTTTTGCCAAGTTCAGAGCAGATGCGGAGAATCATTTCCACGACGTTTTCATGAAAGCGGAAGAACTTTTAGTCGAGGTGGGGTCATCGCATGACACCATCTCTGTGCCACGACTCTGTGGACGACAGACCTAGCGATCAAATATTCCGTGCGATAATGCTGAGGAGTACTACCGCCGGGTGATGTACATTCCGTTCGTGGACCACGTCTTGGCTGAGTTGAAGAGTCGGTTCGGTGACGACACAGTGCCTGTCGCACTTCAGCTCAAGCAGCTCCTCAAAGGCCCCGAAACGGATGTTGCGGCTGTGCTTCAAGCGGCGAAGCTCTACGAGCTCGACATCGAATCCCTGACACTCGTGAAGGCGGAAGAGGAGCGCTGGGCATTATCTGTTCCGGTCTTCCAGACTATCAAAGAAGCCCAGGCACACGCCAGCACCAGCATGTTCCCCAATCTCGACATTCTCTTGAAAACTCTGTTGACGCTTCCAGTCTCCAACGCGGAAGCCGAGAGGTCTTTCTCAGCATTGAAAAGGCTGAAAACCTATCTGAGGAGTACCGTCGGCCAAGAGCGCCTGAACGGACTTGCCCTCCACTATGATATCCCCATTTCAGTCGAGAGAGTGATAAGCAAATTCGGCGAAAAAAAACGCTGACTACTCTTTGCTTAGTGAGGCACTTGTTGAATACTTGGGAATTTGTAAATATATTTCTCTAGATCAGCCAATCTTTGCAAATGTGTTACCTCAATCCCATGTAAAAGAAGCCCTATAAGAATTCCTTTTTATCTTCAGTTGTGTCTAATTTTACATATTAACTCTTGTTTTTTTGTTTTTTGTTTTTTTACAACAAAGGAGGCAGCTCAAGGGCACACAAAAAAAGAAAACAATAATAAAAAAAAGCCCGCTACTCGCTGCTCCTAAAAAAGAAACAAAAGAGGTGGCCGAAAGCAAGATCAAATACGGGAGGAGAGGTGTCCTGATACCCTCCTCTTGAAAGAGTTCAAGTCGTAGGCAGTAGGAAATACAGATGAAGGAAGATTGTTCCAGAGTTTACCAGCGTGAGGGATGAAAGAGTGAAGATGCTGGTTAACTCTTGCATAAGGGGTTTGGACAGTATAAGGATGAGCATGAGTAGAAAGTCGAGTGCAGCGGGGCCGCGGGAGGGGGGGAGGCATGCAGATAGCAAGTTCAGAAGAGCAGTCAGCGTGGAAATATCGATAGAAGATAGAAAGAGAGGCAACATTGCGGCGGAATTTAAGAGGTAGAAGACTATCAGTATGAGGAGGAGAGCTGATGAGACGAAGAGCCTTAGCCTCCACTCTGTCCAGAAGAGCTGTGTGAGTGGAGCCCCCCCACACATGAGATGCATACTCCATACGAGGGCGGACAAGGCCCCTGTATATGGACAGCAACTGTGCAGGGGAGAAGAACTGGCGGAGACGGTACAGAACGCCCAGCCTCGAGGAAGCTGATTTATCAAGAGATGAGATATGAAGTTTCCAGTTGAGATTTTGAGTTAATAATAGACCGAGGATGTTTAGTGTTGAGGAAGGTGATAGCTGGGTGTTGTCAAAGAATAGGGGATAGTTGTTTGGAAGATTGTGTCGAGTGGATAGGTGGAGAAACTGTTTTTGAGGCGTTGAAGGACACCAGGTTCTTCTTGCCCCAATCGGAAATAATAGTAAGGTCTGAGCCTAAGCGTTCTGCAGCCTCCAGCCTTGAGTCGTTAAGTTCCTGCAGGGTGGGTCTTCTATTAAAAGAAGTTGAGTAATGCAGAGTGGAATCATCGGCGTAGGAATGGATAGGACAGTTCGTTTTGGAAAGAAGATCATCAATGGACAACAGAAAAAGAGTGGGAGATAGGACAGAACCCTGTGGGACACCACTGTTAACAGATTTAGGGGAAGAACAGTGACCGTCTACCACGGCAGAAATAGAACGGTCAGAAAGGAAACTGGAGATAAAGGTACAGAGAGAAGGATAGAAACCGTAGGAGGGTAGTTTGGAAAGCAAAGATTTGTGCCAGACCCTATCAAAAGCTTTTGATATGTCCAGCGCAATAGCAAAAGTTTCACCGAAACGGCTAAGAGAGGATGACCAAGAGTCAGTTAAGAAGGCTAGGAGATCACCAGTAGAACGCCCCTTGCGGAACCCATACTGGCGATCAGATAGAAGGTCAGAAGTGGAAAGGTGCTTTTGAATCTACCGGTTAAGGATTGATTCAAAAGCTTTAGATAGACAAGAAAGTAAAGCTATAGGACGGTAGTTTGAGGGATTGGAGCGGTCACCCTTCTTAGGCACAGGCTGTATGAAGGCATACTTCCAGTAAGAAGGAAAGGTAGATGTTGACAGGCAGAGGCAGAGGTAAAGGTTTGGTTTGTAATTTATATATGACCTGTATTATGATCACCCTTGCTGCTTACATATCGAAATAAACGTTTAGTTTTCTTCGAATGCTCGTATGGTGATGATTTCTACCTGTTCAGATCTGCCTTTTCACTGGTCGGATGTACAATATGAATTGTTTCTTGTTATTGCTTGCCAGCTTAAATATTAATTGCACTTCATATATAGATACAAGAAAAAATCATTTGTTATATATATGTTGATTGCTCGGGAGCTGCGGACGCTGTCGCTAACTTATGAAATTTTACCAGCGGGCCCCCCCAAATTGATTTTCTGGATCCGCCCCTGCCTGGAGATGATGGAGGAAAGAAAAATAGATGTCCTGCGAATGACAGAGACGAGACATTGGGGGAAAAGAGGAAGGAAGAAACCAAGGAGGAGGATATACCTTGATGTACTGCGGAACACAAGAGAAAATCGGAAGGCACGGAGTGGCTATTATGGTAGGACCCAGACTGGCACAGTATATTCAAGAGGTGAAACTTATTAATGAAAGACTGATGAAGTGCACAATGTGCGTGGAAAGAAGATAGTACCACATATATCAGGTGCATGCGCCTCAGCATGGATGTAGTGAAAAAGAGAAAGCACAATTCCTAAATACAATTGAGAGGGAATATAGGATCCTAGATAAAGATACAGGATTGTTGATTGGAGATTATAGTGGAAGAGTTGGAAAAGAAAGAAAAGGAATAGAAAACATAATAGGAACATTTGGAGAAGAGACAAGAAACTCAGAAAGAGAAAAACTGATAAACTTGTGTTAGAAACGGATTGAAGATAATGAATGGATTTTTCGAACATAGAAAAGAACACAAATATACCAGATACCGATGGAACCAACAGACTGGACAGTTTGACCAAAAATCAATTATTGACTACATAATATGTTCAGATAAAAGAAAATTTAGAAATGTAAAGGTAGTTCCAGGAGTGAGTCTAGATTCTGACCACAGGCTACTGGTGGCAGACCTAAAGATTGGGAAAGTAAAATCACAGCAAAGCAGAAGAAGGAAAATACTCAAAACAAAAAGTCTGCAAGAGGAAGAGAAGAAGAATACTTATAGAACCAAGCTTACGGGAAAACTGGAAAGTCAAGCAGGAGAGGCGACAGAAAGCTGGGAAATTTTGAAGGAAATAATCAGCGAAGTTGCTGAGGAAACGTTAGGAGTGGAATGGATTGGAGGAAATAGGAAAAGACACACACATTGGTGGACAGCGAATGTCAGAATGGCAGTAAAACACAAAACTTTAAAGTTAAGAACATGGTTAAGAAGAAGAACAGCTGAGAGTAGGATGGAATATTTGTTGGCAAGGAATGAAGCAAAGCAAGCAATAGACCGAGTAAAGAGTGAGACATGGAAGGAAATGGGAGAGAGACTGACAGAGGATCTTCAAAAAGGAAAAAGCTGTTGTATGGTTTAGCAAAGTCATACAGGAAAAGCAAGGCAAAACAATACAATATTAAAAATAAGAAAGGAAACGTGCTCACAGATCAAGAAGACATAGGTAACAGATGGACAGAATATTTCAAGGAACTCCTATATGTAAGAGAAGAAGAAAGAGGACAAGAGCTGGAAGAGGATTTGGGGGAGGAAGAACACGTGGATGAAATCACAAGAGAAGAGTTTGACTGGGCATTGACAAAAATGAAAAATGGCAAAACCCCAGGATTAGATGGAATAGCAATTGAACTAATAAAGGAAGGAGGAAGAGTAGGAAAACAAAAGATCTTAAAACTCTTCAATCATCTTTTTAGAGAAAGAACAATATCAGAGGAGTGGGGTAAAACCCTCATTGTCCCAATTTTTAAAGGGAAAGGGGACGCAGGAATGTGCCACAATTATAGAAGGATCTCACTTTTACCACACGTCACAAAATTATATGAAAGAATAATGGAAAGAAGAGTAAGAGTCAGGGTGGAACCAATTTTAGGAGAACAGCAACATGGCTTTAGAAGAAATAGAGGTGTAACAAACCTGACCTTCGGATTGAGAATAGTAATGGAGAAAGCCTGGGAATATAACCAAAGACTCTACATCGCTTTCATTGATCTACAGAAGGCCTTTGACTCTGTACCCCGGGAAGAGTTATGGAGGTGTATGGAGGAAAGGTATGGGATCACAGGATGGCTGAAGAAAGCAATTAAAAGCTTGTATGACCCTTGTGTATGTAGTGTTAGAACATCGAAAGGGCAGAAAAATGGTTCCAAGTGAAGACAGGGGTTAAGCAGGGAAGTGTGTTGTCTCCGCTTCCTTTCATAGCATCCTTGGAAACAGTTATAGAGGATTTCAAGGATAATAGACAAGAAGATTATAGGAACAGAAGAATGGCGTATGCAGATGACATGGCAGAATTTAGTACAGATGAGGAAGAGATTGAAGAATATTTAAAAAGGTGGAATGAATGTTTTTTTTTTAAGGAGAGGTATGAAAATGATTGTTGAGAAGACAGAAATCCTAACGGTTAGCAGAAATGAAAAAGAAGAACTTAACATCAACATAGGAAACAAGATGGTGAAGAATACAGAAAACTTTAAATATATTGGAAGCATTATAACCAAGGAAGGTGGGAATAAGAAAGATATATCAGAGAGAATAAATAAATTTAGAGCGAGTGTTGGAGCTCTCTATCCAAAAATAAAAGAAAAGCAAATACCATTGGAGGTGAAAAGAATCATTCTTAATACCGTCCTGACCCCAACTCTGATATACGGATCAGAGTTGGGTGCTGACAACGGCAAACAGGAGCAGGATCCAGGCAGCAGAAATGAGACCACTTAGAGCCATGGTTGGAAGGACGAGGAGGGATAGAGTGTGGAATGAAGACATAAGAGAAGGTATTGGCGTTAGTCCAGTGCTAAACAAAATAGATGCAGCTCAATTAAGATGGCTGGGACATTTGGAAATAATGGGAGAGGAAAAAGTTACAAGAGGATGCTGGGAGTGGATGCCAGGTGGGAGAAGACCAAATGGAAGACCAAGAAAGAGGTGGAAGGAAACGGTTGAAAAAGCCCTCAGCAGGCATGACCTGCCTAACTTAGAAAGTCTGAGGGAGGAAGGATGCTGGCACCACTGACAGGCGTATAAGAAGCCTACTCTGGGAGCTGAAGTAAGAAGTAAGTAAATTAGCAGACGACACAAAAATTAATAACTCGCGGTTGTCACTGACGAAGACAGACAAAGCCTTCAAGAAGATTTGCATAAAATTTCAGCATGGTCTGAAAGATGGAAGATGCCCTTTAATATAGGTAAGTGCCAGGTTCTTCAAGTTGGAACAAGAAATAAGAGGTTCAGTTGCGAAATGCGTGGTGTTAAACTCAAAAGCTTTCAATGCGTCAATGACCTGGGTGTCAAAATCGCGTCAAACCTCAAATTCTCACAGCAATGCATCGATGCAGCAAATGAAGCAAACGGTTGATTACACATTGATGGTCAGTCAGTCTGTTGTTTTCATCCTGTGCTGTGCTGTGCTGTGCTGTGCTGTCCAGTATGGAGTTCACCATTTCTGAGACCAACAAAGGCAAGAAGTACTTAATGCAGGATGGATAGAGAGAGAGAGAGAGAGAGAGAGAGAGAGAGAGAGAGAGAGAGAGAGAGAGAGAGAGAGAGAGAGAGAGAGAGAGAGAGAGAGAGAGAGAGAGAGAGAGAGAGAGAGAGAGAGAGAGAGAGAGAGAGAGAGAGAGAGAGTTGCTAGCACACTGACTGATGGATCCATATCGTGGCGATGTACGAACAAAAAATGTAAAGGTCGACTTAAAACAGACAGCACAATGACTGAAGTAATTACTCCAATACAATGTGAGCACAATCATGACAAGGATGAAAAAAAACTAGAAAGACAGCAAATACGTGCAACAGTTAAAAGGAAGGTAACTGACGACTTGACGGCAAGGCCTTCAAAGCTAATTAGAATTGAACTACCAAAATTATCTGACAATGAACTTGAATCTACTGATATAAGATCGATTGCACAATCATTATACAGAGAAAGGCGAAAAGTGTATCCAGTATTACCTAAAACTCTTCAGGAACTACACCAGGCTCTTAATTCTATGACTACTTCTACAACCAAAGGGGAAGATTTTATCCTGGAAAATAATCCTGAGACAGGTTTGGTTTCATGTACAACAAATCTAGAATTTTTGACAAACACTGCTGAGGAGATCTTCGTAGATGGAACTTTTAAATGTTGTCCTAAGTTCCTTTATCAGCTGTACACCATACATGGATTATGTAATGGACATTATATTCCGTTAGCGTATGCCTTATTACCAGGTCAATCTGAGGAGATTTATAGAAATATGTGGAGGTGTTTGATTGATATTTGTTCAGCTAGGAATCTGCTCCTAAAGCCCTCAGTGATACATGCAGATTTTGAAGTTGCCATGCTCACTGTCCTAAGAGACATATCCAACGGCAGTCATCAAATGTTGCAGATTCCATTTGGGACAGGCATGGTGGCGAAAAATTCAGAATCTCGGACTAGGTAATGAGTACAAGGACAACAACAGTGACATTGGCCAGTGGCTAAAATTATCGTTTGGATTGCATTTCATTGACCCTTAGGAAGTTGATGATTGCTTTGTGGATGAGCTTATGGCAGATGCACCTCAGGATGATAGATGTACACGTTTTGCGGACTATCTTGTTGACAATTATATATCACTAAACTCAAGATATCCTCCAGTGCTTTGGGCTGAAATCCCCTCACATACCAAGCGTACAAACAATGCCGCAGAACCTTTTCATGCTCATTTTAATGAGCATTTTTATACATCCCATCCATCTATATATGTATTCCTTGACGTTCTAGTGAAGCTCCAGAGTAATACCTACGTAAAGATGAGGAGTATCAGTAAGCTTGCAACAATGAGGAAACCTGAACAAAACAGGAACGAGTATGCTATTTCCCAGTACAACAAATATATTTCAGGAGAAATAGACAGACACAATTATATGAAGAGTTTGGGTAACAAATTCAGAGCAAATACAAAACTGTAATAATCGAGGTGTATGACGAATATTTTATTATATAAACTGGTTTTATGGACACATATATTTGTTTTTACATGACGAATATAGAATTATATAAAATGTCTTTATAAAGGACTGCAAGGACAAGCCAGTACTGAGGTGCAAGAAGAATATACTTACATACTTAAAAAAATATATATATTTTTCCTGCTTAAAAATCCTACTTCCACCTCCCCGTGGTAAGCAGGGGGCAACAGATGATATCATCTGGCTAACGAAAGAGGTGAGCGATCGTTAATGAACGTATGAACAATCGGACTTGGAGGTGAGTGATAAAACGCGCTTTTCACTTAATATTCTGCCGCGCTTTTGATAGCAATATATCAGCAACGTTTGCCGCGCTTTTGATAGCAATATATCAGCAACGTTTGCCGCGCTTTTGATATGCCAATCCGCGCTTTCGTAAAACGCCGCTTGGAATACGCGGTACAGTTGTGGTCTCCCCACCATGCAAAGGATATTGCTAAATTAGGTGTTCAACGTCGGGCAACAAAAATTATCACTTCCTTGCGCAACAAACCCTACGATGAACGGCTCTCAACTCATAACTTGTTCTCTCTTGAGAAATGTCGCCTCCGAGGAAAACTGCTCAAATGTTTTAAAACAATTAATGGCTTTCACGAATGTGGACAAATAAAAGGGTAGGCGGTGGATGAGTGGTTAGCGTGCGGGCAACGCATTCATGACGCCATGGACAACGTCGGTTCGAATCCCCTCGGATTTTTCAGTCACCGCCGAGTGGCCTAAGACTACCCACATGTTGTCCTGAAGACCCCCCATCGACCCGGACTCTAAAAGAAACCGTCCAGTGAATCAAGAATGTGTTCCGGGGGGCAGCATGAGCCAAGCATAAATGGCGCCACTATAACAGTTGCCTATAACATGACGGGCTTGGGCCGACCACCTGGCCCCTGAAGAAAGCCTACCGGTGATACAGGCTTAGATGTAAAAAAAAAAAAAAAAAAAAAAAAAGTCGATGACACTGCGAACGAGAAATAAATGGCAAAAAGCTTATATATAAACAAGTATATTCAGACTGCACCATTTTCTTTTTCTTCATCAACGTAGTAGTGCAAGAATGGAATAAACTCCCACCTTCCTTCAACTAAATATTTACTTAAGTAGAAATGCAAAGTTTTGGAGTTATGTGACTAAAATAGAATCACTTAGGTTTAAACCACCTAGTCTGGACCATAGGGCTTATGTGGTCTGACTTTTTGTGTAAATCTCTCTCTCTCTCTCTCTCTCTCTCTCTCTCTCTCTCTCTCTCTCTACGTACCGGCCACTGCTATGGACTCCTTGACAGTGAAGGGCACTCCAAGAAGTGGCTGCTGCTGCTTCACCCAATCCGTGGTGAAGCTGCCGCTTCGGTAACCCTGCGACACACACACACACACACACACACACACACACACACACACACACACACACACACGCGCGCGCGGAGGAAAACAAGAATAAGTTAGTGTTAAAGCTTAAGCTTCGTCAACATATTCAATAACCCCAAAATAGAGTATAAACCATGATTTGCCATGTTATTTATTCAGTTGTTAATTAAGTTGTAACCACATATTTACTCTCTCTCTCTCTCTCTCTCTCTCTCTCTCTCTCTCTCTCTCTCTCTCTCTCTCTCTCACCTGATCCAGCCTCTCGTCCACCTGCCGGGCCAGCATTAGGGCAGCCTGGAAGTCTTCTTGGGCCAGGGCGTTCAGGATCGGGTTCACGTTGCTGATTCGAGTCACGTAGCACCGAACCACCTCTACACATGTCAGCTGGTAACGATAATGATAATACAGAATAAGGCCTATACTCAACAGATAGTCTTGTGCACCAGCCTCGTGGAAGGTGTTGAACCATGCACTTAGCAAGTTTGGAATAGCAGAAAAAAGTTACATGCGATGCATCCACGCTAGAGAGAGCGTACAAGACACTTTTATATTACCGATGAGCAATTTTTTTTGATATTCGCCGATGGAGGCAGGTCAAGGGGAAAAAAAAGCCAGACACTGCTCCGATAAAAGGAAAGAGAATGAGTAGCCAGAAGAGAGGTCCATACCGGAAGAAAAGATGTGATACTGTACTTTTGAATGATTTCAAGTTGTAGGCAGATTAAAAACTGACGGAGGAAGGCTGTTATAAAATTTACCAACGGAAGAGATGAAAGAATGAAGATGCTGGCTAACTCTTGCATAATAGATTTCGATATAATAAGAATGAGTAGAAAGTCGTGTGCGGCTCCACAATACTACTCGTGAGCACTTGTTATTCATTCACCTTCTGCCTTCTCTGTCTTTCAGACTGTTTAACATTACATTTAAATCTCCAACCGTATTTGTATCAACTGAGCAACTCTTATATTTATCTCATTCATCCAGGTGAGGTGAAGAAAGGAGGAAGGAAGGGTGAGGTGTGTATTTACTGTAAATGGATTTTTTGTTTTCGGTGTAAAAATAACTATATTAAAACATAATATGACTGACAGAAATTAATCAACATCTATTTCTACTTGAAAGTAGGTATACGGTCCCTGAAAGTCAAGATCAAGACCAAGATTGCCCAATGCCCATCAAACGTAGCATCCTCGTGTGATTAGTGCATGTCATGTTTCCTCAGCAGCTCAGCGAAAGTCACCGCCCGAAGGTCTGGGTCCCGAGCAAAATTGTTCCCGTGAAATACCGGCTTTAGTCACAGGCTGTATGTAGGCGTACTTCAAGCAGCAAGGAAAGGTAAATGTTGAAAGGCAGAGGCGAAAGAGATTGACTAGGGAGGGCGTCAGCAAGGAAGCACAGATTTTAAGGACAATAGGAGGCCTTCCATCGGGTCCATACGCCCTCTGAGAATTGAGGCCAGAGAGTGCATAGAAAACATCGTTCTTACGAATTATAAAAACAGGCATAGTTGAGTCAAGAGGGATGAGTTGGAGGATTATACCTTGAATCGTCCAGAGATGAGTTTTTAGAGAAAGTTTGAGCAAAGAGTTCAGCCTTAGAGAAAGATGACTAAGGAGAAAAGTTGAAGTTATATTGCTGGAGAAATATTTGGCTAGGTGCCGGAATTACCACAATATGTCATTCCTGCGTTACTTTTACAAGCCATTAGCAAGCCTCTTGACAATAAAAGGCGCTCTGCTTCTCCCTCCGTCTGGTTATCAAGGTTATCTATTTGTAAATTAATGACCCATAGATTATATATCTCGCGACCCCATGGTGAGTCGCGACACGTACTATCAATAGTCCTAATCTACGCTATTTATAGTGTCGTAATGATCGCCTAAGTCCTAAGGATACCCATGACAGCCACCTCCCTCGCTCAGGTGCCGTGCTTCGGACAGCTGAGGGAGGGAGTATCACGGCAGGGTTGAGTACTGGCTCTAGAATCGTCTTGCGACTCTCTTCAGGCCTCATCTTGACTTCTTTTGATCACCTAGAAGAGTCCTTCCCCACTTGTAATGACTTCCCTGCCTCAACATTCTTCTGGATATCTCGGGGCAGCTGATAGGTGGAGAGCATGACAGTGCCGGATAAAGGGATAGGCTACTTAAAACTTTATGCTGACCAGATAGTATTCTCTAAAGACCGCTTAGAAAGAATTATGTGTACTTACTTTCCTCTCGCGTATATCATGAGCCAGTTGGGCGGCGGAGCGCATCAGCACGGGGTTGAAAACGGGCGGTAGGATTATCTTGCGCCGCCACCCCGCCACCAAGACGAAGAGAAGGCTCACACAGGCGTCCCACACCCATCGTAACACCTGCAGGAGTGGCCACAGCGCCTGCACTACCGCCAGGAGCACAGCACGAAGCATGGCTGACTGACTGTGTGTGTGTGTGTGTGTGTGTGTGTGTGTGTGTAGGGGGGGGGGGGGGCGGGGCTTGACAGGCCCCACAGCAGTCCTGCACGTTTTCTGTGATAACCTACTTCATTATATTTTAGGGGTCACTGATCACTTTCCAGTCCAGCATTTATTTTATTTCCTTCTTTTTTGACTGTCTCCTTTGGGTTTCTTTCTGTCCCCGTATTCCACTTTCTTTGCTTCTGTGTCTAAATGTCTGTTTTATTTTTGGCTATCTTGCTTTACTTTTCTTTCTTTCTTACTGTATGTTTGTCTCGCATTCAGTCCTCTTTACTTCCTTACTGAAGAGAGCGGCCAAATTGTTCACAGAAACACTTGCACCTTCTACATTGTTCATTAATTTTGTTTTCTTCAGAATAAACTTGATGCTGACTAATGATACACCATACATCTCTCTCTCTCTCTCTCTCTCTCTCTCTCTCTCTCTCTCTCTCTCTCTCTCTCATTAAATGCACAGATCGCGCCATTTTCTATTTCTCCTCTTCTGTTATCACTTCTGTTATGTTCCCCACTCTCATTCCGTCACTCATTTTCGTTTATCTCTTTCAGTTTTTATCTTCTTACACTCGCAGTACACTTTTCCATCTCTACATTTGTATATGTATCACTTTTCTACATCAATCGTGTTTGCTTGTGCACTTCTTTTCCCTCCACTCAAGTCTGGTGTATAAAGTCTTACTTCCTATTGCAGTCTTTTCTCCCCCTTGTCCGTGAGCTGAGCTGGGTGGTGGAGCGGGACTTCAGACCAGGACAAACTACCTTATGAGTAACATTGGAATTATCTCTTTCCTTATCTGATAGCAGGAGCACACACACACACACACACACACACACACACACACACACACTTATTAGGGAGCAACATCGAAGGACGTGTGTATGTGTGTGTGTGTGTGTGTGTGCAATTCACCACCACGCCCAGATCACGTGTTGGACTAGTAATCGCCAGCTGGTACCATCCCGACATGAGTAAGTGTGTGTGTGTATGTGTGTGCACTCACCAATACTCACGATTGGGTACCTAACTGTTAACTTTTGTACCCTGTAAATTAGATGACTAATGACGTAACAATTTGTATTTCAAGCGTTGCTCTCGGAACCTAATAGCAACCCTCTTAACAATCCTAGATACTAAATGTCATATCAATAATAATATCAATGACAATAATATATCAGTAACATTACAAATGATAATATTAATAATAATAGTAATGAATGAAGGATGAAAAACTGAAGATGCTGGTTAATTCTTACATGAGGGATTTTGACTGTATAGGAATGAGCTAGAGTAGAAAGTCGAGTGCAGCGGGGTTCGAGAGAAGATTGAAAGAGAGGCAACATGGTGGCAAAATTTAAGAGATAGAAGATTGTCAGTAAGAGGAGGGGAGTTGATGAGAAGAAGAGTCTTATAGACTTTACTCTGTCAAAGAGAGCTGTGTGTGTGTGGATCCCGCCCCCCCCCCCACACACACACACATGAAATGCATACTCCATATGAGGACGGACAAGGACCTTGTAGAATGTAGAGGGTTAGTATCTGGGAGGGGAAAAAGGACTGGTATAGCCGATACAGAACGCCCAACCTCGAGGAAGCTGATTTAGTGAAAGAAGAAAGGATTTATGAAGTTTCCAGGTGACATTTTGAGTTAAGGATAGACCTGGGCCCGTATAATCGACAACTATTAATACTAAACTTGGTATAAACTTTCGACTTTAGTATTAACTTCACTCTCAAAGTGTATCCTCAACATCTATTAGCCTAATACCTACTATTAACTTTGGTATTAACTTGGGAGTGCTGGCGAGGACTTCTAAACACTTAATAGTAAAGTTAACAGTGAATCTTAGACCCAGACCCATATCAACATGGCCGCCGGACTTGCTCGCCCAGCCCGCCTCCCCAATTTAGAGTTCGATAGAAAGCTTTGGAACTGTATAACGATGGTGAACTTGTCAAGAGATACATATTAGACCGGGCAGGAATGAAGTATGTGACTGATTTGGTGAGAAGAGAGCTACAAGATCCAGTTCAAAGGGAGCATTCCCTCACCCCGGGGTTGAAAGTGATTTTGACTTAAAGATACTTGGCTAAAGGAAAAATGCTGCAGTGTTCAAGTGATCAGTTTGGGGTAAGCCAGAGTAGTGTAAGCAGGGTGATTGCGGAAACTCTGGACGCCTTCAGTGCCCCGTAGGTAGTCGGGAGGTTTATCCAGTCTCCCCTTGATAGGGTGGAGATCCGTGAAAAGCAAGTAGAATTGTACCAGCTTGCCGGTGTTGTGGGAGTGATAGACTGCACCCATGTGAAAATAATGGCACCAAAGGAAAACGAGGTAGTTTATGTGAACAGAAAAAAAGAAACATAGCTTGAACATACAATTAGTGTTTGATGCCTTTGGTATTGATTAAAATGTGAAATATTTGAGTTAAGGAAAACAAAACATGGGAAAAAAGCTTTTATTTGTAGCAGAAAGGTACACACATGCAAATGAAAAACATGACATTAAAATTGCATTAAAATGTAATTTAAAATATGATTTATAATTATTGTTGCTTTAAAATCAAGTTAGAAAACAAATTACTCCTGCCGGTTATTCGTATTGAGATAATGGTGGTAAGAAAGCTTGTTAGTGACGTCTGCCAGTGTGAGGGAGGAGGAACGAAAGGTCGAGGTGACCACATCGCGAACATCATAACTTATAAGTGAAGTAAAACGAGGTTACTTGGTTTCTGTTTACAAAGTTCCAAGTGGAAAAACAACTTTATTGTGAATTCAGTGTATACTTTTCTGGAGTATTGTGTTTACTGAGTGAATTGGTGACCAATCTGTTGCTATTTGTGTCTTGCTTGAAGATATTCATCATTGGATTCAAAGCTATGGTATAAATGTGCGATAGTCGTCATAACAAAATACGTAGTAATTAATTATATATTACAACCTATTTATTTTCATGAGATCATGGTATGACCACTGAAAAACATAGTTTTTTTATCTTGGCTCCATTACAAATTCAGTATATAATTACTCTATTAGTGGAATCTAGTTTTCAGCATCTTTTATTATTATGCCAATATTCTAAGCACTCAGCTTGTAAACATGCTTAGGTTTATATTGTCAGCTTGGGTCGGACTTAGGTGAACACTTTACCAAGTGACCTAAGATTACTCAATGCTAGCAAAGCTATGGTATTAACGTGCAATGGTCATCATACCAAAATACGTAGTAATTAATTATATATGTCAACCAATTTATTTTCATGAGATCATGGTATGACCACTTAAAAACATAGCTTTTTTATCTTGGCTCCATTACAAATTCAGTATATAATTACTCATATATTCAATAAAGTAGTGGAATCTAGTTTTCAGCATCTTTTATTATTATGCCAATATTCTAAGCATTCAACTTGCAAACACGCTTAGGTTTATGTTGTCAGCTTGGGTCGGACTTAGGTGAACACTTGACCAAGTGACCTAAGATTACTCAATGCTACCATATAGGTATACTATATCTTTGATTGTGAGTTCATCAGAGAGCACTGGAGAGCAGCATGAGTCTAATTAGGTGCTAATGAATATCCTGCCTGCATCACAGACTACATAAAATGCAAATATGATCAGTGCCTAAAGGTGTTATATATAAATATATATATATATATATATATATATATATATATATATATATATATATATATATATATATGTATACATATATATATATATATATATATATATATATATATATATATATATATATATATATATATCTATATCTCTATATATATATATATATATATATATATATATATATATATATATATATATATATATATATATATATATATATATATATATAGATATATATATACATATATATATATATATATATATATATATATATATATATATAACTGTCTGCCCTAATGTCCCTCCCACTTTTGAAGTCCAAATGACGCCCCTGATTGTAACAACGTATCTTGTAACACCCATGACTGGGTGTCGGTGCATATCTCCTCATTTAACACCGATAAATTAATCCAGGCTCTAGGGAACTCGGAAAAATCCAAGTTAGAGAGTGCTGGCTGTGGGAATTGAACCAGTGACCTTAGACATACAAAGCCATGTCTGTCAGTCGAGCCAATAAAGGTAAAGGTAAAGTTGGGGCATACGCTGTAGCAGCGCATGGCCTCGGTGCTCATCTCCGTAACATTGGCCCTTGAGCCTGTGGTGGGAGGGAGCCCATTACCCCGGGACACAGGGCCAGTGTGACATCCGGGTTACCACAGTTTCCCCAGGTAGTCATTTATCGACTAGACCGAGAGGGAGGATGATCAGCTGGGTGAGCTGCACGCCGACTGCCCGAGCCGGGATTCGAACCCGGGCCCGCGTAGAAGCCAGGCATGCTGACCACTAGACCACGGAGGCGTAGTGGAGCCCAATCTCAAGTGAACCAACTCACAATGGCACACAATTTTTTTTATGGTAAATTTTGTGCTCTGAATGAATTTGCTAACCATTTCTGTCGTAAGATTATTTTTCACCCCTTCCACTCTAACCTCCTCAGTAATAAAAAAAAAAAAGTGACAAAATCATAGCCTTGAGGCAGTAATATTCAGCCCCAGCATCAAAAAATTATACTGCTGCCCTATGAAAGGCATCTCTTAGCTCCGAAGAAGTAGGTGGTGACTGTGGTGGAGCAGCTTCATTGTCATCCCTTGCAGTGGCAGGTGTCATTGGGCCAGCAGATGATGAAGCAGTGGCTGGTGTCATAGGGCCAGCAGATGATGAAGCAGTGGCTGGTGTCATAGGGCCAGCAGATGATGAAGCAGTGGCTGGTGTCATAGGGTCAGCAGATGATGAAGCAGTGGCTGGTGTCATAGGGTCAGCAGATGATGAAGCAGTGGCTGGTGTCATAGGGCCAGCAGATGATGAAGCAGTGGCTGGTGTCATAGGGTCAGCAGATGATGAAGCAGTGGCTGGGGTCATTGGGCCAGCAGATGATGAAGCAGTGGCTGGTGTCATAGGGCCAGCAGATGATGAAGCAGTGGCTGGGGTCATTGGGCCAGCAGATGATGAAGCAGTGGCTGGTGTCATAGGGTCAGCAGATGATGAAGCAGTGGCTGGGGTCATTGGGCCAGCAGATGATGAAGCAGTGGCTGGAGTCATAGGGTCAGCAGATGTTGAAGCAGTGGCTGGGGTCATTGGGCCAGCAGATGATGAAGCAGTGGCTGGAGTCATAGGGTCAGCAGATGTTGAAGCAGTGGCTGGAGTCATAGGGTCAGCAGATGTTGAAGCAGTGGCTGTTGCCGGAGCAGCTGATGGTATCTTTTCCACAAGTAATGAACAATGTGCTGGGATGGTCTCTAGCAATACTGATAAAGTGTGTATCTACAAAGAATATGAATTTAAGAGTGATTAATATATTGTTTTAATGAGAGTATAAAAGTTTTTGCCAAAAACATACAGGCCAGTCAATATTTCACTGCTGCTTGACTGTTGCTGCTATCCTATCCCTGGCACATCATCAGCTGTGTCAATGCTGAATGGCTCTGGTACCCTTTCAAATACATGAGACGAGCAGCCTATGATGCCATACACCAGTTTATCTACCACAGTTAATGTCATAGTCATATAGGCAGGCGCCTGCGTATCTGTGGTGCCACACGTGTGGGGCACTCAGGTGCTGGGGGAAATGTCATTGTTATGAAAGGGTAGGGGTAAACCAGTGTATGCTGTGAGGCCTTGGTGTGGAAGTTCCCTGTCTGAACTGTGCAGCTAATCCCCCATACAGTGAGGGCCTTTTTTACTCCCTCAGGGGCTGTGCAGCTGAGAGAGTGGTGTACATGAGTGCGAATGTGTAAGTGTGTGCTTGTCTTGGCTACCACCCTTTATTGGGGGAAGACAACCAAGGTAGTTAGATAGATTGATAGTCATTCACAGATGAACATTAAAAAAAATTCTATATCAAATATGCAGTTCACTGCTATGAACTTATTAACTTTAAGCTGAATAAAGACATTGTGGCCAGTATAGCTGCATTCTGTGAGCACATAAAAAACTAACTAATTTAAGTTTTACATTTAAAGACATAACAACTAAAAAAAATTACCAGTCTGCCGCTGCTCATTCTTGCACTTGGCAATGCGAGGCTTTGATTTTTGTTGTACGTTGTACCAACGCCTCTCACAGTCATCCTGCATACGGGTCCACTCCCAGGGAAGGCACTGTCAGGGTATAAATGTGAAGCAAGTTTCTTAATCGTTTCACTATGGCATGCTACTTATTTCCCATACCTTCTCCAATAACATTTAATACATGCTGTGATGGAAAGCTAAATCAGTACCGGTATTTTATTTACATGCATCATAAGACATTAACTTTGTAGTTGTTATGAACATGGCCATAAATACTACTTTTCATTACCTACTTTTCTAAAATGCTTTTCTCTAAGTAGGATGATATTACACAATACAGCTATACAAAAAAATTCAAAGCATTAATCTTAATTCCATTATTTTGAGTACTTCTAACCTAACATTATATCATCAGAAACCGTTTGACCAATGCTATCAAAATAATATTTTAATCTTACTTTACCATTCTCATCAAATCTACCTATTCCGATATAGTCTTAACATAAAATACTTGTAAAAGTGTTGAGAGTCTGGCATGCCCAACCCACCCACTCCAAAAAAAAAAATCTAAATAATGAATAAATAAAATAACAGGTAAATATGACTTGACTCTTATACTAACCCCCTTTCCACCCTAACAAACTTGGGGACCTACCATGTTAGGTTAGGACGTGTTAGGTAGGACAGGTTTAGCAGGAGTTGGTTTAGTTATGTTAGATTGTTGAGGGAGTGGGGGTCGCAGCAGAAATGGTCATGATGATGCTATTCACGTGGAGCAGTAGGAAAAAGTATGTTCTGTTTGGAAACTCTGTGGTTGTGTTTGTATACAAAAATACCCATTTGACGAGGTTAGGTTAGTTTGCAAGTTACTTGAATCATGAATATGTGAATATCTAACAAAAAAAATAAAAGCGTTAACTTAATTTCATTATCTTGAGTACATTCCAATCTAACATTATATCACCATAATCTGTTTGACCAATGCTATAAATATACTATTTTAATCTTACTTTACCATTCTCACGAAACCTACCTATTCCCATATAGTCTTGACATAAAGTGCTTGTAAAAGTGTCCATAGTCTGGCATGCCTAGCATCCCGCCCCCAATAAAAAAATAATGAAAAAATAAAAATAAATAAAGAATAAAAACAGGGCAAATATGCCTTAATTATCTATACCAACCCCCTCTCCCCCCCCAACAAACTTGGCATGTTAAGTTAGGATGTGTTCGGTAGGACGGGGCAGGTTTGGCATGGTTAGGTTTAGTTATGTAAGGTTGTTGAGGGAGAGGGGGTTGTGGCAGAAATGGTCATAATGAAACTATTCAGATACAGAATAAAAAGGTATGTTCTGTTTGGAAGGTCAGTGGTTGTGTTATTATGCAAAAAATACCCAATTGATTAGGTTAGGTTAGTTTGTAAGCTAATTGAACCATGAATATGTGATTACTAACCTTGTTACAGCTTCTGCCACTTCAGTCCACGCTCTCTTCTTATCCTCAGGGGTGATACTCTTCCCATAACACCCTCTGATTATACGTATTTTTTCATGAATTTGATGTAAGGAGACCGTTTCATCTGGCGACCAATTAAACTTACTCCTTTTCTGCGCTGGTTCTCCGGCCCGTAGATCATTGGGGCAGATGACGTGGTTATGGTGCGTTAATTTCAGCAGAGCAAGTTGTGACGCAGGAGGGGAGATACGGCTATTGGCGAGTGACGGAGTAAAAGCGGCCTTTGAGGCTGCTTCTATCTGCCACAAAACTCAATATTTTCTCGTGTTTGCCATTTATCATGTTTTTGTTGTACATTCATACATGTTTTCTTTATTTTTCTTTTGAAATATTTACTTAATTCATGTCGGATGTTTACGTGTTGCACGGAGGCGTCCTTAGCAACGAGCCCGCCATAAAGAAGAAGAAGAAGAAGATAACAGTAGCGAGGATTTGCTAATACTTACACTCAAAGTTGACGAGGATAGCTATTACTCTTAATAAATTGAAACTATTAACTTTGATAGTAACTTTTAAAGTAAAAGTTAATAGCTCTCGAGGATACGGGCCCTGAGGATGTTTAGTGTAGAAGAGGGTGACAGCTGAGTGTTATCGAAGAATAGGGGATAGGTGTTTGAAAGATTGCGTCGAGTTGAGAGGTGGAGGTGGCAGCACATCCTCCTGACCCTACGGCAACAGCTACAGACTGGAGGAGGTTTAACATCAGCCGCTGGTTTTGCTCCAGTGTCTTGAGGGGCCGGGAAATTGAGGCGCACCAGCACGGTGGTCCTGTACACTTGTCATAACTGCAAATGAAAAAAATTCTGATTTCATATAAATACTGTTTTTCTGTATCGGGTATTTCTTCCCTCTTAACCTTGGCTGAAGCATCTGCCCTTGGAGGCCAGTAACACTTCATACTCTGGAAATTAAAGATCAGCAGATTGTCAGTGTCAACTATGCACATACAAAAACAAGCACATTATTTAAAAATACTTATTACTTAACTGTCAGAGCATTTTAAGATCAGCCACTAAAGTCTTTAGCGTCAACTCTGGCAAGACTCTCTTGATTCAATGCATCAAATTCCAGTCTCTCCTATGTTTTCTACTCATTAAAACAAAAATGAGTGGGACTTGTTCACGTGTTGCTCTCCTTTTACAAACAAATGCATTGAGTAGAGCTGAATATAAGGAGCTTTCACAAAATGGAAAAGTTCCATCGCAATGCCAAGTTCTGGCTTCCTTCAGTAAATCCTTCTGTCTTGAGCTTGAGAAGGTTTAAGTGACGGGGATCATTAACAAAAAAGTCAGCTAAATCACTGTGCCGACTCTGGGCCACGACAACCCAGCGACTCGCGGTATACGAGGTTTTGGGTTTGAAATATTCATGTGAAAGGGTCGCACATGGTCAGAAAGAGGTCCAGAAAGTATCACTGGATGCTGATTCGGCACAGTGCACAGGGGGCCTAAAGGTCGCTGGGTTGTCGTGGCCCAGAGTCGGCACAGTGTGAACGGGGCTGAACAGGGTCATCTGGTGTATATATATATATATATATATATATATATATATATATATATATATATATATATATATATATATATATATATATATATATATAGTCTTTGTCAAGTCTGAAATAATGGACGTTCTTTGCATGGTTTGGACTCAAACTAACGTACCTAGCCTAACAAGTATCTTGCGACGGGTAAGCATTATGGGAGTGATGTATATGCATATAATATTTTATATATCACAATGATGTCGTTCGCTGCGAGATGGGTGCACTTCTATATAAATAGCTGTTTTTTGGTTAAATGGATCCCACTTTAAGTAACAGTCTTAATGGACATGTTTCCGGTCAACATATTTATTTCAAATTATGTCTGTATGGATAAAATAGGCCCTAAATTCAGCTATGGTACTATTTTTTCTTCACGTAAAATAGTAAATGTGGTATAAAATATGGATTAAAGTTGAGGAAAAATCACGTGACCTGAAAACGGGTGCTGATTGGTCGTGACGTCACGATGCAGTCAGCAGGCCGCCAACTTTGTGTTACTCCGAGATTTCGTGTTGTGGTGTATGTTTCTAGTGTCTAGCAATGCCTGGATACGTAACCCGCAGTCGTTGGTGATTCGTGCCAATGTGCAAGAGTATATATATATATATATATATATATATATATTTATATATATATATATATATATATATATATATATATATATATATATATATATATATATATATATATATATATATATACGGACAAAAGTACTCCATGTAAGATATTTGTCTGTGCTAGTGAATCCTGCAGTAATATTCTTTAGTTTCCCCTCGGACTAACTTTTCATCGTGAACTCAACTACTGTCACGTCCTCTGATTATAAAATATTGGTCTGCATTCGTTTTCTTCTTATTCATCTTCAGGCGTTGATTCTCTCTCTCTCTGACGTTCCAGAGCCATTGTTTTCTCTAGGTTAGGCTAGGTAAGTTTCCATAATACTAAATAATGCTAATATAAATTCAACCTTGATTATTCTCTATAGTTTCCCCTCGGACTAACTTTTAATCGTGAACTCAACTATTTTCTGCAGAGCAGAGGCGAATCGATTGATTTCACTCCCATTTTAATAATATAACATATTTCCAACACACTTAAGGTGTTTTGTAAGCACCTATAACATACCTGTTGGGCGCAGTTTGGAGCTGGAGTGGCCATAGCTGATAAAAAAAACAATGGACACAACACTGGTACTGTCGTCTGCTGTACTCCGCTTCAGCCTGATGACGTCACGAGCTAATGGTGGCTTCTCCCCGTGAGATGAGAAGAATTTGAGATATCCCTCCAATATCCAGTCAACTAGCGATTTATAGGACATAATATGTGCACTAAGTTATCATTGGTACGTGGCACAAAGCATTTCAAGGCTCTCCCAGAACCGGAAACATGTCCATAGTAACCTCCCCCGATATGATTTACATAAACTTAATTTACTGGGCCTGTACCTAACCGAGATGGGAAATTAGTAATAAAGAGCAGTATCATGTCAAGAATTCCTATACCTCTGCTGTATGTAGTGGCAAGGTAGCTTTGCTAATTGCATAGCTTCACAGTTGACTATATCTACCATTAAATATGTGTCATTTAAGTTATTCTCTCTTGAGAAACGTCGCCTGAGAGAAAAACTGATCGAATGTTTCAAATTACTAAATGGTTTTACGAATGTGGACAAATCCAAAATGTTTTTGATCTACGACACGTCTCGAACTAGAAGTAATGGCACAAAGCTCAAGTGTAAAGAAGACTGCCCCAATGTTGTAGCACGAAAATAGAATAGACTCCCACCTTCAGTGGTCCAGTGCAGTACGATTAATTCATTTAAAAAACAGCTCGAGCGCCATATCATTCAACCTGATAATCATTAACAGTAGAAATGCATTCTTGGTGATATTAAATTTATTATGATTTCACCTTAGTTTGAGGACAGACCAACTAGTTTGGGCCATAGTGTCTTTGTTGTCTGAAGATCTATGTATATCTATGTAAACCTCTCTCTCTCTCTCTCTCTCTCTCTCTCTCTCTCTCTCTCTCTCTCTCTCTCTCTCTCTCTCTCTCTCTCTTGCATCTCGTTCTATTTTCTGACGATATTTTCATGCTGACTGCTCTTCTGAACTTGCTAACTGCATGCTTCCTCCCGCGGCCCCGCTGAATTCGACTTTCTACTCTTGCTCATCCCTTTGCTGTCCAAATCCCTTATTCAAGAGTTAACCAGCATTTTTTTTTTTTTTATCTCTTCTGCTGGTAAACTCTGAAACAACCTTCCTTTATCTGTATTTCCCCCTGCTTATGACATGACCTCTTTCAAGAGAGGAGTGTCAAGACACCCCCTCTCCCGAAATTGACCACCTTTTTGGTCTCCATTCTGTTTTTCTTTTGTTGGAGCAGCGCATGGTGGGCTTTTTTGTCGCTAGTTTGTTTTAGTGCCTTTGAGCTGTTTCCCTTGCTGTAAAGAAAAAAAAGAGAGGCAGTGATTAACAACCTTTTTTCTCAATTATTATTACCTTTTTGCTGCTCCTTTATTGTAAAATAAAGTAGTAGTAGTAGTAGTGATTTGATTGCAGTAATAATGGCAGTGGTGTTAGTAATAGTGAAGGTAGTGGTGGTAGCGGTAAGGCAATATAATATGGTAATAATAATAGTAATAATAATGATAGTAACAGTAGTAGTAGTAGTAGTAGTAGTAGCAGTAGTAGTACTAGTAGCAGTAGTAGTAGTAGTAGTAGTTGTTGTAGTAGTAGTAGTAGTAGTAGTAGTAGTAACAGTAGCAGGAGGTTGTGGAGGCGGCGGCGGCGATGGTGGTGGTGGTAGCGCCTAAACTTACAACCAGGGTTGGAGTAATTGTAATTTAATTCAAATATAATTAATTACAGTATTATTGAAATTGTAATTGTAATTATAATTGAATTTGTTTTGAAGTAATTGTAATTGCAATGTATTTGCTATTTCCAAATGTAACTATAATTATAATTGTAATTCAAAGTTTCTGAAAGTAATTGTAATTATAATTATTTTTTTTAAGTGTAATTACCCCAACCCTACATCCAGCCGCCAGTTAGCACACAAAACCTTGACAAAGCTATATAATAAGAATGGCGGCGGGGGCGACGACGACGGCGGTGGTGTTGATGGTTGTTTTTGGTGGTGGTGGTCGCGCCGAAACACGCATCCCTGCGCTGGTCGCCGCCAAAACTTAACAAAACTATGTGGTCAGTGTTTCTTGTCTCCCGTCGCCATGGTGCTCGAGCTAGTGTTCCTGGGTCTGGGGGGATACGTGGGCATGTACGCCGCGCAGAAGCTGGCCAAGGCGCTGCCAGAGGTGCCAGGACCCCTGACGCTGGTCCTCAAGTTGAAGGAACTCACCGCAGGCAAGGACCAGCCGGACGCGAGGCAAGCCCCGCAGAGTAAGTCTGGGCGATGTAACCCCTTCAGCGTGGAGGACCCTTAAAATGTTCTTACCTTTCCAACCTTTCCGTCACAATCTCTCACTTCCCTTTAAAAGCTCTTCTGTTTCTTCCTCTTCCTCCTTTTCTTCTTTCATCAATTATACTCAATCTCGTAAGGAACTAAGGAAAGCTGGGTGATGTAACCGTTTCAGCGTGAAGGAACCTTGACTTTCCCTCACTTCTCCGCTTTATCACAACCTTCCGTTTAAACCCTTCTGTTCCCTCTTTTCTTTTATCCTCTTTCATTAATCACAGTGAAACTTAGTCAGGAGAAAAGGAAAGGCGTGGAGGAACCTTAACTGTCCCACTTTTACCACTTCCTTCCCCTGTGTTTCAGCCTCTTTATTTTCTTCGTCTTTATTCAAACACTATGTAAAATCATATGGAAAAGAAGAAAAGGCGGGCAGTAAAACTATTTCCCACCCTTTCCCTATTTCTCCCTCACTCCCTCTCTACTCCTCAAGCCTCGTAAGGAAAGAAGGAAAGGCGGGCAGCAAACTCTTTACAACCCTTTTCCACTTCCCCTTCATCCTTTTTTCCCTTCTTCACTTTTTTTCTGCTTGATTAAATTAATCTCACTCGAACCTCGTAAAGAAGGAAAGGCGGATACTAAAACCCTTTCAATATAGAAGAACCTTAACTCTTCCACTATTTCCCATTTCCCGATCACTCTTCTGTTTCCAGACACCAGATGGGGTCAGCATGCGGGCGCTGTGTCCTGGAGGATCCGAGTTAAAAATCCCGCCCGTCGCTGCAAGCTGACAATGTCCAGTCATCGCTGAGTGGCCGCAGACTACCCACATGCTGTCCTGATGACCACCTATAAACCCGTACTCTAGTGAAACTCTCTCAAGAAGATCAAGTGGGGCTCAAGGGGGCAGCATGAGCCACTCAAGAATGACACTACCATAAAATAGTTACCTGCGCCAGTAATGAGCTGGGGCTGAACAACAGGCCCCATTATGAAAACCTACCGGCGCTATAGGCCAAACATAAAACTCATCGCTGCAACTGTGTTTATATGTTTCTGTTGTGACTGAGTACCAATATATTTCTACTGAGACTGTGCGAATATATCTACCGAGACTGTGCGTATATTTCTGCAGAGCCAGGGCGTAAATTTCTGCTGAGACTGTGCGTATATTTTATTGCTGAGACTGTGTGTATATTTCTGCTGTGATTGTGTATATGTTTCTACTACGACTGTAGAGGCTACATTTATTTTGTGAAAGTGAATGTAATGTTAAGGAACGGAAGGGAATGGACGAGAAGGAGGAGGGGAAGGGAAGGGAAACACAAAGTAATTAGAGTCATACCCATCTATGTCGTCTGCTACAGATAGCACATTTTCCATGTTTGCTAAAAACAAGTTTGGAAATAGTCGTGGAATGTGTGCCGGAACATCTACTACTACTACTTCTACTACCAAAGAGTAAAGAGAGGACACTCACTCCGATTCCTTGTATCTTGAAAGGACGGTGGCGCCCCAAACGGCACGCGCGTGACATGGTTCACCAGGCTCAGGGGAGTAAATAACATAACGAGCACTCGGATCGGTGATGCTATAAACAGCATAAATTATCTCAAGACAATGCCTAAAATATCTTTTTTCGGTCTACAAAGAACAAGGAAATGTTGAATATGGATTTTCAGTTCCGTTTTATAAAGACTATTGAGTCAGTAGGCCAACCACACCACAACCACCACCAACTTTTTTAGACAACCACCACCACCACCAGTCAGCCAGCCACCACCACCACCAGTGAGCCGGCCACATCCACCACCAGTCAGCCAGCCACCACCACCACCAGTCAGCCGGCCACATCCACCACCAGACAGCCAGCCACAACCACAACCAGTCATCCAGTCACCACCACGAACAGTCAGCGGGCCACAACCACCACCAGTCAGCCGGCCACAACTACAACCAGTAAGTCAGTCACCACCACCACCAGTCAGCCAGCCAAAACAACATACAGTCAGCCAGACACCACCACCACAACTCAGCCAGCCACAACCAGTCAGCCAGTCACCACCACCACCTGTCAACCAGCCACAACAACAACCAGTCAGCCAGTCACCACCACCACCAGTCAGTCAACCACAACCACAACCAGTCAGCCGGCCACATCTACCGCCAGTCAGCCAGCCACCACCATCACCAGTCAGCCGGCCAAATCCACCACCAGTCAGCCAGTCACCACCACCAACAGTCAGCAAGCCACCACCACCACCAGTCAGCTAGCCACCACCACTACCAGTCAGCCAGCCAGCACCACCACCAGTCGGCAAGCCACCACCACCACCAGTCAGCCAGTCACCAACACCACCAGTCAGCCAGTCACCACGAACAACAGTCAGCAAGCCACCACCACCACCAGTCAGCCATCCACCACCACCACCAGTAAGCCATCTACCACCACCACCAGTCAGCCAGATACCACCACCACCAGTAAGCCAGTCACCACCACCACCAGTCAGCCGGCCACCACCACCAGTCAGCAAGCCACCACCACCACCAGTCAGCCAGTCACCAACACCACCAGTCAGCCAGTCACCACCAACAACAGTCAGCAAGCCACCACCACCACCAGTCAGCCAGTCACCACCACCACCAGTCAGCCATCCACCACCACCACCAGTAAGCCATCTACCACCACCACCAGTCAGCCAGATACCACCACCACCAGTAAGCCAGTCACCACCACCACCAGTCAGCCGGCCACCACCACCAGCAGTCAGCCAACCACCACCACCACCAGTCACCCAGTCATCACCACCACCTGTCAGCCAGCCACCACCACCACCAGTCAGCCAGTCACCACCACCACCAGTCAGCCAGCCACCACCACCACCAGTCAGCCAGTCACCACCACCACCAGTCAGCCAGCCACCACCACCACCAGTCAGCCAACCACCACCACCACCAGTCAGCCAGTCACCACCACCACCAGTCAGCCAGTCACCACCACCACCAGTCAGCCGGCCACCACCACCACCAGTCAGCCAGCCACCACCACCACCAGTCAATCAGCCACCACCACCACCACCACCAGTCAACAGGCCACATCCACCACCAGTCTACCAGCCACCACCACCACCAGTCAGCAGGCTACATCCACCACCAGTCAGCCAGCCACCACCACCACCAGTCAGCCGGCCACCACCACCACCAGTCAGCCAGCCACCACCACCACCAGTCAATCAGCCACCACCACCTCCAGTCAGCCAGCCACCAATACCACCGGTCAGCCAGCTACTACCACCACCAAACACCCGGCCTCCACCGCCACCTGTCAGCCAGCCACCACCACCACCTGTCAACCGGCCACATCCACCAACAGTCAACCTTCCACCACCACCACCAGTCAGCCGGCCGCATCCACCACCAGTCAGCCAGCTACCAACACCACCACCAGTCAGCCAGCTACCAACACCACCACCAGTCATCCAGCCACATCCACCACTAGTCAGCCAGCCACCACCACCACTAGTCAGCCAGCCAGCCACCACCACCAGTCAGCCAGCCACCACCACCACCACCACCACCAGTCAACAGGCCACATCCACCACCAGTCTGCCAGCCACCACCACCACCATTCAGCCAGCCACCACCACCACCAGTCAGCCAGCAACCACCACCACCACCAGTCATCCGGCCACATCCACCACCAGTCAGCCAGCCACCACCGCCAGTCAGCCAGCCACCACCCCTACCAGTCAGCCATCCACCACCACCACCAGTCAGCCAGTCACAACCACCACCAGTCAGCCAGCCACATCCACCACCAGTCAGCAAGTCACCACCACCACCAGTCAGCCAGCCACTACCACCACCAGTCAGCTAGTTACCACCACCACCAGTCAGCCAGCCACCAACACCACCAGAAAGCCAGTCACCACTACCACCAGTCAGCCAGCCACCACCACCACCAGTCAGCCAGCCACCACCACCACCAGTCAGCCAGTCACCACCACCACCAGTCAGCCAGTCACCACCACCACCAGTCAGCCAGCCACCACCACCACCAGTCAGTCAGGCACCACCACCACCAATCAGCCAACCACCACAACCACCACCAGTCAGCCAGACACCACCACCACCAGTCAGCCAATCACCACCACTACCAGTCAGCCAGCCACCACCACCACCAGTCACCCAGCCATCACCACCACCATTCAGCCAGTTACCACCACCACCAGTCAGCAAGCCACCACCACCCCCAGTCAGCCAGCCACCACCAACACCAGTCAGTCAGTCACCACCACCACCAGTCAACAAGCCACCACCACCACCAGTCAGCCAGCCACCACTACAACCAGCCAGCCGGCCACATCCACCACAAGTCAGCCGGCCACATCCACCACCAGTCAACCAGCCACCAACACCACCACCAGTCAGCCGGCCACATCCACCACCAGTCAACCAGCCACCACCACCACCAGTCAGCCGGGAACATCCACCACCAGTCAGCCAGCTACCAGCACCACCACCAGTCAGCCGGCCACATCCACCACCAGTCAACCAGCCACCACCACCACCAGTCAGCCGGCCACATCCACCACCAGTCAACCAGCCACCACCACCACCAGTCAGCCAGCTACCAACACCACCACCAGTCATCCGGCCACATCCACCACTAGTCAGCCAGCCACCACCACCACCAGTCAGCCAGCCAGCCACCACCACCAGTCAGCCAGCCACCACCACCACCACCAGTCAACAGGCCACATCCACCACCAGTCAGCCAGCCACCACCACCACCAGTCAGCTAGCCACCACCACCACCAGTCAGCCAGCAACCACCACCACCACCAGTCAGCCAGCCACCACCACCACCAGTCAGCCAACCACCACCACTACCAGTCAGCCAGCCACCACCACCACCAGTCATCCAGTCACCACCACCACCAGTCAGCCGGCCACATCCACCACCAGTCAGCCAGTCACCACCACCACCAGTCAGCCAGCCACTACCACAACCAGTCAGCCAGTCACCACCACCACCAGTCAGCCAGCCACCACTACCACCAGTCAGCCAGCCACCTCCACCACCAGTCAGCCAGCCACCACCACCACCAGTCAGCCGGCCATATCCACCACCAGTCAGCGAGCCACCACCACCACCAAGCAGCCATCCACCACCACCACCAGTCAGCCGACCAGCACCACCACCAGTCAGGCAGTCACCACCACCACCAGTCAGCCAGTTTCATCCACCACCAGTCAGCCGGCCACCACCACCAACAGTCAGCGATCCACCACCACCACCATTCAGCCGGCCTGCACCACCACCAGTCAGCCAGCCACCACCACCACCAGTCAGCCAGTCACCACCACCAGCAGTCAGCCAGCCACCACCACCACCAGTCACCCAGTCATCACCACCACCTCTCAGCCTGCCACCACCACCACCAGTCAGCCAGTCACCACCACCACCAGTCAGCCAGCCACCACCACCACCAGTCAGCCAGTCACCACCACCACCAGTCATCCAGCCATCACCACCACCAGTCAGCCAACCACCACCACCACCAGTCAACCGGCCACCACCACCACCAGTCAGCCAGCCACCACCACCACCAGTCAGCCAGCCACCACCACCACCAGTCAGCCAGCCACCAATACCACCGGTCAGCCGGCCTCCACCACCACCTGTCAGCCAGCCACCACCACCACCAGTCAATCGGCCACATCCACTACCAGTCAACCAGCCACCACCACCACCAGTCAGCCGGCCACATCCACAAACAGTCAGCCAGCTACCAACACCACCACCAGTCATCCGGTCACATCCACCACTAGTCAGCCAGCCACCACCACCACCAGTCAGCCAGCCAGCCACCACCACCAGTCAGCCAGCCACCAATACCACCGGTCAGCCGGCCTCCACCACCACCTGTCAGCCAGCCACCACCACCACCAGTCAATCGGCCACATCCACTACCAGTCAACCAGCCACCACCACCACCAGTCAGCCGGCCACATCCACAAACAGTCAGCCAGCTACCAACACCACCACCAGTCATCCGGTCACATCCACCACTAGTCAGCCAGCCACCACCACCACCAGTCAGCCAGCCAGCCACCACCACCAGTCAGCCAGCCACCACCACCACCAGTCAGCCAGCAACCACTACCACCACCAGTCATCCGGCCACATCCACCACCAGTCAACAGGCCACATCCACCACCAGTCAGCCAGCCACCACCACCATCAGTCAGCAGGCCACCACCACCACTAGTCAGCCAGCCACCACCACCACCAGTCAGCCAGCAACCACTACCACCATCAGTCATCCAGCCACATCCACCACCAGTCAGCCAGCCACCACCACCACCAGTCAGCCAGCCAGGCACCACAAACAGTCAGCCAGCCACCACCACCACCAGTCAGCCAGTCACCACCACCACCAGTCAGCCAGCCACCACCACCACCAGTCAGTTAGTCACCACCACCAGTCAGCCAGCCACAACCACAACCAGTCACCCAGTCACCACCAACACCAGTCAGCCAGCCACCACCACCACCAGACAGCCAGCCACCACCACCACCAGTCAGCCGGTAACCACCACCACCAGTCAGCCAGCCACCACCACCACCAGTCAGTCAGCCAGCCACCACCACCACCAGTCAGTCAGCCAGCCACCACCACCACCAGTCAGCCAGTCACCACCACCACAAGTCAGCCAGCCACCACCACCACCAGTCAGCCAGCCACCACCACCACCAGTCAGCCAGTCACCACCACAACCTGTCAGCCAGCCACCACCAACACCAGTCAGCTAGTCACCACCACCACCAGTCAGCCAGCCACCACCACCACCAGTCAGCCAGCAACCACCACTACCACCAGTCATCCGGCCACATCCACCACCAGTCAGTCAGCCACCACCTCCACCAGTCAGCCAGCCAGCCACCACAACCAGTCAGCCAGCCACCACCACCACCAGTCAGCCGGCCACATCCACCACCAGTCAGCCAGTCACCACCACCACCAGTCAGCCAGCCACTACCACCACCAGTCAGTCAGTCACTACCACCACCAGTCAGCCAGCCACCACTACCACCAGTCAGCCAGCCACCACCACCACCAGTCAGCCAGCCACCATCACCACCAGAAAGCCAGTCACCACCACCACCAGTCAGCCAGCCACCACCACCACCAGTCAGCCAGTCACCACCACCACCAGTCAGCCAGCCACCACCACAACCAGTCAGCCAGCCACCACCACTACCAGTCACCCAGCCACCACCACCACCAGTCAGCCAGTCACCACCACCACCAGTCAGCCAGCCACCACCACCACCAGTCAGCCAGCCACCGCCACCACCAGTCAGTCAGTCACCACCACCACCAGCCAGCCACCACCACCACCAGTCAGCCAGCCACCACCACCACCAGTCAGCCGGCCACATCCACCACAAGTCAGCCGGCCACATCTACCACCAGTCAGCCAGCCACCACCACCACCAGTCAGCCTGCCACATCCACCACCAGTCAGCCAGCCACCACCAACACCAGTCCGCCAGCAACCACCACCACCAGTCAGCCGGCCATATCCATCACCAGTCAGCCAGCCACCACCATTCAGCCGGCCACATCCACCACCAGTCAGCCAGCCACCACCACCACCAATCAGCCAGCCACAACCACAACCAGTTAGCCAGTCACCACCACCACCAATCAGCCAGCCACAACCCCAACCAGTCAGCCAGTCACCACCACCACCAGTTAGCCAGCCAAAACCACAACCAGTCAGCCAGTCACCACCACCACCAGTTAGCCAGCCAAAACCACAACCAGTCAGCCGGCCACATCCACCACCAGTCAGTCAGCCACCACCCCCACCAGTCACCCGGCCACATCCACCACCAGTCAGTCAGCCACCACCCCCACCAGTCACCCGGCCACATCCACCACCAGTCAGCCAGTCATCACCACCACCAATCAGCCAGCCATCACCACCACCAGTCAGCCGACCACCACCACCACCAGTCAGCCAGTCACCACCACCACTAGTCAGCCAGCCACCATCACCACTAGTCAGCCAGCCAGCCAGCCACCACCACCACCAGTCAGCCAGTTACCACAAACCACCAGTCAGCCAGCTACCACCACCACCAGTCAGCCAGCCACCACCACCACCAGTCAGCCAGTCACCACCACCACCAGTCAGCCAGCCACCACCACCACCAGTCAGTTAGTCACCACCACCACCAGTCAGCCAGCCAACACCATGTAACGGGTTACCGGGGGGTGTTTAAAGGGCGTTAATTAAGACTTCAGCTTCCTTAGGGCGAATATATTCGTAGCCTATATGTACAAGGAGCGTCGTAGCGAGAGCGACTGGCGTTGTGTGTCAGTCGGACTCTCGTGAAGGAGTGACGAGTTACAGGTTGGAAAATAATTGTTACAATTGGTCACGTACGTCAAGGTGACCTCGACGCACTATGAATTGCGATGTATACAAACTGAGACGGTAAACACTGACGGACGACATTCCTATTAGGTGGCGTGATCTATCTGTCGTGGGTTTTTTCCATTGAGAATTGTATGCCTAATTCGTGGTGATATTAAATAATAATAATAATACATTGATATCCTACTATAACACTGCTCGGTCACCTACCAGTGATCGCGACCTCGCGATATACAAAAATCTAAATAGCAGTCTAGTTACCATGAACATACATGGTGGGAGTTTGTCAAGCAGACTGCCTATGATACAATTACATTAAAACACTGGCTATGTAAGAACATAGATGTAGGCATAATATAAATAGGGAAAGGGAAAACACAACGTATGTGACATGAAACATAAGAAATCTCTCAAAAGATAAATATAAGGACACATGTATAAGAAGCTATCAACTGGCATAGTTACAGACAATGAAACGTTCATCTAGCTCCTAAAAAAATACAGTAGTGAAACATACAGTAGTGAAACATAGTACAATGTTAAGTATAGGAGCAGGGGAATGCCCGGTTTCTGTCCTCTAACTTGCTTGAGAAAAGGAAAAACTACCTTGCCAGTGGCCTCCCTGCATCCAGTCGTCGTGTCTGCACAACCAAATAATCGTGCAGGACAGAGTTCCTCCTAATAAGGTAGCACATGACGACGAGACTGACGAACATCAGAAACATTGGTGCAAAAAATCCAGGGTACAGGTAGGGGAGATGCAAGTATTCAGGCAGCGTTTCCTCCAGGGTTTCTGCAAATTCTGTTTTGTTTGCGAAAGACAATGAATTAAGGGAATTAGTCACATAAGAGATGCTGGAGAAGTGAATGTTATCGAGAGACCGTAGAGGAAACACTCGATGGGAAATATTGGCCGTGAAAACCAGACGGATCCGGGACGGGTACGTTGTTATGTTAGTGGAGTGGATATAGCATGCTTCCGCTATGGCATAGTGACCAGTAACCCATTGATAAGTGGTACCCTCCGGGCAGATGACTGATACATAGAAGGACTGAGGGAAACAGAAATAATGCAGACCCTGAAAGTTCTTATGGAAAATAGGTGTTGGTGGTAGCTGCTTGTAAGGGCAAAGGGAAAGAGCGTCAGACGCGTTCACGCGGGTGAGGGCGATCTCGCATACCCCTCCCCGAACTGGAAGAAGGCAAAGAGAGACGCAGAGCAATAGAATCGCCTGAAGACCGTCTCCTTGCAATATTGCAAGAGTGAGTAGCTACCCGTTGAATACAGAGCGAAATCCTTCGCGATTAGAACAAGAGACGGGGACGTGTCCAGGGCTAACACACTGTCCTTAGCTGAAAAAGGGAACGGGACAATTTCGTGTGCCTCAAACACGTCCGCCGTCTGAAATGGAACATAAATGATTATGGCATCGGGGGTGAGGCTGGACTCAATCAAGGGGTAAAAATATTGACTCATGTCTGGGTTGAATAAAGGTGTGAGACTATAATTTTGATACCCGATATGGACAGTCGTTCTCAAATCGTGTAGAGGGAACAAGGCAGGTGTGACTCTACCGTGCGCTGCATCAACCATGTTGCTAATAACCTGCTGATTTGCCGTTGCGACAGAGTTAATGACGTTTTCCAATACATGCAAGGCCTGATCTAGGAGGAGAAACTGATTCACCTGGTCGATCTGCTTGACAACTATGTTGATAACTTCTACCATCTTATTTGTTTGCTCTAGCAGTTCCTCAATGTGAGTATGCAACCGCGCAAGTTTTCTACAATTGGCGTTGAGCACCCAGCGATTTCGGGCAGCAAAGGAAAGTACATGAGCGTAGTGGTCCCGCAAATCGCGCACGTCCTCGTCGGTTGCCGTACCGAAGAGGAACTTTGAGGCGGACCCAACGATGTTGAGCAACCCCCTCTTTACCCGAGAGTGAACTGAGTGAAAACTATAATCCATGTCTACCTCATCAACTTTTCCCCGCAAGAACAGAATCCTATCCTCCAGTAGTTGAAAAAGATTCAGAGAGTTGGTACTAGAAGGTGCCTTTGATTCCCTAGTCTTGGTAGCCCGTATGGCGTCTGCCATGCCGAATAGTTTTTCTGAGACTATCCTGATTGTGTCAGTGGTGTTGGTCAAGGAAGTATAGGGATATTTTACGAGGAGCACATCTTCTATGAGGAAGACCTCTCCTATGTGTGCCGTGAGGGCGCCAGGCTTCAGGTGGATGGGTGTCGTTGCAAGCAGGGAGCCGAGGGACAACAAGATCATCAGAAAACGCAACATCATGATCTGAAAGTGGTGGGAATGAAGTACTTAAACCCGTGGTCTCAAGTTATAGCTGTGGGTGTTGGGATTATCTTGTTGAACATTTGACTCTGAGGGAAAATTATCAATATCAAGGTCCAAAGGTGAGGGAATTACTTTCAGACGATCACTGTGAACTTCTAGACTGACTCCACTATTCGACTCGAGAACCTCGAACCGATTTCCCCTGACATTCCGAACAACTCGGTAAGGACCCACAAATTTAGCCCCCAGTTTCGAACTCCTTTCCGCTTGCTTGATCATGACTGTGTCACCCTCTTTTAATTCCACCGGGACGGCCTGTTTGTGTTGTTTTGACATCATTTCAACCTTCGTAGCTTTCAACGTACACCTAACTTCTGAGTGTATCTTGGAAAACATATGCATCTGCTGTAGTGCGTACCTATCAATGTTGTAGAGAGGTTGTTGTGGTTTTGTTAGGAAGTCGTACGGAAGACGTTGCTCCACCCCATATAAGATGTAGTAGGGAGACTTCCCCGTAGAGTCGTTTACCGACGTATTTATGGAAGCGGCTATATGCGATAGCCAATCCTCCCAGTAATCGTGGAGATCGTTCACGATAGGCCTGAGGACCTGTAAGATTTTCCTATTAGCCCTCTCCGCCAACCCATTAGCAGCTGGGTGGTAAGCCAGTCACCACCACCACCAGTCACCGTGCCACCACCACCCTCAGTCAACCAACCACCACCACCACCAGTCAGCCAGCAACCACCACCACCACCAGTCAGCCAGCCACGACCATCACCAGTCAGCCAGCTACCACCACCACCAGTCAGCCGGCCACCACCACCACCAGTCAGCCAGCCACCACCACCACCAGCCACCCAGCCACCACCACCGCCAGTCAGCCAGCCACATTCACCACCAGTCAGCCGGCCACATCCACCATCAGTCAGCCGCCACCATCACCACCACCAGGCAGCCGGCCACATCCACCACCAGTCAGCCAGCCACCACCAACACCAGTCAGCCAGCCACCACCACCACCAGTCAGCCGGCCACATCCACCACCAGCCAGCCAGCCACCACCACCACCAGTCAGCCGGCCACATCCAGCACCAGTCAACCAGCCACCACCACCGCCAGTCAGCCGGCCACATCCACCACCAGTCACCCAGCCACCACCACCACCACCAGTCATCCGGCCACATCCACCACCAGTCAGCCAGCCACCACCACCACCAGTAAGCCATCCATCCATCACCACCAGTCAGCCAGCCACCACCACCACCAGTCAGCCAGCCACCACCAGCACCACCAGTCAGCAGGCCATATCCACCACCAGTTAGCCAGCCACCACCACCACCAGTCAGCCAGCCACCACCACCACCAGTCAGCCAGCCACCACCAGTCAGCAGGCCATATCCACCACCAGTTAGCCAGCCACCACCACCACCAGTCAGCCAGCCACCACCACCACCAGTCATGCAGCCACCACCACCACCACCAGTCATCCGGCCACATCCACCACCAGTCAGCCAGCCACATCCACCACCAGTCAGCCAGCCACCAATACCACCGGTCAGTCAGCTACCACCGCCACCAAACAGCCGGCCTCCACCACCACCTGTCAGCCAGCCACCACCACCACCAGTCAGCCGGCCACATCCACCACCAGTCAACCAGCCACCACCACCACCAGTCAGCTGGCCACATCCACCATCAGTCAGCCAGCTACCAACACCACCACCAGTCATCCGGCCACATCCACCACTAGTCAGCCAGCCAGCCACCACCACCAGTCAGCCAGCCAGCCACCACCACCAGTCAGCGAGCCACCAACACCACCACCAGTCAACAGGCCACATCCACCACCAGTCAGCCAGCCACCAACACCACCACCAGTCAGCAGGCCACATCCACCACCAGTCAGCCAGCCACCACCACCACCAGTCAGCCAGCCACCACCACCACCAGTCAGCCAGCAACCACCACCACCACCAGTCATCCGGCCACATCTACCACCAGTGAGCCAGCCACCACCACCACCAGTCAGCCAGCCAGCCACCACAACCAGTCAGCCAGCCACCACCACCACCAGTCAGCCATCCACCACCACTACTAGTCAGCCAGCCACCACCACCACCAGTCAACCAGTCACCACCACCAGTCAGCCGGCCACATCCACCACCAGTCAGCCAGTCACCACCACCACCAGTCAACCAGCCACTACCACCACCAGTCAGCCAGTCATCACCACCACCAGTCAGCCAGCCACCACCACCACCAGTCAGCCAGTCACCACTACCACCAGTCAGCCAGCCACCACCACCACCAGACAGCCAGCCACCACCACCACCAGTCAGCCAGTCACCACCACCACCAGTCAGCCAGTCACCACCACCACCAGTCAGCCAGCCACCACCACCACCAGTCAGCCAGTCACCACCACCACCAATCAGCCAACCACCACCACCACCACCAGTCAGCCAGACACCACCACCACCAGTCAGCCAGCCACCACCACCACCAGTCAGCAAGCCACCACCACCACCAGTCACCCAGCCACCACCACCACCAGTCAGCCAGTCACCACCACCACCAGTCACCCAGCCACCACCACCACCAGTCAGCCAGTCACCACCACCACCAGTCAACCAGCCACCACCACCACCATTCAGTCAGTCACCACCACCACCAGTTAGTCAGCCTCCACCACCACCAGTCAGCCAGCCACAACCACAACCATTCAGTCAGCCACCACCACCACCATTCAGCCGGCCACATCCACCACCAGTCAGCCAGTCATCACCACCACCAGTCAGCCAGCCACCACCACCACCAGTCAGCTAGCCACCACCACCACCAGTCAGTCAGCCACAACCACAACCAGTCAGCCAGTTATCACCACCACCAGTCAGCCAGCCACCACCACCACCAGTCAGCCAGCCACCACCACCACCAGTCAGCCAGTCACCACCACCACCAGTCAGCCAGCCACCACCACCACCAGTCAGCCAGCCAGCCACCACCCCCAGTCAGCCAGCCACCACCACCACCAGTCAGCCGGCCACCACCACCACCAGTCAGCCGGCCACATCCACCACCAGTCAGCCAGTCATTACCACCACCAGTCAGCCAGCCACCACCACCACCAGTCAGCTAGCCACCACCACCCCCAGTCAGTCAGCCACAACCACAACCAGTCAGCCAGTTATCACCACCACCAGTCAGCCAGCCACCACCACCACCAGTCAGCCAGCCACCACCACCACCAGTCAACCAGCCACCACCACCACCAGTCAGCCAGCCAGCCACCACCCCCAGTCAGCCAGCCACCACCACCACCAGTCAGCCGGCCACCACCACCACCACCAGTCAGCCAGCCACCACCACCACCAGTCAGCCAGCCACCACCACCGCCAGTCAGTCAGCCACGACCACCACCAGTTAGCCAGTTACCACCACCACCAGTCAGCCGGCCACCACCACCACCAGTCAGCCGGCCACCACCACCACCAGTTAGCCACCCACCACCACCACCAGTCACCCAGCCACCACCACCGCCAGTCAGCCAGCCAGGTTCGAGCTTTCAATGGCCAGTGACACTCATGTGTAGCAGAATGACAAGCGACATTGTTTGTATTATCTACTCATTTAGCTCCCTTAGAATATTAAAATACACTTTCCAATTAGTACATCGTCATATAAATAACAGTAAAGAAGCAGTACACACTGTAACATTCGTCTAAACATTGGTGTAGGTGCCAGCACAAACAGCTGCCATCACAAGTTACGCGCACGCCGTTCGTATCGCCACTGTCGACCTGGTTTCAGGTTTCCTATAAGGGAGAGCGCGAGTGTCCTTTCTTTACTATTTATACTCTTTGCTACCACCATTTCTACTACTACTACTACTACTACTACTACTACATAAAAGATACCTCCACCCATGTTTATTTTCCCGACACATAATCATGGAGGGGTCCATACCTTGGAGGTCATTAGTCCCAACTCTGTTTGCTAAAGACTGTGCCATCCAACTATATCACTAATACTACTTAGCACTAAATCTATACATAACACCTTATCATCTATTGCGTCTAGATCTCTCTTTCTTTTCCTACTCATGTCACTCCCGACCCACCCTAATGTCACTCTCCACCACTGTGGCCTCATAGTCCATGTAGGAGATGTTGGTGGCTTTTAGGCCAGAGTATCTGGTGCCCTTGAGACATAGCATGGCCTACCTGAGCAGCGAGAACGAGAGGCGACACCTCATCCAGGCGACAACGTGGCTCCTTGGCTGGTGCTTCTTTTCTGAGATCAGTTCCACGAGTCGTGCGTAGAAGCATCTGGCCCTGGGACCCATCCCGCCGGATGTAGTGAAGACTAGGGGGGTGAAGCTGCCCTGATCCACCTGCTGGATTCTTTCACCGTATGCCCTTGTCTCCTCCTGCTCGTTCCTTTGGTGGGCGGCTTCCAGGGGCAGCTCACGGTAACAGGTAGCCATCGGGTTGAATATGCGGCTATCCATGGATGCCCTCTGTCCACGCACCCAGAATCCGCGGGCACTTACATCAACCCGTGCCTCATGTGAAGTATTGGCCGTCCTGACTCCTGTATCTAAGGTGTTCGCCGTCCAGGGGGAGCAGTGCCGGCTCGGTAGTGACGTCTTGGCATACTTTCCCGAGCATGCTGGCTGTCAGACCCCTAACCTCATCGTGTCGGATACAGACAAAGCCTCCCTTCTTGCATGTCATGGTGTGAGTTACATCATAAGGTGATCCACATGCACAGAGAACAGGCAGCCCCTCAATCGGCCAGTTATATCTCAGAGCAACGGCTTCGACAAATTCTTGTTTGTTGAGGCTAAAGCCTTTTGCTCTGATTGGTAGCGACATTAGCCAGTTAGAGGCGCCCACCTCCTGTTCTGTGTGGATTTTCTACACATTTATGTGGACAGGTTGTGTATTAGACGGGCCTGCTCATCCTTTTTGGCCTGGTGTCTTTCTCCTCAGATCCTGTTGGTGAGGGATCAGGTAAGGCTGATGGAGTTTTGGTTCACCTTATCAGCCAGCTTCTCAGGGTTGGTGATTGCCATTCCGCCCAGTCTTGGAGGAAGTGCTAATATATCTCTCTCTTCCTCCCTCAGAGCATGAGATTTCACCAGCGCCGGTAAGAATACATTCTTGACTGCATTCTCCAGTGGTCGGAGGAGTGGACTGATACAGGGGATGGTGCGCATCAGGAACGTCCACCGGTGTTGGATGCCATGGATGTACGCTGAATAGGCATCGTGTGGTTACTACTACTACTACTACTACTACTACTACTACTATTACTACTACTACTACTATTACAAGCTTCTGGAAAATTGAAAGAAACGTCAATATAATAATGAAAATAGCTTATGAGCGTAGCCTAGCACATAGTATTATGGTTAGGTTAGATTAGCAAATGTAATGTTAGATGTAGATTGGTTCGGTCAGGTCAGGTTAGATAAAGTAAAGTCAAGTCAGGTTAGGTTAGAAACTTAGGTCAGGTTTGGTTAGATTTAGTTTGGTTAGGTAATGTTAGATTAGATAAAGAGGTAAGGTCAGGATAGGTTAGATTTAGTGTAGTTAGATTTGTTAAGTTTGTTTACGCATAAATTCGTGGCTTTGACTGTGTGACATCGCAATTTGGCAGCGAAGGGGGGGATGAAGGGATGGGGTCAAGTTAGGTTAGATTGTATATAGTTAAGACGGGCCCGGTTTTCTTATATATAATGTCGTTAGCAGAGGTGGGCAAGTGCGGTACTTAGTGCAGTAGTGCGGTAGTGCGGTAGTACCGCATCACAAAAAAGTACCGCCCTACCGCACTACCGCATACATTCTGAAAATACCGCACTACCGCGGACCGCATTAAAAAATGCTGCAGTACTTTTTGCGGTACTTAGAAAACTATCAAAGACATTTGCAGCGCGGCATGCTCACATTTTTTTTTTTTTACAGTGAATCGGACTCAATCAGTCAATCGGTATCAGTCATCGGAATCAGTGATTCAATCATTCTGACTTTTCAATTATTGTTCAAATTTAAATACTAAATGAATAACTCGGAGTAAATCTGTTCGTCACTCACCCCAAGGCATAACATAGACCATAGTACATACTACATCTGTTTTTTTTTTTACTTCATTGTATATCTCTCTCTCTCTCTCTCTCTCTCTCTCTCTCTCTCTCTCTCTCTCTCTCTCTCTCTCTCTCTCTCTCTCTCTCTCTCTTTCCAATGTAGCCAAGATCAATATAGTTTGATTATAATAATGATAATAATAATAATAATAATAATAATAATAATACACACACACACACACACACACACACACACACACATAGTAGTAATAATAATAATAATAATGATAATAATAATAATAATAATAATAATAATAATAATAATAATAATAATAATAATAATAACAATAATAAAAATAATAATAATAATAATAATTTATCTTTATTATTATTATTATTATTACTATTATTATTATTATTATTATTATTATTATTATTATTATTATTATTATTATTATCATTATTATTATTATTATCTCCTCGTTGAAATTTCCACGTGGTTTCTTCGCTGAAGCCTGAGACGCCAGTGTATAGACTATAGAGCTTTCCCACGGTGTGTTTTGTCTTTACATGTTGGACAGTTTGAATAATGTTTCACTGTTCCCGTCATGACTTTCCATATTAGCAGTGACATCTCAAGTAATGGACGGCGGACTCTTTTGATTTTGCGGCGCCCTTGTCATTCAGCCGCGAATTTTAGAAAATCAACCGCTTTGGTGCGAATCGCCATAACTCCCTTATTTCTGGGGCTACAGAAATGTTTTTGGTATCAATCAACGGCAAAATGAAGGGGCTATATTTTTAATAAGCTACCGGGCTCAACTTCAATATGTTGACTATCTTGTATTAAGATCGCTTTAAGATATCTACATAAAAAGTTACCATTTTTATCTATTCATTTCACTATATAAATCAACCTATATTAAGCGCCTTATTATACATGTTGTTTTATTTAATTTTATTTAGTATTCAACCCCATTTCTTCCGATTTATGAATAATACATAAAATTTGCTATCTTTTGATACTATATATATATATATATATATATATATATATATATATATATATATATATATATATATATATATATATATATATATATATATATATATATATATATATATATATATCTATATATATATATCTGTATATATATATATATATATATATATATATATATATCATTATTCAACTTCTTTCAATAGAAGGCCATTCCAACAGGAAATACACGACTCCAGACTGGAAGCTGCAGAACCCTTAACCACAGACCTTGCTATCATTTCCGATTGGGGTAGGAGGAACCTTGTGTCCTTCAATGCCTCAAAAACTCAATTTCTCCACCTATCAACTCGACACAATCTTCCAGACACCTATCCCCTATTTTTCGACAACACTCAGCTGTCACCTTCTTCAACACCAAATATCCTCGGTCTATCCTTAACTCAAAATCTCAACTGGAAACTTCACATATCCTCTCTCGCTAAATCAGCTTCCTCGAGGTTGGGCCTTCTGTATCGTCTCCGCCAGTTCTTCTCCCCCGCGTACTTGCTATCCATAAACAGGGGCCTTGTCCGCCTTCGTATGGAGTATGCATCTCGCGTGTTGTTGGGGGGGCTCCACTCACACAGCTCTTCTGGACAGAGTGGAGTCTAAGGCTCTTCGTCTCATCAGCTCTCCTCCTCCTACTGTTAGTTTTCTACCTCTTAAATTCCGTCGCGATGTTGCCTCTCTTTCTATCTTCTATCGCTATTTTCAAGCTGACTGCTCTTCTGAACTTGCTAACTGCCTGCCTCCCCCCCTCCCGTGGACCCGCTGCACACGACTTTCTACTCATGCTCATCCCTATACTGTCCAAACCCCTTGTGCAAGAGTTAACCAGCATCTTCACTCTTTCATTCCTCACGCTGGTAAACTTTGGAACAATCTTCCTTCATCTGTATTTCCTCCTGCCTACGACTTGAACTCTTTCAAGAGGAGGGTATCAGGACACCTCTCCTCCCGAAATTGACCTCTCTTTCGGCCACTTCTTTTGATTCTTCTTTGTAGGAGTAGCGAGTAGAGGTCCTTTTTTTTATTATTGTTTCCTTTTTTGTGCCCTTGAGCTGTCTCCTTTGTTGTAAAAAACCTAGTGTGTTACCAGAGAAGAAAAATAATGAGGAAAGCAGAAAGGAAATATAAATGGGAAAACAGAGAGAGGAGGGAGGATGAGGAATAAAGGAGAGAAAGGCAAGTTGTGTCCCAATTTGGAACAATCTAAATTTGGCCCATATTCTCATGCATTTTGGGGCTCACACATACATATTTGGGAAGGCTTTCGTATAGGTTGTGGATATTTCCATGGGTAGTGTTATGAGCCTTGTAGTAGTTTGACAAGGCTTCTGCACCATGAATGTGAAACACTCGTGAGAACCCGTCCAATCTCCTTTGCGGCCTTGGAAGTATTTGTTGTAAGAGCCGAAAGCGGCTGAGAGTACAGCCCTAAGCCATTGCTGGATGCCTAAATGTGTCGTGATCGTCTGAGCTATAGACTATAGAAGTGTGTTGCAAGTTATTTCGCACCCTGTCACTGTCACGTGGTATTAGTATCTGGTTGCAGTCCTGTGGCTAGTTTAGCTTTTTCCATTTTTGAGATGGGACTGTTAGTCAGAAGTGTTGGATTTTCAAAGTTAAGTCGATATTTGATTATTTAAACTTAGTATTAGTATTTTTTAACAGTTAGGTGGCTGGTTTGGCGTTTTTATTCATTCTTGGTACAGAGTTGTTATCCCTTCCTTCCTTCCTTCCTGCCTGCCTGCCTGCCTGCCTGCCTTCTCTCTAACATTTCCCTTTGTCCTGGCTTCTTTCCTTTTTTTATTATTTTTTCTATCCTTTCTTCCTTTCTTTTTTCTTTCGTTCTTTCCTTTTTTCTCGTTTTGTTTTGCCCGAATTGTATGTATATATTTATCCATAACTAATGATTGTTGTTGTTGTTGTTGCTGTTGTTTTTGTTGTTGTTATTGCTTTTATTTAAGCCTATGGAGTCGGTAAGATTTCTTGGTGTGTCCTGTTGGTCGTGCCCAGCCCGTTATGATGCAGGCAAGTGCTTATAGTGGCGCCATCTTGTTTGGCTAATGCTGGCCCTCGGAGGCAAATTTAACTTCTGCCTACAAAAAAATTCCCCCTCGCCCGAGGCTCCTCCTCTACGCGGCTGGCCTTTTGTAGTCTCCTTATGTCCTTGTGTATCCCAGCTGTGGCGACGGGCATGACTCTAACCCGCTATATAGCAAAAGGGGGAGTTTTGATATGAAATACATTTGTTCCCGGAATTATACTTGTTCATTATTGGTTCGCTCGTAGTAGTAGTAGTAGTAGTAGTAGTAGTAGTAGTAGTAGCAGTAGTAGTAGAAGTAGTAGTTGTACTAGTACCAGTAGTAGTGGTAATAGTATTAGTGGTAGTCGTTTTATTATTATTATTATTATTATTATTATTATTATTATTATTATTATTATTATTATTATTATTATTATTATTATTATTATTATTATTATTATTATTATTATTATTATTATTATTATTATTATTATTATTATCACTATTATTATCATTATTATTATTATTATTATTATTATTATTATTATTATTATTATTATTATTATTATTAGTAGTAGTAGTAGTAGTAGTAGTAGTAGTAATCGTAGTAGTAGCTATAGTGTAGTGCTATATAGGGGAGGCGGTGGCTGAGTCGTCAAAGTAACGGCCTCGTGTTCAGGAGGACGCGAGTTCAATCCCCGCCCGGTGCCACCAAGCTGGGATTTTTCAGCCGCCGCCGAGTGGCTTAAAACTACCCACATGCTGTCCAGAAGACCACCTATCAACCCGGACTCTAGATTCTAGGATCAAAGATGAGCTCTGGGAGGGCAGCATGAGCCAATGCAAGATGGCGCCACTATAAACACTCGCCTGCGCCAGAACGGGCTGGGCCGACCATCAGGACCTACCGGAAAGAAGCCTTGGACCGACCATCAGGATCCACCGGAAGAAGCCTACCGGCGCAATAGGCTGCAATGTAAAAAAAAAAAAAAAAAAAAAAAAAAGTAGTAGTGGTAGTAGTAGTAGTAGCAGTAGTAGTCGTAATACTGGTCTTCTTTGCAAGTGCAAAGAGATCTTTTCTGACGACAGCGTTATATTGAATTCCTTTAATTCATTTATATTGCCACATTCTGAGTGCTGCCCCCCCGTGTTTAACTCTGCTGCAGACTTAATTTGAGGCTCTTGTACCAGGCTTTTAAGCAGGTCAAATTTTTTTCTCTAATTTTAATATTAATCTTGAGCATCGCGGCACTGTTGACTCTCCTACTCTGTTGTATAAAGTTTATAGTATCATAACCATCTTTTACATCTTTACCAGCTATTGTTCAGTCTCACTTCACTAGGTTTGTTACTAATCAAAATAACGACATTTTCAGCTATACGCTTTAATACTGCTCAATTGTATAAAAGCTTTGTTTCACGCACAACTACATTGTGGAACTTGCTTCCAACTAATGTTGTTCAAGCCGAAAATTTCCAATTATCTATGAGAAGAGTTCGAGTTTTTAACTAAGGCGACTTGCTCTTTACTGAGGCTAATATTCCCCTTTTGGGACCCTACCTTGGAAATCACTCACGTCCCCCGGTTGCATATTCCCGAAGTCTCTTACGGTTCAGCACCGGGAGAAATTAAGACCAATCAGCGCGCGCGGTGAGTGCGGGGTTCTGAGGGGGGGTTCTGGCCAGATCAGAATTGATGGGTAACCATGCCATAGTGCACTTGACTTTTATTTTACAATACTTACTATTTTTAAGATTTAATACTATACTGACTATTTTTAAGATGCAGAATTGGAAACGGAGAGAGTCTCTCCCTCTCCTTTTTTCCTAGTCTTCAAAGCAGGAGAAGGATCTAATGGCCACACTCTTCCTCCTTCTCCTCCTCCTCCTGCTCTTCCTTTTCCTCCCCCTCCTCCTCCTCCTCCACTTCCTTCTTTGTGTGTGTGTGTGTGTGTGTGTGTGTGTGTGTGTGTGTGTGTGTGTGTGTGTGTGTGTGTGTGTGTGTGTTGGGAAATTATATATATATATATATATATATATATATATATATATATATATATATATATATATATATATATATATATATATATTATTTTTTTTTTTTTTTTTTTGCTACGAATGTGTTGTATGTGAATGATTGTATGTGTAATGTGATGGAATTGTAGCATGATGCAATGTTACCTCAACATGGTGCAACTCTACTTGTTGGGACAGGAGAGACAGAGGGGAGCCCGGGGCCACCGGCCGCCGGGCAGGAAGTGCTGAGTCGGCAGTTACGAGCAAGGGTGGCTGAGGGGCAGTTGAGAAGACGCGTGTCTGGGCTTAGAGAGTGTTGAGCTGCTCCGCTCGCGAGCTGTGTGCATCCGGTGTGCGTGTCTGCCGTGCCCTTGTACTGTGCCTGATTAACTGTTCTGTGCCCTTGAAAGTTGCTGTACTGTGTGAGGAACCTGTCATTAAACTAGAACTAAGTGTTGAACGTGTATCCTTTGTGCCCTGCCTCGTTCCCTCCTCCCCTCGGTGTTCGGTGTGGGCCGCTGTGAGTGACTGGTGCCCGTGTGGTTCTGGGGATCACGCCGCCTGCCTGCCCGTGGATGGTGTGTGGTAGGGGGGTGGCGTAACACTTGGTGTCAAAGGAGTGGGATAAGTGAACAGCGAAGCGCGCCGAGTGTCATGGCGTCCCCCAATGGTCGCCGTGAGGGTGAGGAGACGGGCAAGGCCGAGGCTGGCGCGGGTGATGCGAAGCCGAGCCAGATGGACTTGTTCGCTGCCATGCTGGCCAGTCTGAGGCAGGAATTGGATCAGAGAACAGAGAGGGCAGAACAGAGGGCAGACGAGAGGGCACGCGAGCAGGCTCAGAGGGCAGAAGAGAGGGCACGCGAGCAGGCTCAGAGGGCAGAAGAGAGGGCACGCGAGCAGGCTCAGAGGGCAGAAGAGAGGGCAGACGAGAGGGTACGTCATCTTGCCGAGGTCCTCCAGAGCAGTCTCTCGTCCCTGAAGGTGGAAACCCAGCAGTACACCGACAAGGCCTGCGACAGCGTTAAGAGTGAACTGATGGGAGAGGTGCAGACTCTGAAAGGCGAGGTCCAGGGCCTGAGGGAGGAGGTGGAGGCGGAGAGGCAGCGGCGAGAGTTGGCAACGTCACGCGGGGAGGAACAAGAAGCGTCGCGCGTGCTGGCGGCAAGCACCAGGGTGACGGACTTGCTGGGGTCCTCGTGGGGCCCCTGGCAAGAACCCCTGGGGCCTCCCAGCGTTGTGTCAGAGCCAGCAGCTGCCGCAGGAGGTTGGGGAGCCATCGGAGCTGCCCCCTTGGGTCCAACTGGCGCTGGAGTCGGACCCACTCACCCCGCCTCTCTGCCGCCTTCACCACCGCCCTCTCCATGCCGGCCGGCTCACGGCCCACGTGCTCCGCTTTCCCCCCCATCCAGCCCCTCGGTTTCCCGCCGTTCGGGGAGGCGCAAGCCGGCGGAGTATGACGGGAAGGTGGCCTGGGAGGCCTATGTTGCCCAGTTTGAGATGCTAGCTGCTGCCCAGGGCTGGGGCGAGGCTGAGAAGGCGCTGCAGTTGGCAACAGCGCTTCGGGGCCCGGCTGTGGAAGTGTTGGGGCACCTGCCGCCGGCCCAACGTGCCTCTTACGGGAGCATGGCGGAGGCCCTGCGGCGACGTTCCGGGCACCACCTTCAGGCCGAGGTGTACCGAGCTCGCCTGAAGAAGCGGACTCGGGAACGCGGCGAGACACTGTCGCAGCTGGCGCAGGACGTGGAAGCGCTGGTCAGAAGGTCGTATCCTGCTGCCCCGGAAGAAATGATCGTGGTGCTGGCCCGCGATTTCTTTGTTGACGCTCTGCACGACCAGCAGCTGCAGATTTACGTTAAGCAGGCGCACCCTGGGGACCTGCAGGTGGCGCTGGCGAGGGCCTTGGAATTCGAGCCCTTCCTGAAGACGACTAGCGGCCTAGGGGCGGCCGCCCAGCCCCGCCGTGACCTCCGGGGCCGGAAGGCGAAGTTGGAGAAGAAGGCGGCGTCGAGGAAGGCGAGCCCGGACGGTTTTCTCGGCTCGTGTTGGGGCTGTGGCAAGAAGGGGCACATGCGCAGTCGTTGTCCGAGGGAGCGAAGGACGTGTTCCCTTGACCGACTGGGTTCTGACGCCTTTTAGCCTTGCTGCAAGGACTGTGGCAAGTCTGGCCACCGTTCGAGCGCCTGCCCCAAGCCAAAGGAGGTAGTGCAGGCGGGAAACCCGGACAGGCTGGAGAAGGGGGCCGAATCCCAGCCGTCAGTCCCCGGGCCCCGACTTGCGTAAGCTGCCGCCGGATAACCAGTGCGATGCCGGTGGAGGACTCAGTGGACGGGAAGCCATGCCGCCTGACAGTGGACACCGGGGCTGAGAAGACCTTGGTGCGGCCTGATATGCTGGCCGCCACGCGACTCCCAGACGCGCCACAGAGGCTGTGCGGCGTCACGGGGCACTGTGTGCAGCTCAAGGGCCCAGTGGAGGTTCGTATCGGCGTAGGCAGCGCTGTGGAGCGGCTGCCGGTGTACGTCGCCGATCTGGACGAGCCGTGTTTGCTGGGCTTCGACTACCTGACGCAGAGCAAGGCTTGTGTCGACCTCGGACGGAAGCTGGTGAGGGTACGCGGTCAAAACGTGCCTTTGCTTCCGGAGGTTGGCTGTGCAGAGGTAGTCGCGGCTGAGTGTCTGCACCTTGCCCCTAGGACGGAGGCCAGGGTCCGGTGTCGTCTGTCCAGAGCGATGCGTGGAGCGGAAGACATGGTGGAGTCCACAGAAAACCTGCGGCTGGCTGACGGCGTGGCAGTCGGACGGAGCCTCGTTGGGGCGGGGGAGGAGTTAGTTACAGTGCTCGTAGCTAACTTCTCCGACGAGGCCCGGAAGGTACCCGCTGGTGCCAAGCTGGGCACCTGTGAGGAGGTGGAGCGCCCAGAGGAGACGTCAGGCAGCGAGGAGTCGGCCGCTGTGGGGCCGCTGCCCGACTTCCTGGAGGATTTGGCGCACCGGAGCGCCGCTAACCTGACGGAGGCGCAGACGGAGAAGATGCGCCACACCCTGGCCCAGTACGCAGACGTGTTCAGCAGGGGTGACTTGGATCTAGGCCGCACGGGGTTGGTGAAGCATAGCATCAACGCAGGAAATAGTGTGCCCATCAAGAGCCCGCCCCGACGTATTGCACCAGCCAGGCGGGAGGAAATGCAGCGCACTGTCAACGAGCTGGCGGCGCAGGGGGTGATTGAGCGGTCAGACAGTCCTTGGTCCTCAGCGGTAGTCCTGGTTAAGAAGAAGGACGGCACGCAGCGCTTCTGTGTGGACTACCGGGCGCTGAATGATGTGACTGTCAAGGACTCTTACCCCCTGCCTAGGATCGACGACACGCTCGAAGCACTGGTGGGGGCCAGGTGGTTCTCCACACTCGACCTGAAGTCGGGTTACCACCAGGTGGAGATGGCAGAGGAGGATAAGCCGAAGACCGCTTTCTCTTTCGGGCAGGGTTTGTGGCAGTTCAACGTCATGCCCTTTGGTCTCTGCAACGACCCTGGCTGTTTCGAGCGCCTGATAGAGAGGGTGTTGGAGGGCCTGCAGTGGAAGACAGCGCTCGTCTACATCGATGACGTCATCGTCTTCGGGAGCACCTTCGAGGAGGAGCTGGAGCGACTGGAGGAGGTACTACAGCGGGTGAGGAAGGCCATCCTCAAGCTCAGCCCCAAGAAATGTTCGCTCTTCCAGCACGAGGTGCCGTTCCTGGGGCATGTCGTCAGTCGGGACGGCGTGTGCACCGACCCGCAGAAGGTGGCAGTGGTGGAGAAGAGGCCCGTTCCCACCAATGTGGCGGAAGTTAGGAGCTATCTGGGCCTGTGCACGTACTACCGCCGCTTCGTGCGGGACTTCGCCAGCGTGGCAGCCCCTCTCCACCGGCTCACCAGGAAAGGGGCGTGTTTCCTGTGGGACGAGGCGTGCCAGGCCGCGTTCGACGGCCTGAAGAAGGCACTGGTGGAGGCACCGGTCCTGCCTTACCCGGACCCGAAGCTTCCCTACCTGTTGGACACCGACGCCAGTGCCGAGGGCGTCGGGGCGGTCCTGTCACAGGTGAAGGACGGAAGGGAGCACGTCGTGGCCTACTACAGCGCCAAGTTCAGTAGACCTGAGCGCAACTACTGCGTGACGAGGAAGGAGCTGCTTGCGGTGAAGAGTCTCGAGCACTTCCACCCGTACCTATACGGCGCTGAGTTCACCGTCCGGACCGACCACGCTGCCCTGCAGTGGTTGAAGACGCTGAAGGCGCCGGAGGGTCAGCTGGCGAGGTGGTTGGGGCGTCTCGAGCAGTATAACTATCGCATCGTCCACCGCCCGGGTCGTGTCCACTGCAACGCTGACAGTCTGAGTCGACGCCCGTGTGAGGCTGGCTGCTCACACTGTGCCCAGAAGGACTCTGACCCTCTGTGCCTCCGCCTGCAGGTGCTAGCGGGCGTCGCTGAGGGGGATGACAAGTGGCGTAAGGCGCAGCGTGAGGACGCTGATCTCGCTCCCATCATCCAGTGGCTCGAGGCTGGCGGGGAGCGCCCCAGCTGGGAGGCAGTGGCGGTGGAGAGCCCCGCCACTAAGTGCCTAGTAGATCAGCGGGAAACTTTGCGAGTAGACGAGAGAGGTGTGTTAGTAAAGCGCTGGGTGGCGTTGAGCGGCGTGGGTGGTGACGCGTGGGTTGTGTTTGTGCCCCGAGCCTTGCGCGCTGAGGTGCTGAGGGAGTTACATGCCGGACTTACCAGTGGCCACTTGGGCGAGAAAAAGACCCTGTGCCGTCTCCGTCAACGCTTCTACTGGGTGGGAAAGCGAAGTGACGTGTCCGAGGGGTGTAGAGCGTGTGACGTGTGCAGTGCAAAGAAGGGCCCCGCCAAGAGAAACCGAGCTCCGTTACAGGTGTACTGCGTGGGGGCGCCCATGGAGGAGCGGGTGGCCGTGGACATTGCCGGCCCGCTGCCTCTCACGCCACGGGGTAACCGGTACATCTGTGTGGTGATGGATTATTTCACCAAGTGGCCCGAGGCGTATGCACTCCCTAACCACGAGGCCGAGACCGTGGCGGGCGTGCTGGTGAATGAATTCCTTACCCGGTTTAGTGTACCCGCGGAACTGCACTCTGACCAAGGCCGTGAGTTTGAGTCCCGAGTGTTCCGGGAGTGTTGCGAGCTGTTGGGGGTGCGCAAGACCCGGACGACGCCCCTCCATCCGCAGTCTGACGGCATGGTGGAGCGCTTCAATCGGACCCTTGCGCAACAGCTGGCCAAGTATTGCGGGGAAGGCCAAGAAGACTGGGACGTCAAGCTGCCCGCTATGCTGATGGCGTACCGGTCCGCTGTGCATGAGGCAACGGACTACACGCCCGCCCGCCTCATGTTCGGCCGGGAGCTTAGGCTACCGGTGGATTTGACCACGGGGCGGCCCCCCGACGTGAGCTTGCCCACCGTCACCTCTGGCTTCGCAGCGGCACTGCAGGAAAGCCTGGCTGAGGTGCACCGACGCGTACGGGGCAAGCTCAAGGTGGCAGGCCAGGCCATGAAAGAGACATACGACCGGCGCATGAGGGACGTGAGGTACTCCGTGGGTGACAGAGTGTGGCTGCATAACCCCCGCCGTAAACGAGGGCTCTCGCTGAAGCTACAGAGCCCCTGGGAGGGGCCGTACACGGTGGTGGCAGCCCTCTCTGACGTCACCTACCGGATTCGACGGGGACGAAAGCGCCCGTCTGTTGTCCACGTGGACCGGCTGTGGCGTTACCACGGTCCAGGGCGCTACTCCTGGGGCCTCGGCGAGGAAGGAGTGGACGTAGGCCCCAGCAGCAGCGACGAGGACGTGTCAGAGGTCGACCACGGGGCGAACGAGAACATGGGCGGTGCGAGCGAAGCGGCAGACGTCAGTGACGACCCTGAGCAAGGACTTGGGGCCGACGACGCCGCTCTGGGTGCCACCACCTGCCTGCCGCCGCCCGCATCTCCTCAGCGGCGCCCTCGGCGAGAGAGGCGATGGCCGGGATGGTTAAGAGACTTTAGTGATGTCCCAGGGGACTGATTAGTTTGATTTATTTCATGTGTTTTGTTTGTTGAATGTTGGGGTAGCCGGGTCGACTGCCTTTTGAAGGAGGGGATAGTGTTACGAATGTGCTGTTTGTGAATGATTGTATGTTTAATGTGATGGAATTGTAGCATGATGCAATGTTAGCTCAGCATGGTGTAACTCTACTTGTTGGGACAGGAGAGACAGAGGGGAGCCCGGGGCCACCGGCCGCCGGGCAGGAAGTGCTGAGTCGGCAGTTGCGAGCAAGGGTGGCTGAGGGGTAGTTGAGAAGACGCGTGTCTGGGCTTAGGCCCCGTCCACACTATGCATCATGTAGCAGCCATGTGATGCAGTAGTGGTGTTGAAAACAATACACTAGCGTCCAGACTGAAGTGCATAACAACGCAACTCATCCTCGCGCGCCAGTCACCGATTAGATACCCATATTTCATCTCATTCAGATATACATAAAGTGACATCCGACTCTGAAAGTCTCTCTCTCTCTCTCTACATATGGGATTTTGATGTGTTGCATGTAAATAGCATGGGTAGCCTAATATTCTAAATAGCCTAGCATCGCATTAACACACGTTATTATTTATTATGTCATGCTATTTTAATAATCATTATTTACATGCAGTAAGTTATTAAGATATCTTTTACATGAGTTTGCAGAGCCAGATGTGTTTTAATATACCTGAAATGAGCTATCAATCAATGACTTTGAAAAGCCACAGATCGTTCGAGTATGATGTGACTATATTATTTGATACAAGTTTGTGTTTTCGTGTGTTTGTATGTTAGATTATCGATGCAAATGACTGAGTTGTTTTTTGTACACATAAATATTCAAATATATTATTGAGAAATAAGCTTTAATGTCTATCATAACAGTTGATTTTCACGTATTCACGAACCAGAAATGCGTAGGCGCCACAGCCTTCAAAATTCCCGCTTTGTTGGGGGACAGATAGAATGAAACGGACTGTAGTAGCTTTATGTGCTGCAAAAAAAAAAGCTCTTGAAAAAGAAGCGTCAGAACTTATAATGTATAATGTAATATTATAATGTATTACTCCTCGTCCACTCGAAGTGTTTGGCGGAAGCAAGCGCGGAACCTGATGATTGAGCCATCGGAACGAGTGTCACGCAATACTCCCATTACGATGGTTGGTGCAACACTGCGCGTCGCATTGAAATGGCAATAGCCCATCAGTGCGTTCATTGCGCTGCATCGTGTTGAAAACCTCGTTTTTCAACACGTTCATTCAACACTGCGCGCATCATGATGCATAGTGTGGACGGGCCTTTAGAGAGTGTTGAGCTGCTCCGCTCGCGAGCTGTGTGCATCCGGTGTGCGTGTCTGCCGTGCCCTTGTACTGTGCCTGATTAACTGTTCTGTGCCCTTGAAAGTTGCTGTACTGTGTGAGAAACCTGTCATTAAACTAGAACTAAGTGTTGAACGTGTATCCTTTGTGCCCTGCCTCGTTCCCTCCTCCCCTTGGTGTTCGGTGTGGGCCGCTGTGAGTGACTGGTGCCCGTGTGGTTCTGGGGATCACGCCGCCTGCCTGCCCGTGGATGGTGTGTATATATATATATATATATATATATATATATATATATATATATATATATATATATATATATATATATATATATATATATATATATATATATATATATATATATATATATATATATATATATATATATATATATATATATATATATATATATATATATATATATATATATATATATATATATATAACTCCGCTCAGCTCATTGTCACAATCTATGTAGAGCTGTAAGTAGTTTTTCTACACACACACACACACACACACACACACACACACACACACACACACACACACACACACACACACACACACACACTTAATTGGCCCGGTAGCTTAGTGGTTAGAGCATCTGCCTCACAACCAGAAGGACAGGGGTTCGATTCCCCGACCGGGTGATGATAAGTTGGGTTTGTCTTCTTTCACGTGTAGCCCCTGTTCACCTAGCAGTGAGTAGGTACGCGACGTAAGGCGAAGAGTTGTGACCTCGTTGTCGCGGTGTGTTGTGTGTGAGTGGTCTCGGTCCTCCCCAAAGATCGGTCACATTGCTCTGAGCTCCTTCCGTAGGGAAACGGGTGTTAGCCACTTATGTTAGGAGTTTTTAAGTGTTTATTACTTTTCAAAGTAGTTGGTGTTAAGTGTTAAGTTTAAGGGGCGAACTGTTATCTCACGTCAGGTCCGGTGTACCGTTGCCTGCATTCTCCAGTTGATTAAAGTGGTTGAGATAACACAATACCCTTTACTTAAGTGAGGTGTATTATGTGTTGGCCGAGCGGAGCCGTTAAGTTCACTTTGAGTTCACTTAATTTACTCTCTCTCTCTCTCTCTCTGGTTGATTTAAACAGTTATTTTGGGCGTTTTAACTATATTAACAGTCTTACAGAATAATTACAGGTTTTGTGGAGGAGTCGTACGCACACCCACGAGCAGTGATCTGCTCTCGCCCGCCGCCCGCTGATTTCTGCCGGCTTCTCCCGGCTGCAGGAAGAATCCGGCTTGTTGAATCAGCACCGTTCCCACGGCAAGGAGCACCTCCTAAGCACAACCTAGCACCTACGTGTTAGTAAACATTCTGTGGCGCGGCTGCGCCATGGTGTTGCGACATACAGTCACACATTCACATGTACATTATAATATACACATTACATCGCTCGGTCACCAAAAAAGTCGCGACCCCGCGACTCACCCGACCTTTAAAATAAGTGTACCTATCCATGTTACAGTAGCGCAATGTGTACTAGGTAAACGAGGTCCTGTTATGGTTGCATCAAAAAATTTATACACAAGTCAGAGCCCGCCTAACGAGACAACATCGGGAAATGCCAATGATAATAAAAATAATCATGGGAGTAACAAAAAATGGGTAAAGTACATACAGGGCGAGGTAAACAGGGCTAGAGGCGTGGACGTGGAAGCTCCGTACTATTCCGAGAAAACAAAATAATAGCTCAAATAATTATTTACATGATACATCCTAGAAAAATAAGTTGACTAAACTGCCATTAGGATACATGGTAATGGAGCTATTTGGAATAGTAAAAAGAAAAAGGAAAAATCCTTGAAGAAGATCTGCTACACACTGAACCTTCGAGTCACACCTTGACACAAAACTGTCGCAGAGAAACACTCATCCGTTGCGTGACAATTAATTGCCAGCGTTGTTACCCTCGGCACGCCTTCGAGACGGGCGGGGTTTACAACAATAGATGAGGGTGTGTGAAAAGAGGTAGTGTTGTCCGTAGAGTATCCTAATAGTTACAATGTAATAACAAGGACAAGTCTGGAGAGCCTTAGAAGCATCGGCTGTCAGCACCACTAACTCCTGATATTCCGTTTTTCAGGTCTACAGTACTATAAAAGAAAATCCTGTCACCAAGTTGTGAAATCACCGTTGTAACAAATCTCAGTGAAATATATAATTCCAGCATAATTGATTAAAGTAATTCCAGCATTAATAAACATCAAATCAAAAAGGCAAATTTCCACCTATCCTCCGATCGGAACGAACATGGATGACTGACATCTTTGATGTCAAAAATAATTCCCGTAACGGTTAAGAGTGGTATGTCAACTATGTAAGAATTGTCTGCATAATTCCAAAGCTGACAGGTATTCACATGCTGGTTACAATAAAAGTTAGAGCCAGCATCTGCTCAAGTGTAGTTAAATCTGTCCTTGCTGAGAAAAATGTCTGTTTCAAGCAGAAGCACATGAGGTTCAAGGTTAAAAAGTACTTATCCCTATGTTAGTCTACACCCTCGATTATTACGGTCCCAAACAACTAAGGAGACTGACTGCCCTACATCAACTCAGCAATAAAAAGAAAATAGTGAGTAAGAGTGAAAAGTATTACTCAAGCACTCCCCTCTCGCATGAAAAAGATGCAGGCAAAAGCTCAGGAACCAAAGATAAATTAGTAATTACGAGGACGCAGATTATAATCGTGCGGTGGAAAGATAGACAAGGCATCGTCAGGCTGAGGCAAAAAGGCGGTACTCGCCGGTTCAACTAAAGTCAAGGACCTCAGGCTGGGCGGCTGTCTTTTTGAGGCGATCACTATGCACAATTTCATATGAATTAAAAATGAGATCATAAAGCTCAAATTTGTGACCACCTAGTTGTCTAACTATCTGGCGTGGGCCCACGAATTTAGGGGACAACTTCGAATGTCTCTCTGGGACTCGAAGCATAACAAAGTCACCCACTTTCAAGGAAACAGGAGCGGCACGCTTGTGTTGCTGCAAGCACATAGCCTCAGGTGTAGCCTGTAGTCTCTCTCTGACGTTTCTATGAATATCTGTGAAAACTTTGAGTTGAACCTTAGAATAATCATCTACATTATATACAGATGAATGAGAACTACTAAGCAGGTCATATGGGAGTCTCTTCTCAACCCCCAAAATTATGCAGTGGTGAGATTGTCCCGTTGACTCACAAACACGGCTGTTTATGCTTGCAAGATGGCGCCACTATAAACACTCGCCTGCGCCAGAACGGGCTGGGCCGACCATCAGGCCCCACCTGGAAGAAGCCTTGGGCCGACCATCAGGCCCCACCGGGAAGATGCCTACCGGCGCAAAAGGCAATCAACGTAAAAAAAAAAAAATGCTAGCCAGTCTTCCCAGGTATGCTGAAGTCCGCTAACGACCGGGCGCAAGACATCTAAAATCTTCCTATTCGCTCGTTCAACATGGCCGTTGCTGGCTGGGTGATAACTGACTGTAAAAGATTGTGTAATGCCAAACTGACGGCATATTTCTGCTAAAAGTTGATTTCGAAACTCGGTTCCATTATCACTTAACAACACTCTAGGTGTGGAGTATGGACAAATTAGATGAGTTATTAGGGCATGAGCAATGGCCTTAGCAGATTTATCTTTCACCGGGCCTAAAACAACGTACCGAGACAAGTGATCTACACAAACTAAGAGGTACCTAGAGCCCTGGTGGCTGGCGGGAAGCTGTAGCAAGTCAATAGAAACTTCATCCCAAGGCCGGTCAGGGGGCGGGTATTCTAGGATCGGCGCAGGCTTAGGCACCGTCCCTTTATGTTGGGCACGCTTGACACACTTAGCCACATACGCGTCAATATCTACACGCATAGTTGGCCAAAACTAGACCGCTTGGGCCGCTGTTAATGTACGCTCCCTCCCCGGGTGACCAGCAATGACCGCGTCATGAATTAAGTTCAGCACCGCCGGTACATAACACTCCGGTATCACAAACTGTGCGACAGACTCCTTTTTGCGGGGCCAGTAGCGGCACAAGACATCGTCCTGTGACAAGAAAAATTGTGAAAAAGACACCGGTAGTGGCGGGAGACTTGTTTCATCACCCGATTCCAGAGCGTATATTACTTTACCCCAAACGTCATGTCGACGCTGGGCTGCTGCTAAATCCTTTAGACTGAAATTTTGAATTTCAGTAGGCGTTTCTGCCACTGAGCACAGGTACGTTTCTAGACAGTGAATCCGTGACGACATTCGCGCGGCCAGGTAAATACTTAAAGGTTGGCCCAAATTCCTGGATGGTCAGGCACCACCGTGCGAGTCGACCGGTGAGGTTTCTACCCTTGAAAAGCTCGGTGACTGGCGCGTGGTCCGTAAAGACAGTGATGGGATAGCCAAGGATAATATCCCTAAAATATTTAAGAGCCCAAACAACCGCTAGGGTTTCCTGATGGGTCACTGAATAGTTCGACTCAGCCTGGCTTAAAGTACGACTTGCGTACGCAACAGCGCGATTTTTACCGCGAGCGTCCGGTTGCATCAAAACAGCACCAAGACCTAGGGCTGAGGCATCTGTATAAAGTGTAAAAGGGACGTTGTAGTCCGGGAATGCTAAGGCTGGAGCGTTGATTAACGCTGACTTCAAGTCTGTAAAACTCTTGTGTTGTGGGGCATTCCAATGAAAAGGTACCTCTTTCCTTAAAAGGTGCGCTAGATTTACATAGATTTACATAGAAAATCAGACCACACAGACCCCATGGTCCAGACTAGGTGGCCTGTCCTTAAACCTAAGTGATTTTACATTAATCAGATGGCTCCAAAACGTTGCTTTTCTACTCTAGTTAATATTAAGTTCAAGGAAGTGACGGTCGAGCTTGTTTTTAAAAGAGTCAATCGTGTTACACTGGACCACTGACGGTGGGAGCTTATTCCATTCTCGCACTACAACGTTGGTGAAGAAAAATTTGGTGAAGTCTGAATTTACTTGTCTACATTTGAGTTTTGTGCCATTGTTCCTCGTTCGCAAAGTGTCATCGATCATAAACAATTTTGATCTGTCTACATTCGTGAAACCATTAAGTATTTTAAAACATTCGATCAGTTTTCCTCGGAGGCGACGTTTCTCAAGAGAGAACATGTTAAGGGTGGAAAGCCTTTCTTCGTAGGATTTGTTGCGCAAGGAAGGGATCATTTTTGTTGCTCGACGCTGAACACCTTCTAGTTTAGCAATGTCCTTTGCATGGTGGGGAGATCAAAACTGTACCGCATATTCCAAGTGGGGTCTGACTAAACTATTGTAGAGCGGAGGTATTACATCTTTATTTTTGAATAAAAAATTTCTTTTAATGAAGCCCAACATTCTGTTCGCTTTATTTGCTGCATCGATGCATTGATGTGAGAATTTGAGGTTTGATGCGATTTTAATCCCCAAATCCTTAACGCATTGAACACTTGTGAGTTTAACGCCGCGTATTTCGTAATCGAACTTCTTATTTTTTTGTTCCAACTTGAAGGACCTGGCACTTGTCTCCGTTAAATTGCATCTCCCATTTATCCGACCAAGCTGAAATTTTGTGCAAATCCTCTTGGAGGCTTTGCCTGCCTTCGTCAGTGAGAACCGAGTTACCAATCTTTGTGTCGTCTGCAAATTTACTAATGCGATTATTGAGTCCAACATCCACGTCGTTGATGTAAATAATCAAGAGCACTGGGCCAAGAACCGAGCCCTGAGGGACGCCACTAGTGACCGGCGCCCACTCTGAGTTAAATCCGTCAATCACTACTCTTTGTTGTCTGTTGCTCAACCAATTCGCGATCCATTGGTTTACTTGACCGTCAATGCCTATTTGCTTTAATTTATAAAGTAATTTATGATGTGGGACTTTATCAAACGCTTTCTGGGAATCAAGATAGACTACGTCCACTGATTTGGTTACGTCATAAATTGAGTTATAAAAGGTCAGTAGGTTTGACAGGCAGGATCTTTTGTTACGGAAGCCATGTTGTGAATCCCCAATTAATGAGTGGCTTTCGAGGTAACTCACAATTTTGTCTCTAATTATGCTCTCAAGTAGCTTACCTACAATTGAAGTTAGACTAATGGGTCGGTAGTTACCTGGTATTTTTTTGTCTCCTTTCTTAAAAATCGGTGTCACGTTAGCCTTTTTCCAATCTGAAGGGACGATGCCTTGTCGCAAGGACATATTGAATACGGTAGTGAGGGAGGAGAGTATTTCGCTCTTTGTTTCTTTAAGCAGTATAGGATATACTTTGTCGGGTCCGGGACTTTTATTTGTTTTAAGTGAATGGAGAGCTTTAAGGACTTCATCGGATGTTATTTCAAAATTAGGCAATGCATGCTCGAGATTTACAATAGTACTGGTGTTGTTGGTAGCGAGAGGAAGACTGTTAGTATTAAACACCGAGGAAAAGTAATTGTTTAAGAGGTTTGCAATGTGTTGGCTGTCAGTCACTAGTTCACCGTCGCTGTTTGTTAAAGGTCCAATACCACTTTTGATCGCCTTTCTGTTGTTTATGTAACTGAAGAAAGATTTCGGATTATTTTTACAGTTGGCTGGCTGGCTGGTGAAGCAATTTTGGCAAAACCTTGTATGAAAGGCCTATAGTAGCCGGACAACCCAAGAAAAGACCGAACGTTTTCGACGGTTTGGGGTTGCGGAAAATTCTTTATGGCAGATATTTTATCGTCCATCGTGTGGATTCCATCTCCATCAACAGTGTGGCCTAAAAAGGTGATTTTTGGCTTTAAAAATTCACATTTAGTCAGCTTGGCCTTAAGGCCAGCGCCTCTAAGTTTAAGCAGAACTGCTTCTAGTTTAGCTAGGTGACTGTCGCCATCCTTGCTACAGATGATTAAATCATCTAAATATGCATAGACTTCTTTGCCAATCATGTCTCAGAACTATGTGTTGATCATCCTCTGAAAAGTAATGGGTGCGGTTTTAAGGCCGAATGGCATCCTTAACCATTCAAAATGACCGCTAGGGGTACTGAAGGCTGTAATCTCTCTGGATTCAGCTGCCATCGGCACCTGCCAGTACCCACTTAAAAGGTCAAGACTACTGAAAATAGTATTCCCTTGCCCCAGGGAGATTAACAAGTCACCTAAAACGGGCAGAGGGTACCTATCATCCTCAGTCACCTCATTTACTTTCCTAAAATCGATGACAGGTCTGAAACTTCCGTCCTTTTTAGGGACTAGGAACAAGGGCGAGTTCCACGGAGATTGGGAATAAGAACATAAGAACATAAGAACGCAGGACTCTACAAGAGGCCGGTAGGCCTGTACGAGGCGGCTCCTTTGACCCAAAGCTCCCGTGTATCTAACCCCACCTAGTATCGCTGTCCATGAATTTATCTAGTCTATTTTTTAATGTGACAATTGTATTAGCACTCACCACGTGACAGCTAAGCCTATTCCACTCACCCAACACCCTCTTTGTAAACCAATTTTTGCCTGTGTCCCTGTTGAATCTGAATTTATCCAGTTTAAACTCATTACTTCGTGTCCTACCCGGTTCTCTTACCAACAAAACCTTATGAATGTCTCCCTTATTAAATCCCTTCATCCATTTATAAACCTCGATCATGTCTCCACGCACCCTTCGCCTTTCTAGAGAATGCAAGTTTAACTGTTTGAGTCTTTCCTCGTATGGCAAGTTTCTCAACCCTTGAATCATCTTAGTCATCCTCTTCTGCTGCATAACACCCTGGTCCAACATATCTTTAACCTGTTCATCTACAATCTGCCTTTGACTGTGTGGAAGTCTGTATGCAGGAATGTACACCGGTTTGGTGTCGGGTTTAACCCTAATCTTGTGCTCTGTCGTATCAGTCGCACCTAAAGGCTCACCGGGCAGGGCAATGACATCACGATACTGATGTAAAAGCTTCAGAAGCAGGCCCTTAAGCTCGGGATAATCGACCACTTTGACAAAAGAATCGATAGATGAGGCCTGACATGTTTTGTCGCCGGTGGCGGATTGACCCACCGCGCCGAACCAAGGCCGCTTTAACTCTAAAGGGTCTGGGGACACCTGTCCGTCGAACGCTAATGCGCGACTCAAAATGACTCCATTTTTTTAGTTTAACTGGACCGCCAGTGGCATTAACCAATAAAGCTACGGTCCTACTTCCCTCGCGTACCGTGTTAAGGATGGACTCTATCGCTAGCGTGTTCACACGACTAGGCCCTTCTAGGCAGATGTCACAACCTACGGTGGCGTTAGGGACTGACACGGGGACGTGCATTGCGGTTCGTTGAGGGATTTCATGATCCCCCACGACTATCGCATTGACATTTTTCCATCCCCTGAAAACATCAGGTGGTGTTGGTGGTTTATCATGAAGTGAGGTGGTGTCCGCGCCATGCACCGGCACCTTGGAAAGAGTCGGAACGGTGTGCACTGCCGACTCAGGAGAAACACTTTCCCGACCCTTGCTGGGTATTTCCTTTCTTTCCCAGGGAGAACCGAGGCGCACAGGTTGATCCATGGCCTTGAAACATCTCCCTTGAAACCCTACTGTATTACTATCTGGAAGTATTACCATGCGGTTAGACCTCAGTGACGACAACCCAAGAAGACCGTCAGACGGCAGTGAAAAGTTTGACGTCACGTAGAATACCAAACGCATGACAGGGGTGTTTCGTCCCAAATTCACTGGCAAACTCACCAGCCCAAGGATGTTAAGCCCGTCGGCGGTGACACCGCAAAGGCTTAGGTCAGAGGGTCGTAGCTGGTAGCGGCCTCCCCGCGACGCGTGTTTTTAAGGCTATGTACGTCTTTTCTGACAACACATTAACGGCAGCGCCGGTGTCGACCGCAAATGACGCTTGTAGCGGACCCAGCTTGACTTTAAGCGACATAATTTCAGGCTGACTGCACGCGGCCACAACAGATTCACACAAGCTACTATTGTCAGCCTGCACTGCAGTCTCAATTTCCTCTGGCCCCCGGGTTGCTACCCTGGGTCGTTTTTTGGGCGGCGCTCGGCCTCCCCCGACTCCTTCACGAACTTTCCTGCTCGCTCTTTCTTAACTTTAGCACAGAGAAACACTCCTCTATGGTGTGGCTACCAGTACCGTGGATAAAACAGGATTTGCCCGTGTTGTAGCCCTCGGCACGACTTTTTGAAGCAGATTTGCCTGACATCGGCGAGCCTCCCCTCTCCCTTTTTGCCCTGCGATCCCGCTGACGTTTTGTACAATAGTCAACCGTAGACCGTCTCGCTGACAGTAAGAACAGTGGCGCTTAGGCTTTTCGGTGACGGACGCCACCACCGATGAGGACACACTAACATTAGTGGTCTTCTGTTCGACAGCGGCTACAGAGGGAACTTGGTCTTGAGTTTCAGGACGAAATCGTGTAACTTGTCAGTGGGGCCGTAGGCTAGGGATAAAGAACTTTTTCGAAACTGGCCCTTGATGACAGCCATGTACATGAAAAATTCCAGAAATTTGAGTACTTTAGATAGAGACATATTCTCTCCCTCTGTCCAGCCACCAGCTTTCAGATATGAGCCCAAATCAGTAGACAACCGATAAGCGTCCACTTGTCCGACAAAAATCCCTTTACTCTCCACAGCTGAAATCAAATTGGTCACAACTACATTTACGCCTTTGACGAGGCTGTGCCTAACATCTCCAAAAGGCTCCAGAAAATGTGACCGAAACTATAGTCATAATCTTTGGTTTGTTGCGGTTCCATAAACGCGCTGGTGTACATAAGAGCTGATGCTTCTGTTCCCGGCTTTAATCTGGGCCTAATGAAGGAGATTTTATCTCCCGGTTCTGACACAAATGAGTTATTCATAACATCCTCGCATTGTAGGATGAAGTCTCTCGCACTGTAATCCAGTTCATTGCCTGCGGAAGCTCTGACTGATGCCGTAGTCGGCAGAAGTTTAATGGTGTTAGTAGTCATTGTGGATTGTTGGTTAGTTATTACCTTTTTTACCATGCGGGTGGGAAGGAGAGGGAGGAGGATCTATCTCATGAGTTGACCCGCTCCTTAGGATACGGGAATTGTCATCCTCGACGGTCTCTTCCGAATCCTGTACCAACTGTTGATATGCCTTGGTCAAAGTTTCTAACTCCTGGTCAGGTTGACCTGCCATTTAAAATAAGGCATTAGTATAATAAGGATTCATGAGGAGAAATAAAGTAAAAGGAAAAGTATCACCGCTAAACTGCACTAAAGGTAATGATCATTCACCGCTAAGTGTGTGCTCACTCGCCCCAGATGCTTCCAAAACGCATTAAAAAGAGGGAAAAGAATAATGAGTGAATACTTAACATGATAAACAAAACAAGAAAGGAGAAAATAAAATGAATGACTATACTTAAAATGCGAGCAATGTTCACAATTCAGGAAAAATATTAAACATCCTCCTACACTTGAATAAAATTCAACAGCCTAAGGGAAACTAGATACGGCTCCACACGCAGACACACACAGCACGTAAAAATCACCTGAAATGTCATCAACAAGTGGTGTAAGTTAAAAAACTGTATAAGTGTTGTGTCAGCTACATGCATGTGGAAACCATTAAAATGTGAAGACGGTGCCCTTGGCACTCCTCCGTCCTCGGCTGGCTTGCCCTCGTCCTTGACTGGCTTGCCCCGCGTCTTGTGGTGCCCGGCAGCGGGGAAGAATGGCGGCCGGCGTCGTCGCCTAGCAGCGGGGAAGAATGGGCGGGGGAGCAACCACGCTCCTCCTAAGGTCGCCGTCAAAAGTCCGCCCTGGTCTGGCGAAGGTAAGCGCCTACCCATGTGTATATTATAATGTACAGTCGCGATATGAAGTGATGTCGCCGTGTACGTTTATTTTCGATCATGCAAGTATCGTTATATATTCTCAGGAGTACCATTATTTTCCTGTATCTTCATCATAACTTGACGAAATATATTTTACAAGCTAGAAAAAAAATAGAAAAGAAATATTCAATGATGTCTTACGAAGAGTTGTCGAAATATTTTGACACAAAGTGTTTTCGTTCACCAAGGAACAAGTCAAATGAAGTCCAAATATCGACATATTACTCAAACAGAAAGTAAAATTATCTTTTCATGATCATTGTTGACAACAATAAATCTAACATATGCACAATATATAGGACATGCATAATTAGTCGATATTCTAAACTAGGATGGCGTAGTTTATTTAATTTATACTCTCGTTTGATGATGACGTCATCGTCCGCGCACCTTACCTATTATTCACCCCTGACTCACTCTTTGCCTTTCGTGGTCAATATAACGATAACAGAAGCTTTCCGTGGACTTCTAATGAATGATAGTGATCAAGGGAAGATGTCATCAGCCTATAACTACCGAGGGATAGTCGGAGATGGAAAAATAAGAATAAATAGCTTCAGATTAGTCGTGTTTTGAAACACCAAGCTCACTCTTTGCCGCCGATCGCAAACATCATTGCCTTTCTTGGTCAATATAACGATGACAAAAGTTTCATGTAAACTTCTAATGCTTGGAGGTGATCAGTGGAACATGTCCACAGTTTATAAGTGCCACAGAATAATCGAGGAAGATGGGGAAATAAGAATATATGGCTTTGAAATGGAGGTGGTGGTCGTGGTGCGGGCGGGTAGGCTATACACAGCGTTGCCAAATATTAGGCTATGGTCGAGTGTTCGTAGAGGCGTCCGGAATTTTGATAGCTCAGATATGGCAACCCTACCTATGAAGGCATTCTTCAGTCATCATCGTTACTGAGCAATGTTGCTATATATTTCAGTGCCCATGCTTTTAAGAAGCGCCATCATAGTGAATAAAAGGTGTTTAATGTGAAACCTTATTATTTGATCGTTTCTTAATCAATAAAACGCAAAGTAATGCCAGTAACTGTCCATTCGCTTCGTGTCATACTGTGCGCGTGTATTAATAACTGCAGAAGACAGTTCATGGAATGACCCAGAATATATATATATATATATATATATATATATATATATATATATATATATATATATATATATATATATATATATATATATATATATATATATATATATATGAACAACGTATAATAACTGTTTTGCAAAGATAAGCACACGGCGTGAGCTAAATCATTTCAAGGTTGTCTTCAGTACTGAAGACAACACATGACATTCGCAGTCGCACTTTTTAAAACAAATGAATGTATAATTGTAATTCAGGTACTACTATGTTATTTTACCGTGTTTTACATCACAACGTATTATAGATTATCATTTAAAGGGAACATTATAACATAAACAATAAATACACATTACTTCCGTTACCTTCAAATCCTCCCGTACGAAACATTTTGAGAGCGGCGACATCACTTCATATCGCGACTGTACATATTACACGGCTGGCTGTCTCGAGAGAGACCCGCAGCAGACCATGAGGTGAATACACACACACACACAGAAGGAGGTGAAGGAAGAACAAACAACAGCAGAATTGATAGTTCTTACGAGGCTGTTTGTGACAAGCTACACAAACTATCTAATTAAAGGTGGAAGATGAAGGACAGCAAAGGCGAAGGCTCCTCCCCACCCCCCATCCCTCCAGCCAAAGCTGGCAGGAAAGGAAAAATAAATTATGTAGGAAAGAGGAAAGAACTACCATTACTGCTACGTTAACCGGACGATAAACACGGACAAGGACACCAGTATTCGAAAGAACTTAACGGTATTACGACAATGAATAATATCATAGTTGCTGGTTGGATTCAAAATATTTGTCTAATCTATTCTTGAAGGCCGTAACTGTTGTACTATCAACGACATCACAGGGTAGAGAGTTCCAAACATTAACAACTCGATTAAAGAAGAATTGTTTAGCTTCGTACGACGAGAATCTTTTACCACTTATCTTCAAATTATGGTTTCTTCTTGTTCTATTTGATCGATCAATTGTAAAGTAATCTTCCGCATTAATATCACTGAATCCTTTAAACATTTTAAACACTTCTATTAGATCGCCTCGCATTCTTTGTTTTGATAGGCTGAATAAATTTACTTCTTTAAGCCTTTGTTCATATGATAAATTTCTCAACCTATGAATCATCTTTGTTACTCTTCGTTGAACCCGTTCCAACTTTTCTATGTCTTTTCTGTAATAGGGAGACCAAAACTGTACACAGTACTCTAGATGGAGTCCAACCAATTTGTTTGCAGTTTTAACTACCTCTGAACAATGCTGACCGGGCTTTAAATCGCTTGATATAGTGATTCCAAGATCCTTTTCTTTACTTACTGCAGAAAGTTGTTGGACATTCATTACGTACCGAACGCGATTGTTATTTTTTCCGATGTGCAACACTTTATATTTGTCAACGTTGAATTTCATTTCCCATTGATTGGCCCAACGTGCAAGTCGATCTAGATCTGACTGTAAAGCTTCTTCGTCGTGTGTCGCAGTTACTTTACTAGCAATTTTTGTGTCATCAGCAAATTTTGATATTTTGCAAGTGAGCCCATCATCGATATCATTAACATAAATTAAGAAGAGCATGGGGCCAAGCACTGATCCTTGAGGTACGCCGCTTCTGACATCGAGCCAGTTAGATGTAACACCGTTTAGAAATACTCTCTGTTTCCGCTCAGAGAGCCAGTACACAGCCAATTGTGAATGTTACCCGAGATACCGTGCGCCAATAGTTTGCTGAGCAATCGTTGGTGGGGGACCTTATCAAATGCCTTTTGAAAATCCAGATATATGATATCTACTGAACTGATTTCATCGAACACCTCAAAAATATAATGAAAAAAATCTAGTAAGTTAGTTAAACACGAACGTTTACTACGGAAGCCATGTTGCGAATTATTTATCATATTATTTTCTTCGAAGAATTTCACCATATTGTCGCGAATGATAGTCTCCATTAACTTAAAAACAATCGATGTCAGGCTAATTGATCGATATTTATCTGGATGAGACTTGTCCCCCTTTTTGAAAATTGGTGTGACATTTGCTAGTTTCCAATCCGACGGAACTTTTACAGCTGTTTAAGATTTATTGAATATGATGGAGAGCAGTTTACAAATTTAATGTTTGATTTCTTTCAAGACCCTAGAGGTAATTTTGTCTGAACCAGGAGCTTTGCTTACTTTAATCTTTTCAATTGTGCGTAGAATATCATTTTCTACGATGAGCACGCCACTTAACATCTTTTCGGTCCTTCTAACCTCCGGCGGTTGAGGTGATAAACAATCTTCGTCGGTAAATACGAATGCGAAAAAGTTATTTAGGATTGTAGCCATTTCATTTTCATCGTTCGTGTGGTTACCATTATCATTAGCAAGCGGTCCGATACCACAAGTGAGTGACTTTTTATTATTTACATAGCTAAAAAATTCTGTAGGATTAGATTTACTCGTTTCCGCTATATATTCTTCAAGATTTTTCTTGCTTCGTTTTATTAATTTCTTGGTTTCGCGGCGAATTCTGTCCAACTCTAGTTTGTCAGCCTCACTCTGAGTTGATATGTATCTACTGTATATGCGTCTTTTTAAGAGATAGGCTATTTTGAATTTCGTTATTCCACCATTCGGGTTTCTACTTAAAAGCTGAACGTCTGTTACGATAGGGTACGCATATGCTTATGGCATTGTTCAACATTGTGGTGAAGGCCCCCCAAGATTTATCAATATCTGTTTCCTCCGAGATTTCAGTCCAGTCAAAAATTTTTAGAACTGATCGGAGTCTTACGATATTCGCTCTCTGATAATCAGGCACCTTTTCTTTACTAGGAGTTACTTTACTTTCTTTCATATTGATGCTGAATGTGATTGTTCGGTGATCGCTAGAACTAAAAATTGGACCAACATTTACTTCGTTAACTAGATCAGCTGTCGTTGAAAAGGTAAGGTCAAGTATATTATTTTCCCGAGTCGGCTCTTGAACGTGTTGATGTAAATCACTTTCTAGTAAATTTGTGTACAGGTCGAGCCCTGCATGACAGTTCAACGGTTCACCCCATCTTTTCACTGGCAAGTTAAAGTCCCCAACAATTACTGCCTCGCAACTGCTACTTGTTTCTAATAATAATTCACTTAATGCGTGGTCGATATCAAGAGTCTGCCTTGACGGTCTGTAGATAAGTCCAATTACTATTTTACGAGATTTATTTTTAATTTCAATGAAGACCATGTCTACATTGGTTATAACATCTGTTTCCACGGATACTGGATGGAGAGAGTTGTGGATATAAAATATAACACCTCCACCCTGTCTATTATCTCTTTCATGACTAAAGATGGTATAACCCGGCAATCTATATTCCGCAATGAAATATCTATTTGAAGTGTCTATCCAAGATTCTGTGACTCCGATGATGTGATAATGATTTGTAGCTGCGAGGAATTCTAAGTCTTCAAATTTGTTACGTAGGCTGCGAGCGTTTACATAGCAAGCTTTAATGTGAGTCGAGTCGGGGGGTTCGCGGGTTGAGTGCTCCCCTACGGTGGGGCTGCTGGGTTTTTTTTTTTTTTTTTTTTTTACAGTAAAGGAGACAGCTCAAGGGCACAAAAAATTAAACATTAATAAAAAAAAAAAAAAGCCCGCTACTCGCTGCTCCTAAAAAGAATCCAAAGAGGTGGCCGAAAGATAGGTCAGTTTCGGGAGGAGAGGTGTCCTGATACCCTCCTCTTGAAAGAGTTCAAGTCGTAGGCAGGAGGAAATACCGATGAAGGAAGATTGTTCCAGAGTTTACCAGCGTGAGGGATGAAAGAGTGAAGATGCTGGTTAACTCTTGCATAAGGGGTTTGGACAGTATAAGGATGAGCATGAGTAGAAAGTCGAGTGCAGCGGGGCCGCGGGAGGGGGGGAGGCATGCAGTTAGCAAGTTCAGAAGAGCAGTCAGCGTGGAAATATCGATAGAAGATAGAAAGAGAGGCAACATTGCGGCGGAATTTAAGAGGTAGAAGACTATCAGTATGAGGAGGAGAGTTGATGAGACGAAGAGCCTTTGCCTCACTCTGTCCAGAAGAGCTGTGTGAGTGGAGCCCCCACACACATTAGATGAATACTCCATACGAGGGCGGACTAGGCCCATGTATATGGACAGCAACTGTGCAGGGGAGAAGAACTGGCGGAGACGGTACAGAACGCCCAGCCTCGAGGAAGCTGATTTAGTAAGAGATGAGATATGAAGTTTCCAGTTGAGATTTTGAGTTAAGGATAGACCGAGGATGTTTAGTGTTGAGGAAGGTGATAGCTGGGTGTTGTCAAAGAATATTGGATAGTTGTTTGGAAGATTTTGTCGAGTGGATAGGTGGAGAAACTGTGTTTTTGAGGCGTTGAAGGACACCAGGTTCTTCTTGCCCCAATCGGAAATAATAGTAAGGTCTGAGGCTAAGCGTTCTGCAGCCTCCAGCCTTGAGTCGTTAAGTTCCTGAAGGGTGGGTCTTCTATTAAAAGAAGTTGAATAATGCAGAGTGGAATCATCGGCGTAGGAAAGGATAGGACAGTTTGTTTTAGAAAGAAGATCATCAATGAACAACAGAAAAAGAGTGGGAGATAGGACAGAACCCTGTGGGACACCACTGTTAATAGATCTAGGGGAAGAACAGTGACCGTCTACCACATCAGAAATAGAACGGTCAGAAAGGAAACTGGAGATAAAGGCACAGAGAGAAGGATAGAAACCGTAGGAGGGTAGTTTAGAAAGAAGATTTGTGCCAGACCCTATCAAAAGCTTTTGATATGTCCAGCGCAATAGCAAAAGTTTCACCGAAACGCTAAGAGAGGATGACCAAGAGTCAGTTAAGAAGGCTAGATCACCAGTAGAACGCCCTTGCGGAACCCATACTGGCGATCAGATAGAAGGTCAGAAGTGGAAAGGTTTTTTAAATCTTCCGGTTAAGGATTGATTCAAAAGCTTTAGATAGACAAGAAAGTAAAGCTATAGGACGGTAGTTTGAGGGATTGAAGCGGTCACCCTTCTTAGGTACAGGCTGTATGAAGGCATACTTCCAGCAAGAAGGAAAGGTAGATGTTGACAGGCAGAGGCGAAAGAGTTTGACTAGGCAGGTGACAGCACGGAGGCACAGTTTTAAGGACAATAGGAGGCACTCCATCAGGTCCATAAGCCTTCTGAGGATTGAGGCCAGAGAGGGCATAGAAAACATCATTTTGAAGAATCTTTATAACAGGCATAAAGGAGTCAGAGGGGGATGAGTAGGAGGAATATGCCCAGAATCGTCCAGAGTGGAGTTTTAGAAAAGTTTGAGAGAAGAGTTCAGCCTTAGAGATAGATGAGACGGCAGTGTTGCCGTCAGGACTGAGGAGTGGAGGAAAGATGAAGAAGTGAAGCTGGAGGAGATGTTTTGGCTAGATGCCAGAAGTCATGGGAAGAGTTAGAGAAAGCAAGGTTTTGACATTTTCTATTAATGAAAGAATTTTGGTTAGTCGGAGAATAGATTTGGCACGATTTCGGGCAGAAATGTAAAGTTCATAATTAGCATTAGTTTGAAGGCTCTGGTATCTTTGTGAGCTACCTCTATCATTGACAGCACGAGAACAAGCGTGATTAAACCAAGGCTTTTAGCGTGAGGAGTAGAGAAAAGAACGAGGAATGTATGCCTCCATTCCAGACAATCACCTCTGTGATGCGCTGAGCACACAGAGGGGTCTCTATCCTGGAAGCAATAATCATTCCACGGGAAATCGGAAAAGTACATCCTCAGGTCGTCCCACCGAGCTGAAGCAAAATGCCAGAAGCATCGCCTCTTCGGTGGGTCCAGAGGATGTACAGGAGCGATAGGACAGGATGCAGAAATAAGATTGTGATCGGAGGAGCCCAACGGAGAGAACAGGTTGACATAATAAGAAGGGTTTGAGGTAAGGAAGAGGTCTAGAATGTTGGGCCGATCTCCAAGACGGTCAGGAATACGTGTAGGGTGCTGGACCAACTGCTCTAGGTCGTTGAGGATAGCAAAGTTGTAGGCTTGTTCACCAGGATGGTCAGTGAAAGAGGATGAAAGCCAAAGCTGGTGGTGAACATTGAAATCTCCTAGGATGGAGAATTCAGCGAAGGGAGGTGTTCTCGCCTCCGCGTTTTTTGGCTTTCGAAGAGCCACTTGGTCACAGAGCAGCCTCCCGAAACGGGCTGCTCCAACAGGGTTTAAGTGGATGCCATCAGCAAGGAACAAGTCTGAATCGTAGTAAAAACTGTTCCTCAAGTTAGCGAACTGGACGTTTTCTTGTGAGCAAAGGGACTGAAGTCTGTTGTTTGTGCTGAAGGCCTTACTGTAAAAGCTAGATTCGGCACCGACCCTCGGGAGGATTCCTGAGATTATGATGTTACTGGCATCCGTTTTACGTTTATACTGCTTGATCATACGGCGGTATTTCTCAAACAGTTCCTCAGAACGGGTTGTCTTTACGTCATTTGTCCCGCGTGAATGACAAAGAGGGTGTTTCGGTCGGCATTTCTCGTGACATCATCGCACGCTGCGGTGATGTCGTCCAGTCTGGCACCTGGATAGCAGTATCGTTTTCTGCGACCGTTTGATGGACGACCACAGAATTCAACCAGCTGGCCACGCACCATGGAGTCCCCAACTAGGCGAGTCTCAAACTCATCCTCCATGGTGTCTGCCAGCACCTGGAACCTACTGAAGGTAGTGGGGTCAGTAAATCCTTGGTTGCCTGCTTCGGTTTGGCTCCATTCCTTACAGGTTGGAACCCGACATCCTGTGAAGCGGGAAGAGAAGCGTTAAGTGGGGCAGGCTGGAAGTTGTCCTGTGAGGCAGGCTGGGAGCTAGCCTGTGAAGCAGGCTGGGGGTTAGCCTGTGAGGCAGACTGGGGGTCAGCCTGTGAGGCAGACTGGCGGTTGTCCTGTGAGGCAGGCTGGGGGTTGGCCTGTGAGGCAGGCTGGGGGTTAGCCTGTGAGGCAGGCTGGGGGTTAGCCTGTGAGGCAGGCTGGGGTTAGCCTGTGAGGCAGGCTGGGGGTTAGCCTGTGAGGCAGGCTGGGGGTTAACCTTTGAGGCAGGCTGAGGGCTAGCCTGTGAGGCAGGCTGGGGGTTAGCCTGTGAGGCAGGCTGGGGGTTAGCCTGTGAGGCAGGCTGGGAGTCAGCCTGTGAGGCAGGTAACACGTCCTCCCGTGAAGCAGGAGGGTCGTTTGGAGAGGGCACAGTCTCGGTGGAGGGCCTCTCCACCATCGATGGTGGAGTCACTGCCACATTGCTTTCATTCTTTTCAAGATCATTATGTTTGACTTTCCATTAAGTCACAGCCTTCTGAAGTTGTAATCTTTGAACACAGAGGCGGCAAGTTTTATTCAGCTGGAAGTACTGAGCT